>NC_089776.1:6041206-6152689 GCF_040412425.1 Macrobrachium rosenbergii
TTCTGAAGTTTATAAATAAATGCCTTGTGATTTACTAAATCAAAAGCAGCACTAAAATCTATTTGAATTACTCTGCACTCAAAGTCCTATCAAGGTTCTCTTGCAAATGGCATGTCAAGTCTACAAGAGCATTGCAGGTACCTAGCTGCTTCGCCTGTGCATATTGACTATCAGCCACAATCCTTTAGAGTCCACATACTTATGTAGCGGCTCAAAAATAAGTTATTCTGCAACTTTGGAGAATGCAGGGAGAATAGAAATTGGCCCTGTAGTTACTGCAGTCTTCAGATATGCCATTCATAGGAACAGGCGCTGAATTACTAAGCTTGCGCTCATCCGCAAAGATACTGTGTCGACACAAAAATCTATAGAATCTAATCTTGGGAAACAAAACACTAGGAACTTTTTTAAAATACAAAGGGAAAAAACCATCAGGATCTTCTCTGCCCCAGCTATCAAGATTATCAAGAGTTTTCTTAACATCCCTAGAGCAAAATGAAAAGAGGTTCAAGATGACAAGTATCAGGGAGAGAGATATCCTCAGCTGAAAAAAGCTCTATGAAGCAGTTCAGCCTTTTCCCTAGGGCCAGTAACCAGTCTACCATCATCTGTTAGTACTGGTGGAGTGGAAGACAAACTGACCCAAAGATGGATGATGCCAATTTGGTCCACCATAGATGAGGCTGAGTAATTCCTTCCAGTTTCCTCTTCAAGGAGTTATTTTAATTTCTCTTGGCTGTCTAGTGAATTCTACTTGCAGCATGGTGAGAGTCAACAAAAATGGTGTAATTTTCATTTGATCGATTTCTTCTCCATGTGTTAAGTTTTGTCTGTTTGTTATGGTAAGCTCGCCTACATGTGTATCATCAAACCATGGCTGGTCATTTGTCCTGAATTTGATGACCTTTCTAGGGACATACCTTATTAAAACAGCCATCAGCATTTCATTTAACTTCTTCTTGGGATCAGGATCTAATATAGCATCTGAAATATTAAGTGCCTGACAAGCTTCAATAATACAGTCTCAGTTGGCTCTGGGTTTCAGCCAGACAATTTTTTCAATGGTGGCATTAGGAATGTACTGATAGACAGATATGTCCATCTCAATGGGACAATAATCAGAAGTGCCTATGTATTCGCAGACTTGGACTTTACAGTAGCCGGAACATCTGTGAATATGAGGTCTAATCTATTACCAGACACATGCGTGGGATCCTCAGTTAGATGGAAAAAATCGGAGGATACACAGAACTCAAGAACTTACCAGCCATGTTGATCTGTAGAATTTGAGTTTAGCCACTCACTGTGCTTTGCATTAGTCTCCACAAATAACGAATGAAGCTTTTGAATCCTGTGACTGAGCCATATTAATCCTTTCCAAGAGACAGTCATATATAGAATTGTTGATACCTGGATTTGGATTTTGGTAAACAGCAAAAACGTTGTAGAACTTATTGAAAATTTTAAAACAAAGAATTTTATGGGAACTAAATTCCAAATTTTTCTGATGATAAATATGTCGTCCAGCCATACCTTGCGCATGTGGGATGTTATGATGATAAATAAAATCAAGGCCATCAAAATCTGGGATTAAAAACTCAATCTTTAAGTTGTTACTACTTACAAGTGTCTCAGATAAAAACATCAAACCGTAGTCTGTTTATCATGTTCAGAGTATCTCAGGGTTTGCCTTTATGAGTTGTAGCTCACCTTCCTTAATGAAGGCCATGTCTACTGTGTACATATTGTTGGGGTTTGGCTGTGTTCGTCCAAGCTAATATGTCAAAACTGGACTGTGTATTAGTGGTTCCTATTCACCTCCATAATCTGAGGTTTTCTGTAAACACCCCTTGGGATTCATTACCTTCCAGTTATGTCGCTGTGCCTCCCTCTTCTGTGGGTTCTGTCAAGTTATTTCCATGTATCCTCCCTCTGCAAAGCTTCAGAGGCACTCTATGGACATGCAAAGGACTGTGTCAGCTCATTCTACCACCCCAAAGACAGACATTTCATTTACCACTGCTGATATTGTGGTTGCCTCTCCTATCAGTAGGTTCATGTTATCAAATTCATGTTACTGAATCTGCTTCCTCCTTTGTCACTCATGCCTTCAACTACTATCATCACTCACTGTTGACTGTTGAAGTCTCTGGTCTCTGGCTACCTGGATCATGCAGGGTGTTATCAAAGCATAACTTTGGTCAGTCACTGACTCTTCTGTAGATGCCTTGTAACCATCTATTCTAGCCTTTCTTTACTATTTCTGCTCCTTATCCTGCTGTATTGACGTCCTCTTATGGTACAGTTTCCTCAGTTGCCTGAAGTCCCATGTGCTGTGCCTTCAAATTTGGCTGCTCCCAGTCTGGTTGCCATGCTGTCCCTCAGTGATATTCCTTTTCCAGATGTTTGCCCAAGTGATCCTAGTTCTCCTTTACTACTGCCATTTCAATGGAAATTCGTCCTCTTTGTTAATCTTTTTTCCATAGGCAAAGATGATCACCCTATTTGGAGTTTCAAAGGCACCACTTAATCCACGTTGGCAATCTGTGCTTCATACTCCAGGGCCACTGGTTGTCTACCCTCAGCATTCCTGGTGCTCCATTTACTCCAGACTTAGTAGCCAAGACTTAATCTTAAGGTGCCTACGGCTTGACAGTTGTCCCTTTTGCTATCCCCTAGCTGTCCTCCAATGATGATGACCTTTGTCCTGTCCAGGAAATTAAATTTTTTCTTACTGGCCTGCAGAGAATTCTCTTAGTTTTCTCCTAGCCTCTTTCTTCATTTTAGGCATTGGAAGTCTCAAGCATCAAAAGATATGGTTTTATTTTGGCTCTGCCAGATAATCATTCACAGATGAAACTAAAGATGCACACATGGTCCTTCCTCTTCATTAGCCTTAAAATATGTCTAATTTGGAGCTCATTGAAATCCTATGAGCAGATACCTGGAAATGTTATTCCATGTTTACAAGATTTTACCCACATGATGCCTCATGGACATTTGGATGTGTTGTTGTTGGCTCAAATTGTCACTAGGTCATGTTTTATCAGTAGGGAGAGGTCATGCAATTTTTCTCAGCATTCTCTTCATCATATTTACTATCTCCTCATCTTTCTGGCACTTTGGAGGGTTGGCTGTCCAGGTTATTTATGCCTCAATTTACTGGTGAGTGTTTAATTCTATTTTATCAAATTTGTTTTATGGTACAAGTTATTAAGTGCCAGGCCCAACTGATGACAAATACAGTTGCTTTACAAATCAGACCCTCCTTGCTTTGCACATAATGACCTCACTCATTGTCCTCTTCCCTCTCTGCAATGCTTGATGATGGGCCTGTTTCCATCTTCCTTCTTAGTTTGCTATTCATGTTTTCCCTTCTAGAACAACGCATAAAATGTGCATACATCACACTTTTCCTCTACATTGTTAGCCATCTGTTGAGATCTCTTTGCTTGTTTCTATCTTGACTCCTACTTTCCTAATTCCTGTCTTGTCCAGGTCCTCATCTCTGACCTTTCTTTGTGATTTGGGCATTTTACCTTGCCAACTGGCTACTCTTCTCCCATTCTAATCAAAGGCCAAAATCATCTAAATTTTCCTGCCTCAGAAGACCATATCTCTGCTACTTCCTTATCTGGAAAATGAT
Organism: Macrobrachium rosenbergii; assembly: GCF_040412425.1. NCBI lineage: Eukaryota > Metazoa > Arthropoda > Malacostraca > Decapoda > Palaemonidae > Macrobrachium > Macrobrachium rosenbergii. The sequence goes on from NC_089776.1 coordinate 6,044,853, forward strand.
GTATCTAACACATTTTGTACCATGCCTTTTCAGAATCTCATCTTTTTTTGCAAATGCACTTTCTTAGAGAATCACAGGTCTTACACATGCATCACATAAAGACACCTTTTATCACCTTCACTTTATTCAAATGAACTAAAAGTTCTTTTGCTCATTTCTGTCTTGTAATCTCTTTCTTTTTTATAGTATACGTAAACATTATTGGAACTACATAATTTTTTACCGGCAGTTAGTGCATTTGACGTAAATTTGTCCCATTTATTTATGTGGTTGCTGGATTGGCGATAGTCTCATTTAGGGTCATTAACATTTTACCCCAACATCCATATTTAGAATATCATTTGCACATCACCTAAATTATTAGGTGATGGTACCATACCTAGTGATATACATGACGCAACTTGATAGGTACTGTTTTCAGTTTCATAAATTGTTAGGTAGTGTTCAAATGTTAAAATGGTTTAAATCATTGATTCACAATACTCAATTATCTAGTATCAAAGAAGACACCATTTCTTCTATCCTCTATACTAGACACCCAGATGGTTGTACTCTAAAACTACAAAACAAGTTGATGAACCTTTAATCAGTCCAAAGTCAAAATAAATATGGAGGCTGAGGTTTATCGATAATAGTGTGCAGCGAGTGCAAAAAGATACTCAAAACAATAATTGTGCAGCTTTATTATAATACTAGCACAATGGTGGCTATGATGCAGTTTTACTTTTCTCTGCTTTTTCAATTTCTTTAACTAGCTGGTTTCTTGCAGCATTGACCATCTTCTCATGACACACTGTTATTTACCTTTGACTTTGAAATGCTGTGGATCTGTTACTGTTACACAGACTTAAGAGGGCTAAGGATACTTAACTTGCCTTTTTCTTTGTCATCCAACACCCAATGCATTTTGCTGATTGTCATAACTGTACATTAAACACAACTGAATTTTCCTAACTTCAAACCCCTGCAAGTAGACGAAACTTCAGCTGTTAGACCTTTGGATCATTCTCATTTTCTTCAGCCTTCACCTCTCACTCGCAGAGAACTTCTACACATCAGCTGTGAGAATTCTAGATAGTCTAACGCAAGAATTTTTCTCTTTGATTTTCGAGAGATTGTTACTTGAGATGGATCCCCGAACTTGTGATGTCTAATGTTGATGAGCTTTCAAGACCGATTATTGAGTTGTCTCCTCGTTTACTTGTTTACCCTGCCTGTCCTCTAACCACTGGTTTGACCAGCCCTGCTTTTCAGCCATCCAGTTAAGAGTGGATACTTATCATTTCTAGTATCTACTGTTGCTACTTATGCCTCATTTACATCTTCTAGGAATCATTATTCTATGGAAAAAATTTTCTCCAAGTTCTATTGATACTTACACTTGCAGAATTTTTTCCTGAATTACATACTACCATAATTTTCATTTAGGGGGATTGCTGGAGATATCTGAAACATGCTGTCTTCACAGTATAACTTTTTTGCTAAGCTTGACAGTTTAAGCATATCGTCATTACCAAAATGGCTGCACAGGAAACCTGACAATGAAAAACAATTCAGCCCCACCGACTACAGATCCTCTTAAACTGACTAATGTGGTATACTTATTCAAATGCCCTATATCATTATGACCACAGTGAAACTGGCAAAGAGGATCTCTTGTCATGCCCACCATACTAACACCACAAGGAATGCAATTATGGGAAATAAAGAAGTACATAATTGGAGAGGCCCCTAATCCAAGATGCCTATGGCTGCTAGAGGCACTCTTGATACAGCAAGAGATGCCCTTTTTGAATACCACCCAGGATATGTTCCTCCTGCCTACCAGCCTTAGGCAGCCTATTGCTCATATAACTAATAGACCTGTGCCAGACACTGTGACGAGCGACATTCCTGACTGGGAAACACAAGACAGTGTCTGAGATTCTGTGAGCCGCCTGGCAACCAATCAGAATATTCGCCAGATAATACCTGATAATGATGTCAAACACCAGCCGTGCGACTCAGCAAGGTTGCAGCAGCAAGATCATCAACCATAAGTTTTTGGTTTATGAGGAAATCTCACCAGCCTATCAGCGACGTGCTTTCCTCTTCAGCCAATCAGCGGTCAGCATACATTTGCCCACTGCTGACTATCTCGTATATAACGAGCAAGACTCCCCATGAATGAACCCACTTCCGTCTTCCGGTGTGATCATGCTCAGCGAAGCCTGAGAGAAATGTGGCCTAGTTCTACACTGACGAAGATTTTCTCCAGAATGACAACTCCACAGAGGATGAACTCCAGATTTCAGTTACCATTATTGTTACTCTGTAACCAATAGTGTATTCATCTGAAATTAAACTATTAAACTAACAAGCTTGCAACTGCTTTCCTCTCCAAGAATGACAAACATTGGCTAGTTACCAGCAGAATGCAGTAACCCTGAAAAATCAGTGATCAGAGAGATGAATAGAATAGAATATAGAATTTAGACCAAAGGCCAAGTACTGGGACCTATGAGGTCAATCAGTACTAAACAGGGAATTGACAGTAAGAAGGTTTGATAGATGTAACAGGAGGAAAACCTTGCAGTTGCACTTTTGAAACAGATGGGATTTATGAAGGGAAGGGGAACAACAGATGGTATATTTTGTCTGAGACAGCTAATGGAGAAATTCAGGGAAAAACAAAGGGACCTACACATGGTATTTATTGACCTTGAAAAGGCTTATGACTGAGTCCTGAGACAAGAGGTATGGAGGAGCCTGAGGGAGAGGATGGTGCCAGAGAAGTACGTGCGATTGATACAGGAGATGTACCGGAATGTATTTACCAGAGTGAGGAGCAGTGTTGGGGAGACGGAGGGCTTTGAGGTGAGAGTAGGATTACACCAGGGGTTGGCTCTTAGCCCACTTATCTTTAACATAGTGATGGACGTTATCATAGAGGAAGTAAGGGAGGCAGTACCGTGGAACATATTGTATGCGGATGATATTGTCCTGTGCGCACAGAGCAAGGAAGATCTGGAAATGGAATTGGAAAGATGGAGACAAGTACTGGAGGACAGAGGAATGAGAATAAGTAGATCTAAGACAGAATATATGTGTACCACCAATGAGGGGGGTGATAGGGAAAGTGTTCAGCTTGGGGGAGAACCAATAAAGAGAGTTGATAATTTTAAGTATTTGGGCTCCTTTGTTAATGCTGGAGGAAGTATGGAAGAAGTAAAACATCGGGTACAGGCAGGCTGGAACAACTGGAGAGCGGCTTCCGGAGTTCTTTGGGACAACAGAGTACCGCTGAGGTTAAAAGGAAAATTTCATAAGACGGTGGTAAGAACAGCAATGATGTATGGCATGGAAACAGCATGAGAAAGACAGAGGAGAAGAAGATGGATGTGGCAGAAATGAGAATGCTTAGGTGGATGGCTAGGGTGACGAGAGAGGATAGGATCCGAAATGATTACATTAGGCGGTCAACCAAGGTGGTGGAAATATCAAAGAAGGTGCAGGAGGGAAGGCTGGGATGGTATAGACACCTGTTGAGGAGAGATGGGGACCACGCTGGTAGACATACTATGGGGATGGAGGTCCAGGGAAGAAGAAGAAGAGGGGAGACCAAGAAAGAGATGGAAGGACTGTGTGAGGGGAGACCTGCGTGAGAAGGGAATTGACGAGGCAGAGGCACAGGATAGAAATAGATGGAAACGGCGACCCCATATAAAAATGGGAACAAGCTGGGAAGAAGTTGGAGGGCAGAAAGTCAGATGGAAGAGAATAAAAATGGAGGTACAGTAAAAGGAATGAAAGAGGTTGAGGCTAGGTGCTGAAGGGATGCTGCAAAGACCCTAAGTAATGCCTACAGTGTACCATGTGAGGCACACTGATGGTACTAACCCCCTATGAGTCAGAGAGATAAAACTCTATACACTGCAAATTTAATGCTGTTATCATCTTCAATACTACAGAGAGAAAATTTATTAAGTAGCTCAACCAACCCACTATGCTACTTTATTTGGCTCTTACAGGGATGGCCCAAAGGATATGCCTTTAATAATGATGGTGTAGACTTTATTCAGTTACAGCTCCTTATAAATGTTATAATTGAGCTACTTGAAAATGATGGATAATCTCACAAAACTTCCCGATCTGTTTCCAAAAATTGACATTTGTTGATTATATTTTGGATATTTCACAAAAGAAAATACTAAGTTAAGTGTTATTCCAAAGTTTGTACCCATGGGTGATCATGCTGGCTGTTCATGAAGCATCCATGGATTAACCAACCCACTGAGCTAATTTAGGAGCTCTCTCAGAGCTGAACCAAAAGTTTTAATTATTGATAAAGTTTTGAGATTATCTTTATATTACAGATTTTTCAAATTTTATATGGCTAATTTAAAATGGAGAATATCTTTTTAACTGACTTTCTTCCAAAGTCTGACATTCATTACTGATTATATTTTGGACAATCCTGCAATTTGTAACTTACACTAGTTTGTACATAAAGGGACTGGATCATGTGGGTTATTCCTCATATATCCATGTTTAATGAGTAAATTGCTCCCTTTTGATCTGATGAATACCACACTTCAGTACTGGTATTGATCATTTTAATACGTTCCTATAAAGTTCATTGTTCCATACACACTGCCAAGTTAATATACTGGTTTCTAGATGTTACATAATCACTAATAGGAATGTCTACATGTGACCTCATAGTAGTTGCAGCATCGGCTGGTGTTTTGGCTGCTTCACTTCCTTTAATACCTACAGATTCAACATATTTCTACGTTTTAACCTTTTGTTTCAAATCTGGAGGCCTTGATTCAGTTATAGTTTTTACTTTACAAAAATGTTCATCTTGGTTCTTGTTCCTACTTACTTTAGAAGAATTTTCCTGATATGTTGGTTATCCCTTGTGATTTTTTTCTGTTTTTAATTTTCATTGATGATTTTCTTTCAAGTTTCACTTCTCCTAGCTTTGAAGAGGTCATTATTTTCCCTGCCTCTGAGATTATAGAGTTCATAATTCTTCACAGTACAGCACCTATTTTGAGTCTTAAAATTTTTTTTCAGTTGGTTCATCTTCAACATTGGGTAATAAGATTCCTCCTTTTATACTCTGTTTCATGTTTTGTTAGTTATACTTTTTGTTGAAAGACCAATTTTTGGTATTGCTTCAAACAACCATGAATTGTTTTTGTTTTTTGTGTGCGAGAGGTAACTTAGTTGTTAAATGCCTGCTCAACAATAGTTTTCAAATCTTGCTGATGAAAATTGATTTTTATCTTCTAGTGTCTAGAAAAGGACCTAGACCAGTTCTTGTTTCCAAAAATGATAATCAAAATGGGTCAAGATCGGATCCTGCCAGATCTTAGCTTTTGTTACCCAAAATTTTTACATGTTATTTCAATATAGTTTTCATTTGACCGAGAGATTCTGTAAAAAGAATCACAGGTGCCAGATGTCGGAGTTTACAGATAATTATTCATGTTACAAAATACAATTCAGGATGAGTTCCCTCCATCCAAGGGAGGGCGTAATATTGCTACCTTTAACAAGTCAACTCCACTGGGAGACCCATCTGACTGCACCTTACCCTCAGCATCCAAGCCAGAACTTAGGGTAAGGTTTGAGACGTTTCCCCTCGCTCAGTTGTCAGGAACTCCAATTTTATGGATGGACAGGCATGCCACCCTCCATCACAGATTCATGGGCAAAATAAAGTTAGTTTTCATCTTAGTCTGTTTTGTAAGATGAAAAATAAATTTTAAAAGTAATGTATATTTTTCCTAACATACAGACCCGAAGTTCTTTACATTGGATTTTGCTTACGAACACAAGCAGGAATGGCCATATAAAACTTATTTGACAAGGCAGTAAATTACCAACAGGCAGGGGGAAGCCCTGTCCACCTGGTGGGCAGAGTGATTTTTGCCCATGTATCTGATGGAGGGTGGCAAGTGGAAGGTATCCCTTTTCCCAAAAAAATGGAGTACCTGACAACTGAGCGAGGGGAAATGTCATCAAACTTTGCCCTAAGTTCTGGCTCTGATCTTGATGGACTGATGATTGCTAGGGTGCCAAGGGTAAGGTGTACAGTCAGATGGGTCTCCCAGTAGAGTTGCCTTTTTAAAGGTAGAAATACTGCTCTTCTTGTATGGAGGGAAACCATTCCAAATTGATTTTATTTTGTAATATGAATAATTATCCTCAAACTCCAACAGCTAGCACCCATGATTCTCCTTTTGCAATCTTCCAAATGAAAAATTTATTGAAATAACATGTAAACATTTTGGGGTAATAAATACTAAGATCTGGCAGGATCCAACCTTCACCCATTTTGATTATCATTTTGGAAACTAGAACTGGTCTTGGTTTTTGACACTAGAAGATGAAGTCTGTCTGCACTCCACTTTGCCTTACGGCCCAAGTACTGGAGTGAGGGGTGGCTGAGATGGGCCGTAAATGTTAAGAACTTCAGGTTTGTATGTTAGGAAAAATACAAATTACTTTTAAAATTTCCTATTTGTTCCTACACAAATACCAACCTTCGTTCTTTACACGAGACTTACCCATTGGTGAGAGGAATCTGGGTATTCTCTGAACTGATTGGTAGGTTCCCCCAATCTGGTTTGTTTAAGAGTAGAGGAAAGAACCCCACACCTCTAGCATACAGCACATATGGGATGTATCGGACGCTAGACTTCTAGACCATTAGTAAAAGGTGTGTACACCATTAGTAAAAGGTGTGTACACCATTAGTAAAAGGTTTGTACACCATTACTAAATCAGGCTTAAGAACCCACACTGAAGTGTCAGAGACAAACTGGTAAACATGATCAAAGAACTTGCTTTATTGTCTGTCCTCCTCTCCCCTTGCCAAGAGAGGAGGGAACTTGTATCCCTTAATTGCCAATGAAAAGACTGGTGCTCATTCGAAAAGCTAACCTGTACTTACATCTGTCCTGCTTGTAAACTGAATGGCCCTCTCTCTCTGCTGGAGAGGAAGGAAGAAAAAGAGAGGGATGAGAACCAGTTACTCCTATCCTGTCTCCTGCCAACTGGACACCTAGACAAGGTGCTACCTCTCCCAGAGGGAGCTGGGTTCACCCTTTGAGCAGCCACCACTGGTCCATGGAAAGCCTGTCCAAGACTAGTGGGCAACACTCTGCAGATAAAACAACATACAGATGATCATACCTGATCGCCTTTCAGTATATAATACCTGAGAGCTGACAGGTTCCTACCAAGTGGAAAGCATAGGGTAATGCCCTTACTATCCTGAGCTCTCATCTGGACTGTAATCCTTCACACTGGAAGAGACAATGCCTGCGGATCAACTTACAGAGCCAGGATGCAAGTGTACTCAGAAAACTCCAACTCTTGTTTGTACTAACCAAAGAGTTGGCGACATACGAATCAGAGGTGTCAAGTTCCTGCAAGATAGTACTGCAACACTCTAACAAAGTCCGGTAGTATCTCACAAGTCACTACTGATAAGTCTTTCCGTGGGAATAATGACCAACAGTTCTAAATCTTATTACAAAATTCAGGGCACTTCAGACAAACAGATCTCCATTCTCTGAGTGCCATACATACGAGAGCCTAGACGACTCGCCTATTCCTATGCCAATGTCAAGGATAAATGAGACAAAGTCTTGTGTTCAGACTTATGTCTGACAACCCTTGAGGTCAAACTCCTAGAGGAGTGTCACGACCCTTTGGTGTTTGAATTCCCTAGAGAGAAAAAGACTTACAGTTTCTCAGGAGTACAAAAGATCTCCCTCAAAATGCAGACCTACTCCTAGAATTAATTCCTAGTTAAAGATTGACCAAGCCTTTCAAAAACTGTGGCAGAAAGAAGCTTCATGGCAAAGGTATGAGAGCGAAACACCGCTATCTGCTGACATGCAGCTCTGACCAAAGATATATCTTCATCTCCAACACCAATAACTGGAGACCATTCTAGTTTTGCAAGCAACTGCTCCAGGGACGAAGTATTCGAGAATTCCAATGAAGAGTAAAGAAAGAACCCTCTCACTGGGAGAGGCTGGAAAACATCCAGGCGTGAAGTGCCAGAGCTCTCAACACCAGGAGATACCAGGAGTGGCTGGATCTGATGTTTAACTAGAGAGGAATATCTCTTACAACCTTGAACCACAGTGCTGGCAGGTCGGGATATTACTTGGCTTGGACATATGGTAAATCCCAGATTTCACTTGGGAGAAACAAAAATCAACATGCTGTTGATTACATACTAAAAGGTGAAATGGTGATAAAGACATAAGGTTCAAGGTTGCCTTCCAGGAAAGAAATCTTTTTCTATGCCCAAACCAAAGCAAGCATGGAGAAGAATAAACCCCTAAGCCACCAGTTCTGCTGAATGTTAGCCAGGTGAAAGCTCAGAACCTGGAAATCTCAAACAACTTCTTTGCCATACAGGTGATTAGGGACCATACATCCCTATTACCTGTCACTGGTATCAAAAGCTATCTGGACATCAGCCCTAAAGTGAGATTTATCACTCTGAGAAATGCCCAAGTGTGCATCCTGCTCACTCACTGGATGCATCCAACCATGAAAGCATCCCTGGGGGAAAAACCTAGTGGCACTCCCATGTACAGTTCCTGTCTTCCTGCTATAGTCTCAGTCCCCTGAAGACAACTTCTTAAGACTAAGTCAGGAGAGAAAGTGAAGTTGCCCTTGGAACCCGCCTCTAGAAGGACAACAGGGGAACTAAAGAAATAAAAATCTAAAGAAATAAAAATCTCAAATTCATCACCATTAAATTTGAGAAAGGTTGTCCTATGGCCAAAACTGCAACAAGTTCACCAAGACAAACCAATATCTGAATACGTTCAGTATACCTCTCAGGAAAGCGTAACTTGACACCAACGTAGACTCTGTGTTAGACCTTGAGGGGAGGTGACTGAAAGTCCTGATGGAAGGCCTTCCTCCCATAGAGTAAAGCCGAGGTATTTTTGAGATAACCAAAATGTGTATTTGAACAATAACCATCCTTTTAGTTCCTCGATAAAGAAAGAGGTTGCTCTCCCTTGACTTCTAGCACAAATCTTCAGCATTGCACTTCCTCTACTGAGGGTGAGGTCCCATTGAGAGCCACAAAGAAGGCAAGGAAATGGACTGGAAAAGGGTATGAGATGTTGGGAAGTCAAAAGCGATGGGCATTTTCTTATGAATAGCAACCGCAGGGAAAGAATGCCACCCTTGCATTTCCCCTTCTCTTCTTCCCCTTACCACCCTTCTGAAAACGGAAGAGTGATTAAAGGTAAGACAAAACTCCCAACCGGAGTAGTAGTCCGGGAAACTCCACGGGGAAAAACGATGTTGAAGCACTGCTGTCCCAAAGAAAAGAAGGCCAACTGAACGCAAAAGATCAACTGTAGTGCCTTACAGGCCTGGGAGCCTATAGGACACTGTGAAGCAAAGATGGGTGCTGTTAATCAACTGCACCAACCTTGCTGCAGCCTCTACCTCATTCCAAAAGGATTGAAGTAGACCTTGAGCCGGAACAATCCTAAGTGCCAAAATTTTGCCCAGGGACTTGAAACAACACTGTAGCTAGTTCCCCTACACACAGAAAGCAGCTTGCAGGATGTGTTCTGGTGGGTCGGGTAGTCAACAAAGACTAACCCCAGAGAACAGCATTTGAAACGAGCTGTACAAAGGAAAGACTCACTACTGAGAGAGAGAGAGAGAGAGAGAGAGAGAGAGAGAGAGAGAGAGAGAGAGAGAGAGAGAGAGAGAGAGAGAGAGAGAGAGAGAGAGAGAGAGAGAGAGAGAGAGATAGCTGATGACAACATGTTGGCTCAACAGCTGAGGTGCAATGTTTTCAGGTCTTTGATGTCTGTCATCATAAAAGTACTGTAATACTGCTCGCTGTCATCCTCTAAGGTCCTTAAGTTGGTAACAGGAGAATCTAATGAGCACTTCTGGTACTTTCTGTGTTTCTGACCACAGAGCTTCCTATGTGGAGAACATCCAGTGAACTCCCCAGAGGGTAAACAGGAATGCATATCCTATCTCTGCAACACGACCATACGCAACAATGATCTATGCTAAAGGGTGGCATTCAGCATTTGCAAAATACAACTCAACTCACCTCACACAGCTATGCTGTTCAAAACCATGTTCTTATTTTGAACAAAACCCATACCGAAAGAGTCCGAGCATACTTGCAAACACAGCACATCATCAAAAGCCACAAAAATTTTAAGCAAAATTTTAACACAACAGTCAGTGTCTCAGGATGGTAGCTGAAGAGGAAGTACTGAGTTACCAACAGGGAAGTGGGCAGTAGCCTGCCATTCACCCCAATTAATCACCCTATTACCACACTTCACAGATTGTTTCAGCTCACATCAGGAATACTCCTGTACAAAAAACAAGGGTTTGTATCTTCGTAGGAATAAATTAAAGTATTATAATTAATTAATATACGAGAACAAGGTAAAGAGATTGAAAGACTTGTCTGAACATTCTTCTGCTTTAGAAAGCCGTCATAAAAAATTACATGGTAGGAAGCATTAACATACCCCTACCTAGTTTCTTAACATATAATCCTATTTCCAGTGCTGTTCTAACAGAAAAATTAGTTATTATATTCTCAATCAGCACTGTTTCAGACAAGCTTAATTTTGAATAATCCCTGTTAATGTATTGTAAATGACAAGGTATTTTGAAGTTTTGTTTCCTGTGACATTTCCATACAATGATGCTTACTACCAGAACATAAAACATTTTACAAAAAGTTGAAAGGGGTGAAATCACAATAGAAATGGTTGAAAATTTATGTAGTGATAATTACTGTAGGTGCTAATATATCTTACACCTTCAGTATTCCATGTGTAAGACAATAGCATTTCATACTTTATCTTATTAAAGAATGTGAATGAAGCTTACAGACTGATCATTCCACTTGAAATTGAAACCTCAAGCCATGAACAAATTACACTTCACAATAATCACATGGAAAAGGTAATGCCATGCTTATTAATACTACTAGGTCAAGCTAAAAATGTTTTGATTCTAGCTTTAACAGTTACACAAGTGCACACTACCTAAATCCACACCATAAGAACAAGAGTAAATTGCATAACAGGATGGTATCAACCTGGCCACAAATTAAGAAAGAAATTAAGACAAAACACAAAAATTAAAAGCTACACTACAAGATTGTAAAGCTCATGTCAACTTAAAACTAAACACAACAATACAGAACACAGAAGGATAAAACAAAAATCCAGCAAACATTAAAATGGATTTATATCTTAAAACAAAATTTTCTTACTTTTTTTATAATAAAGAAAATCAACAAAAGACATTTTGGTAATTTTTTTCCATTGCAATAAGGCTAATTAGAGAAAGTAACACCAAAAAATATGAAACAGACCAACAGGAAATATAATGCATGAAAATAATAAATACAGGGATTCAACCAAAGGAAATGAAGTCCTTAATCCAATGCGTTAAGGTGCATAGTGTTCTCATCAATATTCTCCAGTCTAAACATTCTTTATATATACAGATCAGCTTACAAGACAAGTGATAGCTCTTTTCATTTCAAAGTTTAAAGGATTATTCATATGATATTTAATACTTAAATTTTATTTTTTGATGAAGGCTTGAAGCCTTTCAAACAGTGATATATAAACCTACCCTTTTTGGCCATAAAAATACTTTCCACAACAAAATTCATTAGATTACAATATATAAAAAGAAAATCAAGTAATGAAAAGCATTAGCACATTTCTTTCAACTTATATACAGCTATGGAACATCACAAACTAGAAAACAAAACTGATCTGTAGGTTGGTTCTGTAACAAGCTCATAAATAAATGGGCTCTTAGAACCTTCTAATGTGCATTAGGACACGTGAAAATGTACACCCTTAGCCGGGGATGATGTTTCTGTAAATTTTATAAAATCCATACCAAACTTTTACATATATGATGGCATTGTTCTCATAGCAATTTATGCAGTATTTTTCATAAAGCTATATTTGGTGTGTTTAACTTTCCAATTTCCAACCTTTCTAAACAAGCTCTGCAGACACATTCCAGGTACATGCCTCTTAATGGCATGATTGAGTCAGGAATGATCTGCAATGCACTTGGTATGATTTGCATCACTTAAAAAATCATCTAATAAGTAAAGTGTAACTGAATAGATAAATATGTACTATATAATTAACACCACCAAGCCGTCAGCAAGCAGGCCATCTCTAGGAACAAACATGTAGTTCCCCACTAAACTTTCACACAGCAAGGCATCAGGAATAGACACAGCAGCAATGAAGGGTAACGACTTCAAGCCCTCCAGTTACCAAGCAGTCTAATTAAATTGCCATCCTCAAAGGGGAAGGGCATACCGGTATGTATTTGGCTCATTCCATAAATAGTTTGTGGGTAATGTAAGAAAGCCTGCTGCCCACAAGGCTTGATGCTTGGATACACTATCAAAAAACGGCCCATAAAACCAACCACAAATGGATTATTGTGCTATCCTAATAAAATCCTAAAACTTGGTGACTTGAGCATGAAATAACCTTGGATGCATAAAAACAAAATCACAAAAAAGGAATAATAGAAAAGATGTGCTCCTTAAATGGTTGTATTTAAGGACCCCAGCTACAAGGAAACCCAAAATCAATGCCAATATTCCATCGATGGCAAAGGCAAGGCGTCTTCGATAGCCTACCCAAATGTAACAAGGAGGAGAGATGTGTTTAACCTTCATTAACAGTGCGCTTTTATAACATTGGCATGATATTCACTCCAGAGAAGCCCAAATAAGCAATGTTTCCTCTGTAAGGAATGAAAGGAAATCACTGAATTTGCTGGAAACTGTAAATCACAGAACCTATTTTTTTTTTTATATATTTTGACACAGAAGGTTAAATAAACAAATCTGTGATAATAAACTTCACACAGTAATAATGTAATATTTATCTAGAACAAAATAATTTAACTCTGCAGTATCAACAATTGACAATAATAAAATGGGAATTATGTATGCCAAATGCACTGTCCAGACTTGCTCCCAAGACAAACCATGAAGAGCAAGCCTATTTTTAAAAATGTTTCTTAGTCCCATATTAATTATTATTGTTTTTTCAGTTCCTTTCCGACAGTATAGGTAACTATCTTGTTCCAGTCTATCTTAGTACGTGTAACTGGCAGCTGGCGACGCAAGGCCTTGAATGTTGTGTCCGACATAGTTTGATAATTTTCACTTATGGCTGTCTGATATTCACTTTCTGCACTTTCCATAAATTCCACAAGCTCACGGGCCGTTTCCTCTTCACCCTAAAATGAAATTATATACATAAGTTGACTAAAGAAAACAAGAATTAACACTTTAGTATACCTGAAAAAGTGACATGGAACTTCCTGTTTACAAAAATTCAAAATGGTGAAACAATCAAATGAATATTTCTTATTTAATGTAATTTTTAAATCATATCACAATACAGTTCTGTAGTCCAATACTTCATAGACTACTGAACAAAATATCACTAAAAAATACAGCCAAGTACAATGAGGAAGAGTCAGCTCCCTTTTACACAGATAAAAGATTCCACTGAGATCTCAAAAGATTAAGGCTAGGACATATAATGAAACGGGATGAGCGACAGTCAAATAGTAGTAGATACAGAAGTAGCTGGATGAAGACTCAAGAGGAAGGCTCAGGAAATCACTCACACAAAAGAAAAGGGCACAGATGAAGTTCTGGATCAGGCATTATGTTTGGCAGGCAGAAGACAGTAAAGGGAATGTTTCTCAGCTAACACCAAGGAATGTTTGGCAGGCAGAAGACAGTAAAGGGAATGTTTCTCAGCTAACACCAAGGAATGTTTGGCAGGCAGAAGACAGTAAAGGGAATGTTTCTCAGCTAACACCAAGGAATGTTTGGCAGGCAGAAGACAGTAAAGGGAATGTTTCTCAGCTAACACCAAGGAATGTTTGGCAGGCAGAAGACAGTAAAGGGAATGTTTCTCAGCTAACACCAAGGAAGGAAAAGCAGATATAAAAATGTGTGGGATGACAATTTTGAGGTTCACATCAACTGAAAAAGTTATAAGCCCAAACCTTTTATAAAAGTTTATATACCTGTGATGCGGTTTATTTTGAAATTCAACGTAAAAACATTATCAAAATACAATACTTGTACCAATACCGTACTGTACTGAAATGTAATAAATATACCAATGATACAGTATGACTTTGCATTATAAGTTCATATTCCTATCATTTTTTGTAAAGAAACAGATTCATAATGGATTTCTCCTTTGGCAGCTCAAGAAAAAAAATGTGATAATATGAAATCATGTTCATTGTTAATAAACTTAACTTAACACTTAAAATATTGTACTAACCTTAAAAATATTTAGTTTACTGTTACCAAATTGAGGTTTTAAGGTGCCTTACTTACTCGGTTGTTGTATTGACTCTTACATTTTTTATCCAAAGTTAGCACTTTTGTCTTTAAAAACTTAAGACTGGTTAGATTGGGAGTTGGAATATATTAAGTTTCTAAATATGCTATAAGATCCTCTTACTGGTGTGGTAAATGGATGAGGGGTGCTAGATGGTTCATAACTGTGGCTAAAGAAGTGAGTGAAGAGTGGAAGATTAGAGTAGGATCATGGAATGTTGGTACCCTAGCAGGATGGAGAGGGGGTGCTAAATGTTCTGTGTGTACAAAATACTAGGTGGAAGGGGGAAAGGAACCACTTAATTACTGTGTTTCACAGACAGAAGAGTAGGAGTTATATTTAGTAGTAAGTGGAGAGAGAAAGTGAATTAATAAAATGAGTTAGGGATAGGCTTACAATAGTAATGGAAAGAATTGTCTATGTAATTCAACATCTTCACCTTAGATGGGTTGCAAGGAGCAAGAGTATATGAGCTTCTGAAAAAGTTGAGAAACATGCCAAGTGCCATTATTAAAATACTGAAGACGGATCTGTGATGTACAAGGATAAAACCAGCGAAAAATAAATTAAAAACACTTTGGCCCAGGTTGGCGCTTGGCATGTTTCTTGACTGAAAGTCTCATATCTAGATAGGGAAGAACTGGTCACAGCAATCTGAAAGGTAGAGGCTGGAGACAAATAATCATAGGAGTAGATATAAATGGTAGAAGTACGCAAAGTAGACAAGCATCTCAGGAGGTTCATGGAGGCCGTGGATTTGGAGTAAGGAATGAAGATGGAGAACATGTACTGGAAATGGCACAGAGTTTCACATTAGCCTTTATGATCAGCTGTTTTATAAAGGTAGACTGTCATTTGGTAACATATGAAACTGGTGGAATACAGAGCCAGACAGATTACCTTATCTTTAAGAGTTTCACATTAGCCTCTATGATCAGCTGGTTTGCAAAAGCAGACTGTCATCTGGTAACATAGGCAAATGGTGAAATACAGAGCCATATGGCTTACCTTATGTTTAAGAGGGAAAACAAAAGCAATGTTGTAAATTTTAAGGTAATTCTTGGTTATGCATGTGCAACACAACATAGGTTGCTAGTGATGGATATTACCATGAGCTACAGAAAACCCATCAAAAGACTGAAGAGATCAAGCAATAAAATGTGGGATCTTAAAGGAGAGTAGCAGGACATATAGGAGATAAACATCCAGTAGGAATAAATTCCAGAGAGGATGGAATTGGTATAGCAGAAAATACTTAGAATGATATGAGAACATGTGTAAAAGTTGCAAAAGAAGCAGTAGGGCAAACTAGTGGCTATGGGGTGTCAAAAAGGGGAGATTGGTGGTGGTGGAATAGAGGTGCTAGAATAAGTTAAGCACAGGTGCTAGAATAAGTTAAGAACAAGTCTAGGGCTTCCAAGGACTGGAATGTGAGACAAGTGGAAGGTGCCAAGGAATGATATACAGAAGAGATGAGAGATACTTAGATGTTAGGCACTGCCATTGGAAGAGCTACAGTGGAGTTGTACAGAGGGTTAAGAACAAAGGAAGGTGAAAAGGATATTTTTCAGAATATCAAATGTAAAGAAAAAGCAAAGACAAGATCTGTGTCAGCCTGGTGTCATCAAAGATAAAGAAAATATGTTGCTTAAGGATGATAACATAAAGACAGTTAGAATACTAGATAATCTTTTAAACACAGAAAATGAAAGGGATTCTGGGGAAGGTGGGATCTATTTACTTGCAGATGACCCAGTGATTATGGCATAGACTGAAGAAGAATTGCAAAAAAGGGTAGGAGAGTGGCAGGGAGCTCTTGAATGGGGGGAGGGGTTATCAAGGTAAATGCGGGTAAAACTGAGGTTATGGTGTCCAGCAAGCATGGAGATGATGGGTTATTTGAGTAAAATAGAAGGGGGTTAGACTTAAAACATTGTGAGAATTCCAAATGCTGAGGATCTACTTTAAGCCAGGAGAATGGGTGTGAAGTAGAAATTGAAAGTAAATAAAAGTAGCTGGGGGAAAATAGAGGGAGGTGGCAGGGGTGGTGTTCGACAAAAGAATGCTAATTAAACTGCAAATAAAGATCTATTGCAGTGAAAAGTGTATGATTCAGAAACATGGGCATTAAGCAGGAAGGAGGAACAAAAGCTGGAATAAACAGAAATGAGAATGCAGAGGTGGATTATGAGGGTCTTGTAGCATAAGAGTTTGGAAAATGACAAAATCAGAAGAAATGCTGGAGTGGTAAAGATTACTGTTACGATAAGAGAGTCAAGACTGCAATGCAGTCTATTAAGGGGAGCGTTTGACAAAAAAATCGAAAAATCAAAATTTTCTGAGATATTTTATATATGGCATCATACATATCCTGACTATCTTCTCAGAAAGTTTTATTAAAAAATTCGCCATAGTTTAGGAGTTATAAACAAAAACAGTAACCCTATCATAGACAAAATTACATTTTTTCGTATAATGTAATGATAATGTCAGTATATCGGTATTAATTTCCTTTTAGCTATGAAATAATAATATCTAAATGCGTTATATGGCAACCCTGTGGACCTAGTACGCATCAGCGAAAGCCAGGAATGCCGCAGGGCAGGCAGTGACGTCAGACAGTCAGTCAGTAGCAGCTCAGAGCTTGACTAAGTAAGACGTCGCTGCCCAACCTGAGCCGTGTTTGACACTCGCTTCATCTAGCTTCATTTAGCGAAGTTATATTACTTTGCAAGTCTATTGTTATATATTTTGGCTTTTCAAATATGTCATAAAAACATCAAACTGTGTAACAGCAAGCAAATAAATACACAGAGAAGCAAAAAATATTGTATATCTCAAAACTAAAGTTATCGACATTCAAATGCATCTCCTCCATAATGAATGCACCGATCTCAATGAAACAAAAAGCAAACGAAAGCTAAATAAATTGTCTACAAACAAATAGAGAGTTTTTTTCATTTTGTCCCTCAAAAATTTTGGGGGAATTTTTTCTAAAAAAATCAATCAAAGTTTCTTCAAAAACGAAAAATATTCATAAAAAAAGAAAAAAATTGAAAAAATGCTCTCTTACTTTGTTCTAATATATAATATCTGTCTACCAAGTAAATTTGAGCTCTTAGTTTGCAGAAGTTATGGAGGAGATGCATTTTGAAAAATTTTTGGGGGTGGGGTTACCAGCTAATGGGGGGGCGGAAGACGAAAATTATGGTTACAGTCCTTTGCCCTATACAAAAATAAACCCAGGCACAAAATTTGAAACTGATTCATTAAAAAACACGGGAGTTATTAGCAAAAAACGATTTTATCAAACGCTCCTCATATCGTTATAAAACTTTGAAGGCCGATATCTCAAAACTAAAGTTATCGACATTCAAACTGCATCTCCTCCATAACGAATGCACCGATCTCAATAAAACAAAAAGCAAATGAAAGCTAAATAAATTGTCTACAAACAAAAGAGTTTTTTTTCATTTTGTCCTCGAAAATTTTTGGGAATTTTTTCCAAAAAATCAATCAAAGTTTTTCAAAAAACAAAAATATTCAAAAAAAGAAAAAAATTGAAAAAACGCACTCTTACTTTGTTCTAATATATAATATCTGTCTACCATGTAAATTTGAGCTCTTAGTTTGCAGAAGTTATGGAGGAGATGCATTTTGAAAAATTTTTGGGGGTGGGGTTACCAGCTAATGGGGGCGGAAGACGAAAATTATGGTTACAGTCCTTTGCCCTATACAAAAATAAACCCAGGCACAAAATTTGAAACTGATTCATTAAAAAACACAGGAGTTATTAACGAAAAACGGTTTTATCAAACGCTCCCCTTAAGTAAGTTTTGTAAAAACATGCTTAATACCCTGATTAACATAGCATAGTCTGCACATTCAGCCTGTCAAGTTTCTACCATATGGCCAAACTGCAAAGGTGACAAGGTAATCTGTAACACCATGCAATTTACTGCAAATTTACTTGATAAGGCTCCAGCATTAACTCTGGTTTGAAAGAGAAAGGAAAAATGGAAATAAAAAAGTTACTAACAGACTAAAGAAACCAAGCTAAACCAGTAGTGGGATTTTCTTGGAGTAAAACATTTAATGAAGTTGTAGCAATGGATGTGGGAGAGATAGAAGAGAGAAAATTCTTGGTAATGGTAGATATGGCAACGAGTTATTGTCAGGCTTTTGGATAAAAGACAAGAAACCAGAAACTATTATAAAGACGCTTTTTGATGAGCATTTTGCTATATTTGGAGCACCTTCTAAAATATTATCAAAATGAAAAAGTAAGGAGGATGGCAGACAGATGTAATAATAAAGGCAGAGATAGATGGAATATTAAAGTATTGGCCACAGGATCTGAATCTCCATGGAGCAACGGAATATGTGAAAGAGGGTAGGCATAATCAAAGAAAGCTTAAGAACGATGAAAGATGATGATGAAGTGGATTGGTCCATGCATTAAGATGGGTAGTGAGTGCTAGGAACTGCTTAATAAATAATGGTGGTTTCTCCCCTAACCAATTTGTATTTGGAAAAAACTGTTCTTTGCCAAATTTAATGGGAGAAGAAAGTTCAAATCCTGCCAGCAGAGAGACAGGTATGGAAGACAGCATAGTAAGAGATACACTGAATGCAATACATAAGGCCACAGAAGTGTTAATCAAAAATGAGTCTTAAAATAAGAAACGCTTTAAACAAAAATGTCACGAGAACATAAATTTAAAGAAGCAGTAATGGAAGATGAGGTATTCTATGAGAGAAAATGAAAATGAATGGAGAGGACCTGCTCAGGTAGTGGGAGCATCGGGTAAAACGGTAGTGGTTAAACATGGGGATTCTCTAAGAGAAGTAGCTAGAATACAACTTACTAGGATTCAAAAACTAAGAGAAGTAGCTAGAATACAAGTTACTAGGATTCAAAAACTAAGAGAAGAAGCTAGAATACAAGTTACTAGGATTCAAAAACTAAGAGAAGTAGCTAGAATACAAGTTACTAGGATTCAAAGACTATCACCAGAAAAAGAAAAGATACCTAAAATGTGCATCAAAGGAAGGGAATACAGATGGGGAAGAAGGAAAGATGATAATGGGCTGGAAAAGGAATGCAGGTATAGAAGAGGCTATAAAAGAGATTTGGCAGAGGAAACACTGCAAGATGAAGGGGAAAGTGAGGTAACATAATGCGAGTTAAGAGAAGAGATACACAAATTCAAAAAGGGAAATAGAGTTAGAGCTATAAACAAAAATACAGGACAAGTAGAAGAATGGACTATATTAAGTCTTGCAGGAAAAAGATCAAGCAAATCTTGGGCTGACTTGTACAATCACAGTCAGGTGACAAGGAATGGGTTAACTCAAGAGATTATAGTCATGTAGAAAAAGTTGAAGAAGAATAGGTTTTGCTAGGATTAAAAAATAGAAGCATAACTGAAGCTAAAAAAAGAACTGCAAAGTTGGAGAGAAAACAAGGTATATGAGGAGGTAAATGACGTTGGACAAAAAGCTATATCTACAAGATGGATAGTAACTGAAAAGGTATAAGCAGGGG
Source organism: Macrobrachium rosenbergii (assembly GCF_040412425.1). NCBI lineage: Eukaryota > Metazoa > Arthropoda > Malacostraca > Decapoda > Palaemonidae > Macrobrachium > Macrobrachium rosenbergii. The sequence continues at coordinate 6,064,848 of NC_089776.1, forward strand.
GGTGGGGAAAGGATATGTAAAGCAAGATTGGTAGCTAGAGATTTTGAAGAAGAAATGACCACATGGAAAAAAGATGCTCCTGCTTGCAATGCCAAACTTTTAAAATTTTGTTTGACAGTAATAAATTGAAAGATTGGAATTGTTATACGTTAGATGTAAAAACTGCATGTCTACAATGTCATGAAATATAACGAAAGGTATATTTGAAACCATCTAGAGAAGATGGTTGGGGTGGATTATGGAAATTGAAGAAAACTGTTTATGGGCTCCAGGATGCAGCAAAGGCACAGTATTGTAAGGTGCTAAAAATGGTGGAGCTTAGAAGTGAGAGAAGTATATTAGAACATAATATATTCTTTTGGAGGAAAGACAAAAAATTGAATGGTACTTTATGTACACATGTATATGATTTTTGCTATGGAGGACCTGAAGGATTTTCAAAGAAAGCAATTGGGAAATTGAAAGGGAAACTGCAAGTAGGAGAACAAGAAAGTAAAAGTTTTAAGTATATCGGAGTAATAGTAGAGCATAAGGAAAATATAATTTGTCTTACTCAGTGGCAGTATATAAATTCTATAAGAGAACCAGAAGCTAGAAAATTTACGATAATAGAGTATTAGGGCAAAAGGAGTTAACAGAATACAGATCAGTGGTAAGCCAGTTGAATTGGGTATTGCTACATACCATGACAGAAATATCATATGATGTCAGTGAATTAAGTAGAGCTTTTAAAGAAGGAACAACTCAAGATATGAAAAAGCTGATTAAAATAATGAGAAAAACTAAGAGCATAATGGGAAAAGTGATAATACGTGAGTTAGAAGAAGAAAAGATTTATTGGGAAGCCTATGCAGAGGCTTCACTTGGGAACAATACGTAGAGGGTAAAGAATTGGAGAACAATGGAGAGTACAGGGGATTAGGATAAGAACCGAGGTTGGAGGGGCAGGAGAAGGAGACAAGTGGGATTGTGTGTCCGTTTTAGAAGTTTAATCAATATTTTATTTTTATTTTCTGCATTAGTGAAATGGTATGGGCATTACAAAATGTATAAAAAGCATGTTTAATTTTATAAGATGTTTTAATAGCAAAACATTCTTTATGTTTAAAAGTATCTGTTCATGTTGTGACGTCATACGAAGTGATGTCATAGGACGACAAATGGCGGGAACAAAATGTAAACAAATGCAGGCGGGAGTGATGAAAACACTGTGGTATGGTAGAGAGAGCTCTCTAATGGTTAGGTTGTCAATTTTGTGTTGTAAGTCTGTTTTGTGGTTTTTTTGTAGTCGTAAGCTGCATTATAAAAGAAGAACAATGTGAACAGGTGGGTGGGTTGCATAATTGTAGCATTTTTGGAAGGGTTAGGCTAGAAAAACTTTCAGTATATACTTACCAAGTAATTACATTGCTATTAGTTTCACTCGCTCAGCAACTAAAATTTTGAAGTTCGGGCCACGCTATTTTGTTTGGCTAGGTGACTAACACCACCCACTTTCAGGGTAAGAGAGGAACAACCAGCAAAATGATTCAATTGGTTTACGCCATTATGTTCATGCGAGGGGAGGAGGGGGGGCTCCAATTATGTAATTACTTGGTACGTATATATAAAACTTCAGTTTATTATAAAAATTTTATTTTTATATAAGTAACTTACCAAGTAATTATATTGCTAATTCCCACATTGACAGGAGGTGGAATGCATGAACAAACCTATCCCAAAACATTAGGAATGGTAATGAATTTGAGAACAGAACAGAGTGCTAGCATTATAATTACCTGGTAAGTGAGCTGCTGCACGAAGGTACTGCCACTATTTGGTGCTCGCCTTATCATATAGTGGCATGGTGGTATAACCGAGGATTGCCTACTTTATTAGTGGGTACCTTGTAACAAGGATGATTCCAACTGCTGACTTGAGTAATTGTGTTGCCCCTGCCCAGGGCACAGTACAGAACATACAACCATAAAATCATCATCACCTAATACCATCAAAAGATTTAAAAACCACTACCCAGCCATGAAGGAATGGAGGGCACTCCAATGCACAGTAACCCCAGGCTTCCCTAAAAACTCAACAACCTTATTTCAAGACGAAGAAAGAAAGGAAGGAATGCTTCCTACACTTCCTCCCCCGACACCATGCCAGCCACCGAAAATGGACCCAATGCACTGCAATTATCGTAAACTGTTTCAATTACCTTCAAATAATGTGATGCAAACACTGACTTGGATTTCCAAAAAGTTGCTTGAAATATGGAGGAGAGAGACAAATTATGCTTGAATGCCAAAGAAGTGGCTACAGCTCTGGTTTCATGAGCCTTCACTTTACACAAGGGAAAAGCCTCATCCCCAATCAAAGAAAGGGCTTCCGAGATGAGGTCTCTAAGGAAGAATGCCAGGGTATTCTTCGAAAGTGGCCCAGAAGGGTTTTAACTAAACATCATAATGCCCTCAATAGTCCATGTATTTTCTCTATCCTGTGACGATCAAGTGTTAAGAGCTCTCACAGGACACAATGCTCTCTCTTCCTCATTTTGACCTACAATTTCAGGCAAACTTTTATTAACAAAGGAATGAGGCCCAGGCTTAGAAAAGGGACTCGTTTTTGGCTAAAAATCCCAAGGAAAAGGAACAGACAGCATTCCCTTGCAAGAAGCCTACTCTTCTGTCTATTGCATGGACCTCACTGACCTGTTTGGCAGTCACTAAAGTAACAAGAAAAAGGTTCTTCCTAGTTAATTCTCAGAGAAATTGAGTGCATAGGCTCAAATTGGGGGCCCAGACAATCACTTAAGAACCACGTCTAGGTTCCATGGCACTACTGCTACCACCTCCTGTCTCGGAAGACAGAGCTTAACATGGCCCTACAGCCCTTGATTGCTGAAGCTGACAGGTTTCTATCGGTCTTCAGATATAGCAAAAAGTCTGCTATTTCAGCTATAGATGTCTGAGAAGACGACACTCTGTGCCTTCTGCACCAGTCTCCAAAAACTGTCTACTTAGCCTGATATACTCTATCAGAAGACTGCCACCTGCATCTGGCAATAGCTTGCAAAGCTGATCATGAAAACCCCTTTTTTCTAAGGACTTTCCTGATAGTTTGTAGTCTGTCAGGGTCAGAGTAGACAACCCCTGATGAAACTGTGAGAAGTGGGCTTGTTTTAGGAGATGAGGTTTTTGAGGTAGCAGTCTTGGAAAGTCTGCCAGGAGGTCAAGAATGAATGAATGAATGAATATAGAATTTAGGCAAAAGGCCTAGCGCCGGGACCTATGAGGTCATTCAGCGCTGAAAAGGAAATTGAAAGTAGAAAGGTTTGAAAGGTGTAACAGGAGGAAAACCTTGCAGTTGCACTAAGAAACAATTGTTAAAAGAGGGTGTATAGCAAGATGGAAGAGAATATGATTGGAGGTGCAGTAAAAGGAATGAAAGGGGTTGCAGCTAGGGGACGAAGGAACGCTGCAAAGAACCTTAAGTAATTGCTACAGTGCACCGCTTGAGGTGCACTGACGGCAATACCCCCTACGGGAAGGAGGTCGAGAAGATTCGGGAACCATTCTTTTCTTGGCCAAAAGGGAGACACTAGAATCATTGACAGATTTTGATGGGACTGGAACTTGTTTATCACCTGCCTCACCATACTGAGAGGGGGGGAAGGCATAGAGGTGTTTGTTCGATCAGTCCTGAAGCATGGCATCAGTTGCCCATGCTAAAGGATCCAGGACTGGCGAGCAACAAAGGGAGGCGATGGTTCCTGGAAGTCGCGAACACGTCTGTGAATGGAGTCCCCCCCACAACTTCCGTAGATCTGAACATACCTGCGGATCCAGTGTCCATTCTGTGGGTAACACTTGTTTCTGGTGACTCAATTTGTACGCCAGAATGTTGAGCTTCCCTTGAATGAAGCGGTTAGAAGCTTGACCTGAAATTGTTCTGCCCAAAGCAGAAGATCCCTTGCTGTCTTGTAAAGGGAGAAAGTGTGTTCCCCCTTAGTTCTGATGTATGACAGGGCAATTCTACTGTTGGAGTGCACTGCCACTGTCCTGTTGCACACTTCTTCCTTGAAAAAGTGCAACCCCAGATGAGATGCCTTTAGTTCTTTGACATTTATATGCCACTTTCTTTGCTCCAGGGACCAAGTCCCATGACAGGGCAATTGTACTGTCGGAGTGCACTGCCACTGTCTTGTTGCACACTTCTTCCTTGAAAAAGTGCAACCCCAGATGAACTGCCTTCAGTTCTTTGACATTTATATGCCACTTTCTTTGCTCCAGGGACCAAGTCCCTGAAACTTCCTTGCTCCCTAGCAGAGCTCCCCAACCTAGATTCGACGCGTCTAGGTAGAAGTCTAGGTTAGGGTTCAACGGAAGGAAAAATTTCCCTTGTGACAACCTTTCTTCTAAGCTCCACCAGAGCAACCTTTCTTCTAAGCTCCACCAGAGCAGGTCTTCTTGTAACTCAGGGGTCACCCAGGACACGAATGAGTCTCGATATTTCTTCCTGTCCCAGCTGATTCTTAAAAAGTATTGAAGCAGTCTCATTTGTAGTCTTCCAAGAAGAATGAACTGTTCTATGGATGATAACGTCCCCAGGAGGCTCATCCATTCTTTGGCGGAGCACTGATCTTGAAGAAACCTGCTCACTGTCTTCCGGCAAGACTATATTCTTTTTGGGGAGGGAGAAACCCAAAAATTCTGAGTCTATTATCATCCCTAAATAGTGAATCCACTGTGAAGGAATTAGCTGAGACTTCTGTAAGTTGATCATCAATCCCAGATCCTGGGCCAGGAGAAGGGTCCTTTGAAGGTCCTCCAAACTTTTCTTTCTCTTGATTGGGCCCACAGGAGCCAATTGGCCAGATCGAGGGAGATCTTCATTCCCATCCGATAGAGCCACTTCGCTAGGGGGGGGGGAGAACTCTGGTAAACACTTGTGGTGCCATCAATAAACCGAAACACAGAGAGCGGAACTAGAAAAAACTGTCCCGTACATGAACCTCAGAAACTTCCTTCATTCCTGATGTATTGGAATGTGGAAGTTATTGATGTCATCTAGTCTCCCTGGGGAATGGATGACAAGACGGTTTGATCTGTCTCCATCCTGAACACTGTCTTTTGTATGAAGACACTCAGGGCGCTGACGTAGAGGACGGGCCTCCAGCCCCCTGACGCCTTGGGCACCACAAACAGGCGGTTGTAGAATCCCAGAGAGTTCATCTACTAATCTACTAGTTCTATCGCCCCGTTCTTGATAGGGGACGATACTACTTCTGAGAGGGCCGAAGACTTCTTTGAGCCTTCAGAGTAGGCTGTCAAAGCTACTGGAGTGCTGACTAAAGGAGGCTTTACTTTGAAGGGGATGGTATAACCTTCCCTTGGGACACTGATAATCCAAGGTTCCACTCCTCTTTCTCTCCACTTTTCCCAGAAGAGAAGGAGCCTAGCTCCTACAGAAGTCCAGAGCATGAAATTCTCAGTTGCGAGAGACGGATCAGGTTGAGGATTTTTTAATGGCTCTCGGGACAAATCTGCCAGAAGACTGAGATCTACAGAAAGATCCCTGTCTGCTGCCACGAAAGGGACGCATCTGCAGAGGAGAGACTGTCCTGGAAGCATGAACGGGCGCTTCTTTAGGCCACCTAGAAGATTGGGCAAGAAGGTCTTGGGTGCTCTTCTTCTTTAGATCTGAAGGAATCACAAGAACTGTGGCCTGCAGGAACAAGTGGTGACGGTCCAGTGGGGAAAACAAAAGTGCCAACTTCTGTGAGGGAGTTACCCCCTTAGAGGTGTAGGAACACCACAGTTTCCTCTTTTTAAGGACTCCCATTGTGTAAAGGGAAACTAACTCCTAGGAACCATCCCTGATCCCTTTGTCAATGAACGAGAGAACTCCCAGCCAGTCAGAGGCATGATCTTCAGGAACAACAGGGCAGTCCTTAATCTTACGGGCTAGGGAGCCCACGGCCCAGTCAAGGAAACTCAAAACCTCAAATCCTTTAAAGTTCTTAAGAAGGTGGACGAGTTCCGACGAACTGAACATAATCTTCGCTGACACAAAACCAGATCTGCGAGCAGAATCCCCCCTGGGAGGAGGCAGAAACTCCCAGGGAAGGAAATTCCCTGATAGCATAAGATAACTGTCTCCTCTTACACAATCTCCAAGGGGAAAGCTGAAGATGGCTCTACCCTGGTCCCTCTTCTCCGCTAGCCATCCATCAATATCACTGAAGGCTTTCTTAGCAGAAGAAAAAAGCACTAATTTGGGCAGCCTCAAAGAATCAGAAGACTGGGCCTCCATAAGAAAAGCAGAGGAGGGTAAAGGTGCTGCAGGGGAAAAGAAACTCGGGAAGGCAGCAAGAAGATACCTTAACAAAGACGCATAAGCTAAAGGAGACAAAGACAAAAGAAGGAGCCTGGCTCTTACAGAAGTTCGGAGGATGAAATTCTCACTTGCGAGAGACAGATCAGGTTGAGGATTTTTTAATGGCTTGAGACGAACCTGCCGGAAGGGAGAGATCTAGAGAAAGATCTCTGTCTGCTGCCATGAAAGGGACACGTCTGCAGAGGAGACACTATCCTAGCGGCATGAGCGGGTACCTGTTTAGGCCCCCCCTAGAAGATTGGGCAAGAAGGTCTTGGGGAAGAAGGACGTGCATCTTGAGAAAGAACCTCTTCCTCCTTGTCCAAGGATAATACAGGATAGAAAGCCAAGTCCATAGTTTGGGGGGCTGATGGAGCCTTCCTGAGTAGGCTCAAAATACTGTCGAGCTTGCTCTGAATTGGGTCCACAATGGTGGATGCTTGCGTGCTAGAAGTGGGTAAAACCCGAAGTACGGGAGACTGATGCACGGAAGAAGGTGCTGGAAGTTTAACTGGTTGAGAATCACCCACAGCAGTCAGTCCCGAAGCACCGACAGCAGAAGCATGACGATTGGTGGGAGGGTGCTCAAGTGCCAATGGGAGCTCTGTCGCTGAAGGGAGCTTGGGCGCCGTTGGGCACTTTCTCCCTGCTGGACATCCATGAATCACTGAGTGGTCAGGCAATGGTGGGTGCTTGGGCGCTCTGACACAGAAGGGCAAGCAGGCGCCAACAAGCGCTTACACGATTTTGGGCGCTCGGACGAAACTGGGCATTTGGCACTCAAGGAAGCTTCAGAAACTGCAGGGCGCTCAAGAGCCAGAGGAGTATCGGACGCTCAGAAGATGATGCTTTAGAAGAGGAGCGCTTGGAAGCTGCACTCTGACTCTCCACCAAGGGAGGTACGTAAGGAAAATGCTCTGGGCTGTCCCAGTGACTGCACAACAGAAGAGGACTGCATATAGGCTCATTGAATCTCTTACATGGCACTAAAAACGCGACACATCACCTGCACGCCTTTTCAAAGTCGAACTTGAGTCTGACATTTTGCAAACAAGTCAACTACAGTCACAATCAATACATAAGGTATAAGTCCGACTGACCAAGAGTATTTCTCATGTGCCATCTTCCAGTCAGTGAGTAAAATTAAATAAGGACTAAGCAACTAATTCATTTAATTCAGTATGATTAACTGTAGACAATTTTGCCTATATAAAACCTCTATCTCACCACTGCCTTGGAGGGGAACCACTTGAATTTTTTTCTTGTCCAAGTGCTGCCAAAACTTCTTCAATTCCAGGTGCGGGACTGGTCAGAGTTAATCGTCGCCCAAGGCGAACTGAACATCTGCGTTCTGCCATCTTGAAACTTCAGCCATGCTGCCCGCATTGCCATGTAGGCAGAACGATCCCAACGCCACTAAGAGGAGGAAAGACATAATTCCCGAAAGTTATAAAGGGTCTTGGAGAGAGATGCTCGGTCTTAGAATTGCTCGGACACTGCCAGAGGACGGATGTCCTACCCCTTGCTCCATTAAACTGCCTATACTAACATGTGGCTGGCAGTAAGCAAATTAACTTTTACTGTGAAATTAGTCACTTGCCCTCCCTCTCGCTGGCCCCCATAAGAAGAAAACTTCAGCTCCTAAGTAAGGTAAAGTGCCGGGTTTAAGGTCTTTTTCATCAGTCATGTCCTATTCGTCTATATTTTTCTGCTTTTTTTTCATAGTGCAATATACCTACAGTGAGGCCTGTACTGCTTTTTATATTTGTGCCATTTAATTTGCGAAGCATTGACGAGAAGTGTAACGTATATAGTAAAAATATTCAAGTTACTGGAATTGAGTTCAGTCTAGGTATCTTCTATGCAATTCCTCGATTCCTTCATTACAGTGCTATTTTCGGTTGAGTAACCATAAGTGTTTCGATTACAGATTAGGAGTTAGTCAGCTGTGGATCTTTGCATCATCTTGTGTGTGTAGTGGCCCCCACTACATTGTTTGCCACACCCTTTGAAGTGGGCACCCCAACATGTTTCCTCCAGCAAATCCCCAGTCATTTGCTCTTCATCTTATTACACCAGAATTACGCTACCATTCTTCTGATATGTGTTTTCTTTTGTAAATACAATTAAGTTAAACCCCAGGGTTTACCTAATCACTCTCCTCTTGAAGTAGGGCTTCAGCCATATTTTGATGTTCATAGTTTTAGCTAACCTCAAGGCCAGAGTCCAATTTTTTTGTTGTACTTAATGTAAGTTGTGTAATATCTTTAGTATACTAGTATACCCCACTGATCTACCAAGAACCCAGCTTAAAACTATAACACCAAGTTGTCACAACAATGATAAAACAATCTAACTCTATCTAAGAATGCCAAAAGGCTATGAAAGCAAGAATGCTTCACCAAAACGATAAAAAGATAATCGGAAATGACGAATTCCAAAATCAGAGCTGCTGCTAAAAGCTGGTGTACAGCCATCAGTCAGCGAAGCAAATTGAATCCTTTTGCTAATTGTTCCTCTCTCATGCCGAAAGTGGGTGGGGTTAATCACCTGGCAAAACAAAATAGCGCAACCCGCCAAATTCAAAATTTTAGCTGAAGAGTGAGTGAAACTAATAGCACTGTAATTAACTGGTAAGTTACTTATATAAAACTACCTTTTTATTCTCTAAGCATTCTATCAATTTCATTTGCCAACCTACTGAGAATAAACATATTGAATATTCCTGTCACAACCAACTCGAGTGTTCCGCCTCTATAGTTACTGTATCGCCTTCTTTGATACCTTTACTATGACTTGCAATTTCCAAATGTCTAGTCAGTATACTGTAGTTTCACTTTAAAAACTATGAATTCACTCATTAATAATTCTGTGGGCTACCCTAACACCAATGCCTCTGCCCAAATACAAGGGTCTCTCAGCATAATCTTGTTTTTCTAGATAATTCTGTCTCCTCTTGCACTTCAACTTCACTTTGTAGATTTTAGTTGAAACATTCTACTTTGAATTCATGTCCTTTAAGAAATTTTTCTTTAAGTACCGTCTGCTTTTGTAGTTTCTAGAACAGCAATTACATTGTTTCTACATCAGCAAATCTATCCACACATTTATTTGCAAAGCATCTCAGATGTTCATATTCAAGAAGCTTTACATAAATTTTCATAATAAAATTTATTTGGATATTTACCTACTTTTTAAAGATAACTTACATCTTTGCACTAGTGAGGTGCAGTCAGCATTCAAATTACAATTAGAATGCTTGGCTGAACCAGATAGAATGTCTAGTTCACCTGTTCTCCACCAGGTGGGTCTGAAATGATTTTGTTCTTGTCATAATTCTTCTTGACATCCCACTACGAAAAGGGAAGCAAGGCAAGTTTTACTTTAGCAGTAAGAAAGAATCCAAATAATGAATTTTATAAAGAATTTGCAAAAAATTTGGTAATTCGCAGATTTTTTTTTTGATAAATATTTGCTAATTACTGTATTTTTGTTATTTTACAAAAAAAACCATTACTAATTTTCCAATATTAATATTAATGTCAACACGGCAAAATATCAAAATTTTTTAATGCATATTACAGTGCCTCCCCTTTTAAACATTTCACATTTCCGTGTTTCATTTTGTTGCAAATTTTTGTGAACACATTATTCGGAAACCACTGGCGCTGCCTCCAAAGAGGCAGAAGTGCCAGAAACCACTGGTTCAGCCTCCAAAGGGGCAGAGTGCCAGAAACCACTGGCACAGCCTCTGAAGAGGCAGGAGTGCCAGAGACCACTGGCACAACCTCCAATGAGGCGGGAGTACAGGTTGCCACTGATCTTCCCCTTACATTGCCAAGCAAAGCACCTCTGGTAGCAGCAATAATGGAAAAGGATATTCCGGGTCTAACATACTGACTTAATACTTTCTCTTTTGCCTCTCGAAATAAGATACGTTCAGTTACCCTCAATGTCTGTATCTCCTTTTCCATGATGTACACATCACAGTTCTCTGAAGATGGACGATTCTCTCCACGATGTATACATCTTGCTTCTTTGTAACATACACCATGCTCTAGTTCACTACCTTTAACACATGTGGCAGGCTTGCCTTTTAACTTCTGCCTACAGACCCTAATATATGTCCACATTCTTGGCAATAAAAACATCTCCTCAGTCTTGGGATATAATGCTTTACCTTAAAACGTAACCATGCTACTTTTATGACATTAGGGAATCGTGCTTTGAACTCTAATTACACCCTGATCCTTTAATTCTTTTACCAGCTTCTCTTCTGAGTACGTCACAAATATCATTCCCTTGGTGCAATTCCAAAAAAGCATGTACTGAGCAGTCTACTTTAACTCCTCCAAGGTGCGATAATGCTTTTAATTTTTCACTTTTCTTTGCTGAGGTCAATTCTACTGTCAGTTTTCCTCGACCTTCAGGTGGTATCTTCGGCTCTTGGCCACAACACTTCCCAATACATGCAGTCCCCGGTTATCGGCGGGGGTTCCATTCTGACGGTATGATAACTGAAAATCAATGATTTTCTGCGCTTTTTTGGCTATCGGCACCAATACCCAATTATCAGCACCGATAAACGGAAAGTGGCAATTTTTGGCACCGAAAATTGCCGATTCTCATCGCTAAACAAGCACCGTAAAACTGGATCGCCGTTAATCAAGCCTGCCGTTAACTGGGGACTGCCTGTATATCTATATGCATTAAAAATAATGCAATTAGAATCTTTCAGATTAAAGGTCAAACACTTATCATAAGAGGTTTCAAATATTCCTGGTCCTATTTCACATGTGCATTTCTAGTCAATTTCCCTTTGCTCCATGCTGGAGAATAAGGTCCTAGTGTAATTACACTAGGTTTCCTAGCCTTTTCCAAAGAAAGGTTATCAGAGAAAGTTGCAGTGGTCATAAACTAAGCTGAAAAGGCATCATCAGAGGGGCCAGGGGCGCTGGAATCTTTATTCCGATTATTCATAAAGCTAGATTAAAAAAAAATAAACCTGAAAACCTCAAAAAGATAACACCAGCCTTTCATGGAGTTTATTCTTCAACCAGTGGCACAACTGAGAGCTGACTCCCAAATACCTGCCCCTTACCCTACCCCACAGGAGATGGCACAACACAATTAGCATGGCCTAAGTGTAAGCCAACCCTGCTTGCTGGGACTGAGAGTATTACAAGAACACAATCAACCCCACCCTAATCGTATTATGGGCAAACCGGATAGAACGCCGAGTCCTATCCCCAAAACCAAATCCCCATGGGATATGTGGCCCAGACCTGCAAAATAGTTCCACCCTTGAGTTATCAATCCGATATCTCTCAGGTCCAAACATTATTAGGTAGTTGATGATCCTACCACAGTTCCCACTATTTAGCTTCAGACATATATCCAGTCCCAGCTATTGATACCCTTTCCTATTCATGAGGTCCAATAAATTTTACCAAAAGTGGAAAATTCCACAAAAATTCAGCTAAACTAATATACAATGATATTTAGGACTCTTGGACTCTCCTGGGAACAAATTCTAGGGGTTCAAGAGGCCCTCACCACATCAAGGTGGTCCCAACTCGAGGGGGTGCCAAAGAGCGCCTCTGATTAAAAGATTATGCAACACGACAAGTACACTGCACCCGATTTTTGTAAGCAGGTTCTACATACCTTCATTGTTTCTACCAACTTTCACATTCATCTCATGGTATTTTATCTATAATAATTCTACAGTTCAATGAAAATTCATCTTTTACTTTTTAACTCTTATAGGCCAGGCAAAAATTTACACTGAGAACACCCTGAGATTGGGCAAACTTTAAAGTTGGCCACTTTGAGAAAAACACCCCAATGGAAAGAGGAAGATATGCAAATGCACATGGTATAAGAAATTAAATTCTAGAAAATTTTCTCTCTTCTATGGGAAGTTGAAAGGGAGTATGTCCAACCCAATGTGGGGGCCCTTTTCCACGACAATTGTAAAAATATAAATTTTTTAGTTATATGTGTACTTTCTAATAATTTTTCAAAAATTTTATCTTGCAAAATTATAATTTCAACTCATAATATCATAACAGATAAGAACTAAAATCAGCAACAATCCCCGAGTACATCAATAGACAAATATTTATGAGATGTACTGGGATGGGGAGATGTAGTACATACCCTTTAGTGAGTTATATGTTTTTCTAAACTAAAACCAGCAACAAACCCTGTGTATATTTATGGGACAGGGAGATAAAGTACCTTTCCTATGACATTGCATATGAGACTGTTCTTCCTCATTTCACCAGCTGTGGCATGAGTGTTGCCATAAGAATTGCTCAAAAGTAATTTATGGCCATTTTAAGTGATTTGAACATTTTCCAGCAAAATTTGTTCAAACTATATGGCAGGAAATACAAATTCTCACCTGAACTGATTTGGATAGCACCCCAAAAGCTATTACAGGCAGTCCCTGGTTATCGGTACCCTGGTTTTACGGTGGTTGTCTAGCAATGAAAATTGGAGATTTTCGGTGCCGACATGCGCCGATTTCCACTTATCAGCCCAATAATTGGGTATTGGTGCTGATACATACCTAACAGAGGCACTGATCTCCGGTTATCGGCGATTTTCACTTATCGTTACAACGTCGGACTGTAACCCCCGCTGATAACCAGGCACTGCCTGTATTATGCCTCACTCAATCATGACTGAATACAAGGGGTTAGAAGAGTCAATTTGTTGGTGTGTAGCACACAATATAATGCTCATATCTGCATGCATTTGATTTAGATCTCTCAAGCATTAACCTACTTCTCACTGTTCTAATGGCAGTTAGTCCCTTTTCTACATTTGGTGGTAGGATCATGCCTACTCCACCAATTCCATCTGCTTTTCCTGAATATAAAAACACATTAACCTCCTCCCAACCTCTTCTAATTTGTTTGTGGTGTTTAACAAACAGCCAAGAACTCTAGTCCACATCTCTTAAATTCATTCTCTACCTATTCTATCTTTTCAATTTGATTCTGATTTCATACCTTCCAATTTCATATTTTCAAGTGATGAAAATTTTAATGATAAAATTATGTGCAATCAGTATTAAAAATAAATATAAGAATAACGCTTGGCTGACCCAAATGGACTGTCTGTAATCACCTGTTCCCCACCAGGCAGCATCGGAATGTTTGTTCTTCAAGTAATTAATTGTCTCAAAACAACGTTCATTAATTTCAATACTGTTCACATTAACTAACTACCACATTGAGTAAGGATGGTAGGTTAGTGCAGCCAGAGAAACATCCGCTCAGTCAAGCAAACCAAAAGCTTTTTTGAAAGGGAAAAAAGCTTCTAAACATTCTTGCCTATTGTGTGACCCTTCCTACGAATACCGTCCCCAGATGGTGGATCCACGGCAGGTTGTCATGTCCTCATAGAGAGACTTGTTGGAGGATCCTTACCAGGAAAAAGGACTCTTATATCTTGTACAGTACTAATGACTCCTGTGCTAGAGTTGAAAGCCCACAGATATAAGTCCAAAACTACAGACAATGAACACCCTCAGATATTAAGATATGCTCCTATACACTAATGTGTACCTCTGTGCTCCCCAAACTCAACACTGGGATTTCTCAACAACCTGAATATAGAGGTAAAAGGAAGATTCTCTCATATCTGGTTCAAGAGAAAATAATTTCTGATGTGACGACAGGACAAAAGGCTTTACAATTCTCATACGAAATTTGATGTATTGCAAACAAAGCATGGTAAAAATGAGTTCAACATCCACTGAGCTGCACTGAAACCTTCTTTACCAAAAAGTTAACAAAATCAAAAGACATGCTTACAGTAAGGATGTTACAAGGATTTACAGTATTTTAAAAAAATGGCAAATGATCAGGATTCGACTAAGTGTGCTGACTTGATTAAACAATGTAGAAAAAAAAAAGCATTCTTTGGCCTTCTAACACCAGAATAAATAATTTTCAACTTTTCTTCTTTCTAAATACATCCTTAGATCTATAGCTGGACATAGCAGAGCCCTCTTCACTGCCTATGAAAAGCAGTTATATTAGGCACCATCACAAATGTGGGAAGGGCTTCACTTTGACGCTTTTAGCCTTAAACAATAGAAAAAAAAAAAGACATGCCCTCTTGAACCAAGCTTTATAGGAAAGGGCTTGAAGCTCATTAATACATTTTGCTGCAGCAAGAGCTAAAGGAAAAAGAATTTTCAAAGTTCTTAAAGGAGGCTTTATCCAAAGGCTCAAAGTGAGGTAATGTCAAATTTAAGGCCTATGTCCCAATTCCATACTAAATAATGACAGGAAGATTTTAGGGATTCCAGCTCAAAAGAACAGTGGACCTCAATCAAACTCACAAGCAATATTCAAGTTAGAGTGTCCGAGAACTGAAGACAACATAAAGCAACATACTTTAAGCCCTGGACCAGAAAGTGGCTTTGCAAACCTGAGATACTGTAAGAACTCAATTAGGTTCTACAGAGGTACGGGAGCTGAAAATCCCTATGTTCAAGCACCAAGATCAGTAACTGAGGACTCTTGTTGATGGAGTCTAACAAATGTAGGGCACTCAAGACTGGAGGATGGTTCCCTAGCTGCTCTTGAAAAGCCTCTAGCTCACAAGAAACAGAATGACAGTTTCTATGCAGTCCAATTAAGCATGTGAACATTCTGTTGGAATTTTCTCAAATGTGGCAATTTATAAGATCTTTCCTGATTGGCAGATGATGAAAGTTTTACTGCATGGAGACCTAGCTCAGGAAAATATTCCTTTGGGGACATGAAGAACTAACAACAACTTGTAAGCTTCTTAAATTGACATACTTTGCATAACAAATATAAGGAAAATAAATTTCTACCACTCAACAGGACTGAACCCAAGACCTCTTGGGTTAATCATAATATGATCGACCCAAGGACCTCTTATGTAAGAGAATGCTTCCAACCAGACCACACAATTATCTCCATTTATATGTTTCATGTTCATTTTCAGTCTAAGTTTACTTAATTAACTCCATCAGAAATGGCCAGAATAATCCAAATTAAAATACAGTATTCCCTCAATTATCTGCAATAATAGATACAAGACCCAAGACCCTTATGGATACTGGAAATTTGTGGCATGAGTAAAAAAACACTCCATGGAAGTACAACAGCAATTCTGTAACAATTTTTTTCTATTTTGTCACATCACAATATTTATTAACTACACAGAATAAAAAAATAAAACTAAACTGTTAAGTATACTTTATATAATATGTAATGCCAAAACTGAAAACTGCATACAGCATACTGTATGGGCAAGACTTGAAAAATATGACATTTTTATAATAAAAATAAAGTTTTATATATACTTATCAAACAATTACATACCTATTAGTTTCTATTAACCGGCAGCTAGAATTCTGAAATTTGCGGTAGCTCTACTTTTGTTTTGGCTAGGCGAGGAACCCCACCCACTTTCAGGGTAAGAGGGGAACCAGCTTAGCAAACGATCTCAATATGTTTATGCCTTCCTAACCATGCGAGGGGAGGAGGGAGGGCTTTGATTATGTAATTACTTGGTAAGTATATATAAAACTATTTTATTATAAAAATGTAATTTTTATATAAGCTACTTACCAAGTAATTACATAGCTGAATCCCACATTACAGGAGGTGGGATGCATGGATTATCTATCCTAATACATTAAAAACTGTAATGTAAAAGAAATAGAAGAATTGCTAGTGTAGTTAAAATGCTTGCTGGTTCCTTACCTGTTGAGAGAGCTGCTACAGGAAAGTACTGTCTCTGGATGGTACTCATCTCAACGCATAGAGGTGTGGCGGTGTAGCCAGGAGTTGCCTGCTACATTAGCGGGATTCCTTTGTGGTGTTGCAAAGGAGTCTCCAATTGCACATAACGAATAACAAAATTGCTCTGGCCCTTGGCACAGTACCAAAAAACAAAACCAGAGAATAAAAAACACAATTGCCTATAGCCAAACGTTAAAGCATACCATTACCCAACCATTTATGGGCAAAACTGGTGAGCTCCAAATACCAAGCACCCCCAGGCTCCCCTACAACTCGGCAACATGAATCAAGGCGAAAAATAGGAAGGATTAAGAAAGACTTCCTACATTCCTTCTCCCAACACCATACCAGCAATCAAAATAAAACCCAAGCTACTGCAATTTTCATAAACAGTTTCAATGTCACACAAATACTGAGCTGCAAACACTGATTTGCATTTCCAAAATGTTGGTTGTATAAGAAGTAATAGACAAATTATGCCTAAAAGCCAGGGACATGGCAACCGCCCTCACTTCATGCGCTTCAACTTTCACTAAGGGCAACACATCCTCCTCAATTTGAGAGTGCGCCTCTAGAATTATACCTTTAATAAAAATGCCACGGCATTTGTCGAAAGAGGCGAGAAGGATTCTTTACTGAGCTTCAAAGGTTACTCAAAGGCCCATGGATCTTTTCTCTTCTCAGTAAATAGTATTTCAATGCCCTAGAATATCTATTAAACTTTTAATAATGAATGAGCTAGGCCAGGGATTGGAAGGGGACTCATTCTTAGCTAAGAATCCTAAAGTAAATGAGCAAATTGCATTACCTTGAGAGGACCCAATCTTTTTATCAAAAGCTTGTAGCTCACTTACCCTCTTGGCAGTCGCTAACGCTACTGGGAACAGTGTCTTCCTAGTTAGGTCTCTTAAGGAGATAGATTGCAGAGGTTCAAAACGTGGTTGCAACAGCCACTTTAGTACCACGTCTAAATTCCAGGCTACTAGCTTACCTTCTTTCTGTTTGGTCATGTCGAACAACTTGATGAGATCAGAAAGATCCTTATTAGCAGAGAGATCTAAACCCCTATGACTAAATACAGAGCTCAACATTGCCCTGTAGCCTTTAATGGTCGAGGTAGAAAGACTCCTGGAAGACTTTAAATGGATTCGGATATCACCTATTTCAGCTACAGATGTCTTAGAAGACAAGATGTTGTGTCTCCTGCACCAGTCACGGATGACTGTCCACTTGGTTTGATAAACTTGCTCAAGGGAATGGCATCTATAAAGAGCAATAGTGTCTGCAACTGCCTTTGAAAATCCTTTTGTTCTTTTGTTCAAACCAATCTGTAGACAGTCTGAACATGGTTAGAACCAGTGGACAGTCCTTGATGGAACCTTCTGAAATGTGGTTGTTTGAGTAGATTGGGTTTTTGAGGCAACAGCCTCGGAAAATCCATGAGAAGTTCCAGCAAGTCTGGGAACCACTCCCGTGCTGGCCAGAATGGGGCTACTAAAGTCATCTTTACATTCCAATGATTCCTGAACTCTAATACTTCTCTCACCATCTTGAATGGGGGGAAGTCATAAAGGTCCACGTTTGACCAGTCTAAAAGCATTGCATCCGTCGCCCACGCTTGTGGATCTGGCGCTGGTGAACAATACAGAGGGAGACGATAGTTCTTTGCAGTCACAAACAGATCTAGAACCGGCCTTTCCCACAGTTTCCACGACTCTAGGCATGCGAGAGGGTCGAGAATCCATTCCGTGGGGAGAACTTGTTTTCGACGGCTGAGTTTGTCTGCTAACACGTTGAACTTTCCCTGAATAAATTTGGTTAGGATCTGGGTTTGATTCTGATCCCCCAAATGAGCAGGGCTCTTGCTGCTTGGCAAAGGGTAAATGAATGAGTTCCCCCTTGTTTTCTGACATAGGACAGAGCCGTGGTGTTGTCTGAGTGGATGGACACTGTCTTCCCGGACACCTCCAATGCAAACGCTTGCAATCCCCAGTGAATTGCCGTCAATTCTTTCACAATGATGTGCCACTTCATCTGTTCTGAAGTCCAAAGACCTGAAACTTCGTCTCCCAGGAGGGCTCCCCAATCTAGTCTGATGCATCTGAATAAAACACTAGGTCAGGGTTCACAGGGAAGAGCGATTTCCCTTGAGGGAGCTTGTCTCTTGAATTTCACCAAGCAAGATCCTCTTTTATTTCCCTCGTTATTGGAAAAACAAAAGAATCCGGATATTTCTTTCTGTTTCAGTTGATTTTCAGAAAGAACTAAGTTTCTCATGTGTAGCCTTCCCAAGGACACAAACTGTTCCATGGATAAGACAGTCCCATACAGGCTCATCCAGCTGTTCGCAGAACAGGACTGAAGGGCAAGAAGTCTACCTTCTGAAGGCATGAGTCTATCCTTTGGGGGGGGAGGGAAAAGCCCAAAAAATCCAAGAGTTTCTCCTCGTCCCCAAATAAGCTATCTCCTGAGAAGGAGTCAGTTGAGACTTTGGGAAATTTATCAAGAGGCCCAAATCCTGGGCAAGAGGAAGGGCCTTGTGAAGGTCCTCCACACATTTTTCCTTCCACTCGGAGCGAATAAGCCAATCGTCAAGATACAGCGAAATGTTGATCCCCATCAAGTGTAACTATTTTGCTATTGGGGTTAGAACACGTGTGAATACCTGTGGGGCCATCAACAGACCGAAGCAAAGGGCTCTCAACTAGTACACTTTGTGCTGGAACATGAACCTTAAAAACTTCGAGTCCTGTTGAATTGGGACATGGAAGTAGGTGTCTTTCATGTTTATTGAGATCATCCAATCTTCCAGACGAATGGATGCAGGGACGGACTGGGACGTCACCATCTTGAATTTTGTTTTCTGCACTTACAAGGTCAGAGCACTTACATCCAGAACTGGCCTCCAGCCCCCTGAGACTTTGGGGACTGCAAACAGCCAATTGTAGAAACCCGGAGAGGAGGTGTCCTCGACTAGTTCGACTGCTTCTTTTTCGAGGAGAGCTGTCACTTCTTGGGAGAGGGCTGAAAACTTCTCGGAGTTTGACGAGTAGGTCGTCAATAATACAGGCTTGTTGGTTAAGGGAGGTTTCTTCAAGAACGGGATCAAATAGCACTCTCTCAGGACTTGAACAATCCAACTCTCCGCTCCTCTCGCTTCCAAATGTTCCCAAAAGTGGAAGAGTCTTGGCCCCCACAGGTGTGGGGAGGACTAGATCCTCACTTATGTGCAGGTGGTTTATTGGAGGACTTCTTGATTGCTCTGGGGGGTGCAACGGGCATTTCCGCGAGGTCTGGGGAAGCCTCTTTGTCTGCCTCTACCCTGAAAGGGATGGGGTTGAACTGGAGAAACTGTCCCAGAGGTGAAGGCCGGAGACTCTCTAGGTCATCTTGCTGATTGTGTAAGAAGGTCCTGAGTAGACTTTTTCTGCAGATCAGAAGCAGTCTGCAGCACAATTGCTTGAAGGAAAAGGTGCTTCTTATCAAGAGGAGAGAAGAAGAGCACGGACTTCTGGGAAGGTGTAACTCCCTTTGTGGTGTAGGAACTCCAAAGCTCCCTCCTCTTGAGGATTCCCATCACAAACAGCAAGGATAATTCAAACAGACCGTGTCTAATACCTTTATCTAGGCCAGAGATGACCCCCGAAAAATCTGAAGAAAAGTCTTCTAGGATATGAGGGCAATCCTTCAATTTATGGGCAAGAGCTCCTACTGCCCAGCTGAGAAAGCTGAGAACTTCCAAGACCTTGAGTAAGTGCTTGATAAGGCAGTCCAATTCTGAGGACAAGAACAAAATCTTGGCTGAATTGAATGCTGACCATCTGGGGGAGTCACTTAACCTGGAGAAGTCTCCTGGGAGAAGGCAGAAGCTCCCATGGATGGGGCCTCTCCGGTCGCATAAGAAAGTTATCTTCTCTGCGACAAACTAGACGGAGGACAACAATAAGAGGCTCTTACCTGGCCCCCTTGCTCAAGAGCCAGTTTTCCACCTCATGGAGAGCTTTCTTAGCTGAGGAGGACAGTACCATTTTAGGAAGCCTTGTAGAAGTCGACTGATCATCCATTAGGTACATTGTAGCCGGAGAAGCTGGACCTGCAGGAGAGAAGTCTGGAAAAGTCACCAGAAGAAATCTGAGTAAAGAGGCATACGCCGAAGGAGGGGTAACAGGATCCACTTCCTCCTCCTCCTCAGATGAAATTGGCGAGAGTTCCACAATTGGCTGGGGAGCTGATGGGGCTTTCTGAATTAAACCCAGGATATAATCCAATTTGTGTTGGATCGACTGAACAGAAGGATCCAAAACAGAGGGAACCTGTTGTGCTGCAGAAGACGAAGGAAAAGACTTAACTGGGAGCGAAACTGCAACTGCCAGAGCAGGAGTTGGCAGCACAGAAGGAAACACAGGCGCTGCTGAAGAAACATACGAAATTGGGTGCTCAGAAACGGAAATAGACTTAGGTGCCAACAGAACGTCTTGCTGCAAAAGGTGAACGGGCACCAACGGGCGCTCAGGAGCCAATGGGCACTCAGGAGCCAATGGACACTTGGGAGCTGATGGGCTCTCGGGAGCCAACGGGCGCAAGTATGTGCCAGCGGCTGCTCTGGAGCCAACGTGCACTTGGTAAGAGAGCCAGGGTGCAGAGACAATGGTCGCACAGACAGATTGAGACAGGGATCGGGTGACAGAACAGGAGGCACGTTCAACTGGAGAAGGAAGTTCTGGCACCACTGGGAAAGAATCAGCCAAAGATTATCAGAAAAAATTTTGCAGACAGGAACAGCTAAAATCTTCTTGCTAGTGAGCTCTAAATCACTGTTCTAGGCAATCTTTTTTAGATGGTTTAGAAGCAGACTAACTAATGCAGAAGATCATACCCATGGCACCCTTAGAAGGCTGAACTTGTCCCACTACCATCTGATGATCCTGAATGAAATGTTCGGACTTTAATAAGGAAGGAAAATTTTCTTTAACCTTCTTAATAGGAATACAATAGCTAGAAGCATATATATCTTCAGAGGACAAGATCACCTTGAAAACTCCATTATCCTAGGACTGGAGTCATTGCTGGAAATACTAGATGAAAGACAATCCACTATCCATAGAGACACCTTTCCATCTATATATGGGAATTATATATATGAGGGGATATATATGGGCAGACCCCACCAACCTCCTTTGGGCTGCCAGTTTGGATCCTCCCAGGTTTAGGGGAGTTTCAGGGACCTTGGCCTAGAGAATCAGCAGGACAGGCAGCCACCTCCTCCAATAACATTCATCAGATAATTACTTTGTCCATTAGGGCTTTAACAGAAGCACCAATTTTCTCCATTGTATCAACAAGTAAACTAAACTTAACATTAATTCTGGACTTAAGGCTGGCAATGAGGTCGGGATCGATAAGAGAGCCCGGAGTGATTGGTACAGATTGAAAGGGGATGGGTGGAACAAAGGCATAGAATCAGAATAATCAGAAAAAATTTTGAGAGGTTTTTTGACTAGCTAAAACTTCTACTAATAATGGTTCTCAATTTACATTGTTTAACTAATGTAATCACCCATGGCAGCATTCTTCACCATCCCACCATATGGTATGAATTAACTTATGATTTAATAAAGAAAATTTTCCATACTACATATAATTATATATATATATATATATATATATATATATATTATATATATATTATATATATATATATAGCGAATATATATATATATATATATATATATATATATATATATATATATATATATATATATATATATATATATATATATAATTAGAGTAGACACACCAATAATAACTATATGAAAATATGACATTTTTATGATAAAATGAAGTTTCATTATACTTACCAAAACACTGTAAAAGGTTTAATCTCTTAAATTTCGACACGTCCGAGATATATTTTTTCAAACTTTGGAATGCTGATATAATTGGTGGGAGACCCAACCCCACCGGATGATGTGGGGGGGGGAGTGGAAGGAGACTAGCCCAGTAAACGGCTCCAGTTTCAATCTCGGGCGTGTTGTGAACGCATCTCGCGCGTCCATTCGATTCAAACTGTTTGGAGTTACTTCAGCTCTCGATGTGCTTCTTTCTGTTTTTTTTACGAATGTTCATTGAGATGATCTAGCCAAGACAAAATTCATGACAATCTTGCGGCACCCCTAGGCACTGTCCATGGCACCCCAGGGTGCCACGGCACCCAGTTTGAGAATCACTATCTAGCCGCTGCTTTCCTCTTTTTATCCCCGTCTAATTTGGTCAAATTACTATTCAAAGTCTTCCACATTTTAGAATCCCATGAAACACATTCCTCACAAGTCAAATCAGGGAAACATATTTGATCACTGCAACATGTACAAAGAGTATGAGGGTCATAGCAGGCTTTAGTCAGTCTTGTACTGCAGCCTTTACTGCAATACCTAAAACTCTCAGAGCCCGAATCGGACATTGTTGACAAGTCAAGAGTCAGAGAAAATCTAAAAAATCGTCAAAATCGGTAATACTGGTCTCCAATGAAAACCTGACACTAATTGTGCCTAAATAAAGAGAATACTTCACCAACTATTCCAATATCAAAAGGCTACCATAAAGAGAATACTTCACCAACTATTCCAATATCAAAAGAGAAGAGAAATTCCAAAAAACCGTTGCTGCCAATCACTGTAACCACAGCCATCAGCCAGCAGAAACATATTGAGATTGTTTGCTAAGCTGGTTCCTCTCTTACCCCGAAAGTGGGCGGGGTCACTCACCTAGCCAAAACAAAAGTAGTGCTACCGCGAATTTCAAAATTCTAGCTGCCGATTAATAGAAACTAGTAGCTATGTAATTACTTGGTAAGCAGCTTACACAAAACTGTTGTGTCTTTATATAAGAATAACCAAAAAGGAAAAAGAAAGGTGAGCAAACACAGAATCATGATGCATGTGTATATATACAGAGAAATACAGTAAGCATACACATGCTGATTTATGTTGAGAGAGAGAGAGAGAGAGAGAGAGAGAGAGAGAGAGAGAGAGAGAGAGAGAGAGAAAAATTTATGAAGTCTTGACACCAACTGAAGCAAACTGTAAACTACTGCATATAATTGGTTGAAACCTTTGGTAAATATATACTAAATTTATAGATTAACACAATTACATTAATCGAATTCAATTACTGGATAATACCTTTATCCTATACTATGTAATAAAATTTACACTGTAAAGTTCAGTTAATTTGTTGATTACATGCAAATTACACTTCCGTAAGCAATTGTATTAGTGTCCTTTACTATCACCCTATTTCCCATTGTGCATTATTATTTTATGAGGTTAATATCATTTAATAAAATGTGAATTATACAATCATGTTTATCAATAAACATGATGCATTAACTGCTAACACAAGGTTTCTACCAATGATATATGACTGCCCAAGCTGACAGCAGACTATGATTTGTTTTGGATGAGTATGGATTCATAAATTTTCAAATGTCACAGCATATAAATAGCAATAACAGAATAATCCACTGACAGAGAAAGAGAAAGGCAAGCAAATGTACACCAAGTTCATACTATAGTTTACACTGTGGTGCAAACAACCGCATATAGTACACAGACATGTGCGTATACACAAGCACACATACCCAGATTGGGACACTGATGGGCTAGAAAAGTTCTAACACAACATGGCTGTGCAGTTTATACAGATATGTTACTTTGTAATCTGTTCAAGTTTTTCAATTTGCTGGTAAGTCAACTTCCAAAAAGCTTATCTACTATTAAACTCAATAAAATTGGAAAAAGAAACAAAGCATTTTTAAAATGGATGAAGGAAAAATGTGCTGAGACAGTCAAATGTGCACAACATACCAACAAAATCTTTGCTTGTCAAAAGTGGGTTGCATTTTCAAGGTCAGAGCATCTTTCAAGTTGGAAAAGATGTTAATTTCTTATGTTCAATCTATGATTTTGTCTTATTTTGTTTGCAAATTTAGGTACTCAAACTCACTCTCACAGTCGGAGTCATCAACTGGAGGCAAGGGAGGACTCTTGAGTAGCAGTGGAGTTTGATCTATACACTCACACACAAGCAGTCAATGAGAGAACAAAACTTCTTTGAAATAGTCATGATGCCTCTCTACCTGCGACTCAAAGGAAGTAAGCAAAAGGATGTATGATGTAATTTTGAGCTAATAAAATTCAAAGCTCCCAAGCACTCTTCCAGCCATAAAACCTCTATGATAAATTGTAGTCAAGATGCATCTCTCAACCACTGAAGGGCAATAAACAATATGACATTGTTGCTTTTGGGTCAATGACAGTTGCAAAAGTTCCAAAGCAGATGAGGTTCTTCCCAGCCCTTTCTTCCAGAATGTGACTGCTCCAGTCTATCCCTCCAAAATACCCCTCTCTTTTGTGCTATATGAACTGTTAACAGTGTTACCATCATGTTTTTCTCCCCATGTAGCATTTTAAACCCAACACAAGGCTTTTCATTCATTTTTATTCATTGTATATATTTATTTTAATATATTTTTGGCAGGCTGCAGTTGCTTGAAAAAATGTTGAGTTACAGATAGACGAGGATAACCAAGGGAATACTGTAATAAAACCCAGTTTTCCAACATCTTTGTTGAATTCTGTGACCATATCTTTGTTTATCGTATGCAATTTAGTTGTATTAATATAATTGTAAACTCAATTATGTTCACTGAGAATTACTTACCGAGACTGTAAGATTACCCTTGACATCTTTGGATGTGACTAACTGGACGTTTCCATCCTCATAATAGTGGACTTGTACTTTAAGAACTCCTTTAAGCTCTACACTTCCCCCACCTAAGGTTACTGTCCACGTTGAACGCCACCGACCATTCCTGTAATGTGGAAGATGAACACAAATACTACACTAATAGTAATTAAAAATTATCATCATTTTTTAGCAGTTTAACCTGCCCACTGAGCTAACTTATTTAGTTGTTACATGGCTGACCAGAAGGGTTTGTCTGTTTAGATTTTGTTTATGACTTCTTAAAATTTCATAATTTGGTTAATTAACATGAAGGGAATTCTCACAAAATTTCTTTGATTTGTTTCCAAAACTTGACATCCAATGTCAAATACATTTTGGACATTCACACAAAAAATTTTCAACTCTTAGTGTTACTTTACATTCTGTACATATAGGGATTGATCATGTGGGCTATTCACAAAATATCCACAGGTCAAACAAGAGTGACCCAATCTGAAAGGAGTCAAAATTACTTAAATGACTTACCTTTTGATATGATGAATTCCATATTTTGACACTTGGCTTTTGTTTTAATCCATTACTGTCAGGTCCATATTCTTTATCTTCTGCCATTTACTGATCATAATGGGTTTTAGATATGTTATATAATCACTAATATAAATAACTATGCATAATCTTGTCATAATAACAGTTGCAGCTTTGGCTGCTTTCTCAGCTTCATTTCTTTTAATACCTACAAGACAGGCATCCAACATATTTCTACATTTTTACTGTTCATATAACTAACGAAGTGAAAATTTATTGTGCAAGGGTACCTCTGGATTTTAATTTATAAGGGTTTCTATAGCACTTTTAGAGTTGCTGAAAATTACAAATTTCTGCAATGACATATCTTTATTTTTAATGGCTGATCCTACGGCACATAACTTTGTATGAAAACAGCAGCAATGTTAGGGGTAATATGGCTGCAAATCCCACTCCTGATGAAGATCTGGATTCATCAGTATATATTGTACATTGTGAACCTCTACTTCTAATACGTTCTACAGCATGTTATATTAAATGCTCTTGAGCATTTATATAGTCTCAAGATTAAAATTTCAAGTGTGTACTTTATGCATAATCCAGGAAGAGGCTGGCTCTATCATTAGAGAAACTTTATATTTGCTGACTCAAATGTAAATACCATTGGGAAATGTGGCAAGCAATTATTCAATAAATATACCTCCTTGATCAAAAAGTTTTTGTTGATGAAATGCTTGTATTTTTACTGCACTATGCATTAAGTCATGAGTTAAATGTACAATGGTGTGTCCTTCACCCACACTCCCGGAATGAATGCGCCTTTCAGGTGTGTGTCCCAACCATCTTCAGTACATCTAAAAACAATGGACAACAGTCCATGTATGGAATCCTTCATCTTTCCCAAAGGACAGATGCTACCTACGGTTCTGCCCTTTGACTCTACCACCCTGCCCAATAGCCCCTCCCTTCAACAAAGCAGCTTGAGCTCCCTTTCTGGTCTGGGAGGTGCTTAGCTACCCCTCAAAAGATTTAGCTACTTGTACCTTTGCCCCTAAACCCATATCTAAAGTATACTGCACAATTGATCAGTCCCAAAAATCTTTTCTCATCTCAACTGCTGTCTCCACACTACTCTCTGGGACAATAACAGGAGAGCCCAACACCAAACTATTCTTAAGCAAGAGGCCACCCTCATGAGAAACCTGGCAGGAGAAAAAGAAATAACCATGTCGCTTCTCCTCAGAACCAGGTTCATCTGCATGCTAGTGCTCTAGTACATGAGGAAAATCAATGACTTTCCCCCAATGCCAACAACCTCCTCATCATTTCCCTTTTGTCATAAAATGAGAAATCTGTGAGGCAGTCAGCCAATGTGTTCAACCATAGGTCATTCCAAGAGGAAGACCGGAGAAGCCATGGCAAAAAACTCCACAACATACATCTCAGCAGCTGAGAAGGAACCTCCTCCTTAATGAAGTCTTTCCATGGGAAGATCAAATTATCAATCAACAAACTGACAATTCTAACCCAAGAGAGTGAGGAGTAGCCACCTGTGTGTAGTATCTCCTCTAGCCCATGAGATGCTGGGGGAGGAGCTTGCTCGATAAGCTAGACGAAAGGGAATTCAGACCAACAAATTAAAGCATTTACCGTGTCAAAAATACCACAGGGAAGCTGAGCCCAGAAGCTGACATGGCCTCCCAAGATTATTATGCTCACCAATGAGTGCAATACCCTCTTAAAAATGCCAGTCCACCTTGGCCTGAAGGGGGTATGGAAGACTGAGACTGTCCAGTCCTATGAGATCCACGAGACACGAGCTACATCCTTTCCCACAAAAGAGGAAGACTCACGTGACTTCTACTCCTTCACTCGCTCGCAATCTCATAAAGAATGAAAACAAATCCTCCTGGGAGAAGCTCCACGAGACCCACCAGTCACTGCCTGAGCAGCATTCGGACTTGGACTCTGTTGTCCTGGCACCACCCCTATAGTCGGTAACATCTGAAAGAGTAGAAAGCACAGGTGAGCAAGCATGAGCAATGCTTGTCTGATGTGCATATGTTAAACCACGTGCAAGAAGTGGAAGAGCTCAAAGGAGACCTCCCCCTAGGGTCAGACTGCTTGGCATGTATGTACCCTAGAGAATGTTTCTTCTCTCCTGAAAAAAAAAAAAAAAAAAAAAAAAAAAAAGCTACTCATCAAACATTCAACAACAGAAGTAGGAATGCAGCAGATGAAAAAGTGAATGGTGATGTATGGAGAGTAAGGGTATGCCTCACTCACCCCCATAACCACTGGTTAACAACCTTCTTGAGCTCAATGACCACTCCAGTCAGTTCCAGGATGTGGTTTGCATTTCTGTAGGAACAATTAATACCTTTGAACTTTACAATTAAGTAAACCACATGCCTGAAAGGAACACATTACGTTCTATAAAATACAATATGTGAAAGAAATTAAAAGTAAATTACCAATAATTTTTAGGCTGAAACTGATGGTCTTCTATACACATAGTTAAAGTAACTGCTGAACCTTGCGCTCTTGCATACACAGCACACACACCATGAGGATAGTGATCACTAGCATAACTAATTAACTGCGTCTCCACCGCACTCCTCCAGCTTTCTGTAGTTGGGTCACTTTCACAAGCCTGTAAAGTGAAAATGAAAAAATAATAAGCCTGAAGTCAATCTTTCGTTGTTAAGTGAATACCCATCCTCTGAAGTAAGTGAAATATTTTTATCAAGATTACCTTGCCTTCCAACTGGCAAGACACTGACCTCCTTAATCAAACCGGCACCACTCTGGATAAGAAGAGCTGAAGAAATCACAGTCACTTCTCCCAACTTATTACTTATATGCTTTTAACTATAAGAGGATATGCTGGTATGCTTTTCAATATATTTCTTTCCATTCTTGCACAACAGTTATTTTGTCCTAATGCTATGTGACTTAAGGTTTCATGTAGTAAATATTCTTTGCAAAACCTTCTGAAATACAGATATTGGTGTTTATGTATTGCCACTCACATCTCATGATAATCATGGATTGAATGCCAACTGCCTATGGTATCCATACACCCTCTATTCTAATATTAGTTAAAAATATAAATCAAAATAATTAATTTATAAAATTAGCATCTTTATAAAAAATACCTTTTTGTAAACACAAGGTGAGATTTATTACAGTTACAATAACTGATTACTTTGTAAAACCCATGCAGCAAGTTGTAAAGTTTTCCTATTGGCTTTGATCACAATTAACTTTTTACAAAACTACAAACAATGCAGATAAATGAATTATTAGGAAAACCTTCCAATCATGAGAAAACCTAAGCTTTGTGCCATACACCTCACCTTCCAATCATGGAAAATATGCTCGTTCAACCATTAAAGATTTTTAAACATTTTACTGAATTAGACATGAAGAAGACATTTGATGTCATCATTGAAGACGTGACATTTGAAGTCATCATTAAGATAGAAGTACTCAATGCAAGTAAACACTCTAATTACCAAGCCTGCATATAATAAGTAGTGAGTAAAAAAAAAAAAAAAAAAAAGGCATAGTTGAGGCTTTAGGACAAATTCAAGTTGCTGACAGCATTTTATCAAGGGGAAAATACTTTGAAACTGATGCTACAAATGAGGGGCGGCGTAACAAGGTGAGCGCCAGCGAACTGGTTTTTATTGTGAGCAGCAGCTAAAGTACAGCACTATCCTGTACACACACTTTTGTCCCCTTATGTTACTGGCAAAAGGTTGAAAATCCATGCAAAACAAAGGGAAATTTCGCCCTTTAGCGAGTTCTCACTGCTACATCATAAGACTCGTCATCATAAAAGGAGGCAAGCGGCAACCAGTGGAGGTGCGTGGGTGGATGTAGGAGGATGTTTTTGTTTTATAATATTTTCATGGAAATTTTACTCAGATATGTTATAATAATAATTTTAGAGCATTATTAGGATAAATATTTTAGGTTGTTTTCACAAAAACATGCTTTAATTGCCGTATGAAAACATTTTCATTGTGTTCATTAACACTTTACAATCTTACATTACCTCACTTTTGTGGTTGTGGCGCTAAATGACAAAACATTATAATGATTTTTGCATATGTAATAGGCGAATAAATTTCCTTTAAAATGAGGTATGATTCATAGAAATCGTTTGGCTGGTTTTTTTTTATAAAGCGTTTTCATAGTTGGCAAACTTTAAATGCGTTTTTATCATTTTTTAAAAACGGCGCTTGGCACCTTATTACACTGCGCCACTGAAATAAGATTGGTATGTTGTCGAAACTGCAAAAATACAAAATGGTGAGGAAGCTTTCACCAAATATTAAGTAAGGTTTCAAAAGGAGGTTCTTACAAAAAACCTATTGCAAAAAATGGAGTTTTTGCAAATGCTAAGATTAGTAGGAACTCTATATATGAACAACTCTTATTCCAAAAGTTCTTTTGTTATTTTGTTTTAGTCTTAAAATCAACATAGTTACCCTAGGCATCTATTACTATACATTACTTGAATACAGTAGTTAGTCCTCATAATAAAGCCTACCACTGTATGGTAAACAAGTTTTCTATCAAGACAATCTTCTCAAACTAAAATCTTTCATTTTGAAAGAAAAGTGGCAATAAAATATGAAATTAAGTTTAGTCCAAGAAAAGTAGCCTCAGCACCCAGCACTGTACATGGTTAGCCTAAGTCATATAGACTAACACTGTACAGTAAAACAGGCAGTCCCCAGTTATTAGTGGGAGTTCCGTTCTGATGGCTTGACGATATGCAAAAATTGCCGATAACTGAAAATTGGTGATTTTGTGCCGATAACCGGAGATCAGCACCTCTGTTAGGCATGTATTGCTGCCAATACCTGATTATCGGTGCCGAAAATCACTGATTTTTGTTACCAGAAAAGCACCAGAAACCGGATCGCCAATAACTGGGAACTGCCTGTACAGGCAGTCCCCAGTTATTGGCAGGCCTGGTTATCAGCAATCTGGTTTAACGGGGTTTGTCTAGCGACGAAAATCGGCAATTTTCAGTGCCGAAAACTGCCAATTTCCACTTATAAGCGCAGATAATTGGGTATTGGCGCCAATACATACCTAACAGTGGTGCCTATAACCAAAAATCTGCACTTC
Source organism: Macrobrachium rosenbergii (assembly GCF_040412425.1). NCBI lineage: Eukaryota > Metazoa > Arthropoda > Malacostraca > Decapoda > Palaemonidae > Macrobrachium > Macrobrachium rosenbergii. The sequence goes on from NC_089776.1 coordinate 6,095,429, forward strand.
TCGGCGCCAATAAGCCCCATAAATGGTAAAAAAAGCGCATTATCATCACACCGCCAGAACGGAACCCTAACCCCCGATAACCAGGTACCGGCGGGGGTTCCGTTCCCTGCGCCTGGGACCAAGGGTCCTATAAAATGATAGTTGCTAATAATAAGTACATTTACAATAAAAAGGTACACTCCTATATAATACTGTATACTGTATGTACCTTCATGCTCCCCGAAATACTGAAACACAGGATTTAAAACAAAGAGCCGAAAAGATTGCTCTTTCCTTGGTTCAGGAAAAGACTTTACCTGCTACTAGTAACGGACTAAGACCTTTACTGTTTCAAACAGGATTCTGCATACTTATCGTATTGAAGAGCAAACCAAATTGCACTTCCACTGAGCCACAATAAACTCATTCTCATGTGACAATTTTGTCATCAAACTAAATGAGGTAGCAACAGCTCTCACATTATGAATATTTACCTTCAATAAAAATACATGGTCTGGAGCTAGTTCCCATGCACTAGCCCAATCAAATATGTAACAGAGAACCTCGTGTTCTTTGACCAAGACATTATAGGTTTCTAAAATCAAAAAACAAAATCTTAACTTTGCCTCTTCTAGGCTTAACCTTTGACAAAGACATCAAGGTTTTCTAAAACCACAAAACAAAATGTTAACTTGTCTTCTCCAGGCTTAACCTTTGACAAAGACATTCTAGGTTTCTAAAACCATTAAGTAAAACGTTAACTTTGCTCTTCCAGGCTTAACCCTTGACAACGACAAGTACATTTTCTAAAACCACAAAATAAAAGCTCAACTTGGCCTCTTCCAGGCTTAACGTTTGACAAAGACATTCTAGATTTCTAAAACCACAAAATAAAAAGTTAACTTTGCCTCTTCTAGGCTTAACCCTTCACAAGGACATGTACGTTTTCTAAAACCATAAAATAATTTTGCCTCCTCTAGGTTTAACCTTTGACAGATGTTCTAGGTTCTATAATCACAAAATAAAAGGATAACTGCCTCTTTCAGGCTTAACCTACCTAAATAAGTTTTAATTGCCCCAAAATGACAGAGAACTGTTTCCTCTTCTTCCCTGCCACAGGTTGAATGTAATACTTACAATTCTCTGGAAACTTAGCCTTAACCTCATTCTCACGTATAATGCAAAAAGACAAAATAGCATTCCCTAACAACAGCCTTAAGGAGAGTGCTTGCAATAAATTTAATCTTTTTAACTGTTGATAGTGCTAAAGAAGTTTTCATAATAAATAATTCAATGGAACTAAATCCAGAGGCTCAAAAGAACCTGCAAATAGAACTTTTGACCTGCATCTAAATCCAGAGAGAGATTGATACAGTACTGAGTTGAAGGAGCTTCCACCTCAACGGAATTCAAAACCTTCAGGTGTTGATCATCAGCCAGATCTAATAGCACATGATGCAATACCTAGGAAAGTGTGGAACGATAACCTTGAAAGCAGACAGTGAAAAAGTCTTACTATATCCAACAAAGCAGAGAAACTCTGATGTCTGCAAGGTTCCAGGAGCTGAGAATTCCTCTAGAAAGGCACCCTGAGTATTACAGAAACAGCTGCTTCTGAGCTTCTGACACAAGGCCATGGTTGCTCTCCACTTGATTAAAGTTGGAACCCATGAAACCTTACAAAATCCGCCAACTGAGAAGAGACAGTTGAGCATCTCCAAGCGGTTAAGTGTGAGATGCTGAAGTTAGTGAAAGTGCATGAAATTCTGTAGTCTGAGTCAATTGCCTCTTAACGGAAGAATAAGATACATCTACCAGGAGAGCTTGAAAAGTTTGAAAATCATTAGCTCTTGGACTAGTAGGGCTCTACAAGTCACTGAGCAATTCTTGAATATGAAATTTGCTCATTGCAGTGCTTCCTTAAGAGTAGATAAGAGGGGAAAGGCCTATGAGTCTGAATCAGGCCTAACTTACAGAAACACATCCACTGCTCAAGCCTGAGGGCACTTAAAGGAATAGTAATCATCTGGATGTTCCTTTCATCTGCATGCCAATAAGTCTACATCTGAATGCTCCTCTAATCCCACAGCAGATGAAGAACTTGTGGATGTAATGGCCACTCTAGGTAGTTTTGTTCTTCTGAATTCCAATTGCCAAAAACACTGTTCTTCCACAGAATGAATCATCAAACCATCACCATGATGTTCATTTCACTCAAAGAAGCAATCTTTCCACTATGACTTTGTTTTCGACCAGAGATAAAGCTGCTAGGCATCTTCGATGAGGTTTCCATTGCCCTTACATCTAGTAAGCTTTACCAGGTGCAGTGTTGATCCTTCTATGCTGTATGTAAGTAACGACACTAGTCAGAAATCTTTGTTTTGTATCACACGACTGAGGGGAAAAGCAAAACCTGGACAGATGTTTAAGAATAAAATGGTCAACTCTTGGTTTCAGCGTCCCTCCTACAAAACCTGGCGACAATAATGGTCCTGTAATACTCACAAGTTTAATGAACATTAGCTGTAAGTCATAATCCCTTAAGCTGAGACTATACAGTAATTGAGCCTGATTATTCTGATAAAATCACAGTGAGGCCATGTTTCTTAACAAAGAAAGCCCTTACCACTTAGGAAGCTTCCTTCAGGGCTAAAAACTACAAGTGCTAATTCATCTTCTGATAGACAAGCCTGCAAATTCAAGTATCATCCCCCCATCACTAGATAAGAGGGAGGAGTTGCCAACTTGAACCAGATGACTAAGAAGAAAAGATTTCTTGCTGTTAAAAATTGACCCCATCCACCTATGGGCAACAAATTCCCTGTGAATACTTATCAAGGCGCTGTACACAAGCCCAAACAAAGTGCCTTGAACAGCAATACCTCCTCTGTAAATACACCTCGAAGGAACTTGGGTGACTGAGGATGTACTAGTGTGAGAAAAATGTCTCCTGGACATTCACCAAAACATCTGATCGTTCTTTGGAAAGTCACTAAAATCATACTGGAAAAACGAAAAGCATGGGGACAGACATGTAAAGTCATTCAGTCTCAATGTGTCCAATACTGATCACCAATCTCCAATTAAGCATTAAGGAGTTAGGAAAAGTCAAGAACCAAATCCCATTGAATTACCACCTGACCTACTTCTTTCTGTCTAATTTACAACCTCCTACTACAGAAAGAGATGGTTTAAGCACCTGTATTGCAGAGTCAGTGCTCTGCAACTTCCTAAAAAACCAGAGGTCAATCCTTGGCAGAGCTAAAGGGTGCTTCGTGCACCTGAGTAAGAGAAAACTTAAGAAATGCACTCTAAATGAAGGAGAAAGCTTGGGTTCTCTTTCTCCAAAGACTTAAAGGGTGCCATAATACTCGAAGACAACCCAGACCTATTCTCTATGCAATCTCTTATACTCCAGGAAATCCCGATCAAACCAAAGGAGATCCTCTGATTCACCCGATCAAACCAAAGGAGATCCTCTGATTCACCTGATCAAACCAAAGGAGATCCTCTGTTCAAAGTCTTCTTCCATCAGAGGGTGGCAGGAGAAGACAGTTGTCTCTTGGCAACAGGAGACAGCTGTCTCCTGTCTGTCTCCTGTCGACAGGAGAAGACAGCTGTCTCCTGGCAACAAGAGGAGACAGCTGTTTCCTGGCAACAAGAGGAGACAGCTGTTTCCTGGCAACAGGAGGAGACAGCTGTTTCCTGGCAACAGGAGGAGACAGCTGTTTCCTGGCAACAGGAGGAGACAGCTGTCTCCTGGTGACACCTGGCAACACAAGATGACAGCAGCCGAGCACCTGCACAGTAAATCCCCCGTATTCGCGTTCTCATGATTCGCTGACTCATGCATTCATGGGTTTCTCTGTGGAACATATCTAGCCATTATTCGCGGAAAATTTGCCCATTCGCGGTATTTTTCACTGAGAAATATTCACTAATTACTGTATTTTCAAATAATTTTCACGCATAAATGTACTTTTTGTGATAAAACTATTAAATACTCAGGTATAAGCATTTTTACAGGGTTTTTCTTGTGTTTAAAACTATCAAAATGGGCAGTTCTAAGTGTTTTTAGAGGGGTTTTAAGTATTCGTGGATTTCAGCTATTCGCGGGTGTGTGGGGTACGCATCCCCCGTGAATACGGGGGGGTTCACTGTATTGCATCCATGACTCGAAGAAAAGCAGATAGGAAAATGCTTCACCGATAGACAGGAAAATGGAGTCGAAGCTACTCAGTGGAGTGAAAGAAAATGAGGCAGCAAAAGAAAATGGGAGAGTTGGGAGTCAGGGGGCGAGGAGTTACACCGACCCTCCCGCCTCATCCCAAAGTGAGTCAACAGACCTAAGAGCATTCCCATAAGACACACCCTTAGAAAGCTATGTAGCTAAATAATATCTAGCTTGGAAATAACAGAAAATACTGCAACCATGGTAGAATTAGAAAGAAGAACTTTTACAGAGGCAGAAGTAAGAGATTTGCCATTACCTGAAAAAAAGGCATGATAAAAAATTAACAGGAATTTAAAATGAGTAAAAGATGAAAAGATTGGTTACACAATCGGCTGAGTGACATAACATTAGAATAAAAATCTAGTTACAGACATTATTTCTAATAAAACTGTCTAACCTATATAACTGGTCCTATCGGTATTAACAACCTTATACTTATAACTGGTCCTATCGGTATTAACAACCTTATACTAAGTGTCAATGATGGCAGAAGTCGCATACTTAGTGAAGATTGTTTACCAAAATGATCTTTCAGCTAACGCATTACAGGCAGTCCCCGGTTAATGGGGGCTGATGCTGATAAACCGATTATCGACGCTGATAAACCGCTTACCAACACTGAAAACTGCTTACCATTGCCGAAAATCTTGTTAACAACGTCATTAGCCAAGTGCCGTAAAATTGGAACGCCATTAACCGATGCTGCTAATAAGCGAGGACTGCCTGTATACAAGGCTATGAACGTGAAAAATGGAGAGGCAGGTGACAAGAGGGCACAGAAGTTAGAATCAAATTGCCCTGAGAACCGACCCGGTTCCCTAGCAGTGGGCTACTTCTTGAGAATCCAACTGTTGCAGGGCAGTCGTAGGCTCGGGCTACAGACTGGCGAGGGCACTGACACCTTAGCTCTTATGAGGGAAGGCAAAAATGATCATACAATGGGGGGACCTGGAGCATTTCCCTAACCTATTCAGACAAACCTTGTATTGAACAAATTAAGGTTCTGACAAACCTTGTATCAGGTTTAATTCCTGTTATAAACTCTCAATAAGCTTTTCCTGAAGCGAATGGGGAGCAGAAGGTGCGGCTAAAGAGGAAGGCTCAGTACTAACTAAAGCATTAGCAAAGGAAAAGCCCAGACTGAGTATGGATACCTACAGAAAAAGGACCTGGAGAAGGGGGGAGAAATGACAGGTTGCTAAGCTGACCTAACTAATAGCTTTACAATCTAACTGCTTCCCTTCTCTTCCTATACTAACGAACTTAAGCAGAAAGTCCTTCAAAAATCCCTACTTCCTCACATCTATTCTGAACACATTTTAAAACATTGCAGCAGGTGTAAACAGTGTGTATCTCCTAAAAACACAACATCCTGCTAACACAGTACAGGCAGTCTCTGGATATTGGCAGGCTCAGTTATCAGCTATCCGGTTTTTCGGCACTTGTTCAGCGATGAATATCAGCGATTTTCAGTGCTGATTTCCACGTATCGGTGCCAGTAATCACGTATTGGCGCCAATACATACCTAACAGAGGCGGCGATGACGAATTTCAGTTATCGCTGATTTTTGCTTATCATCATGCTGTCGGAATGGAACCCCTGCCGATAACCAAGGACTGCCAGTAATCATTCCTACAGAACCTGACTTTCTTAGCCTTGATTCCACGAGCTTGAACATCTGTAACACAACTTTGGAGAAGAGGTGAACCACACCATCATCCAGGCAGCCATTCAATCTTTTTTTTGAATGCTGACTCGCCTATCAGCGCAGAGATGTCAGCTAACTTTAACAGTAGGTAAAATTCATCCCAAATAATATATACCTATTTATAGCTACTGTATTTGTAGAGAAGAAACATGGTATTTTTATGATAAAATCAAGTTTCATATATACTTACCGAGTACAGTAATTACAACGCTATACTTTTCTACTAGCGCGGCAGCTAAAATTTGAAGTTCGCGGTAACGGTTCTATTGTTTATGTGTAGGTGACTACTCCGCCCACTATCGGGGAACACTATCGGTGAATAATAGGAACAACCAAACAGAGAAGCTCATTTCTTCCCGATCTAATTACTTGGTAAGTATATATGATACAATTTTATTATGAAAATACCATTTCCATATAAGTAACTTACTAAGTAATTACATAGCTGAATCCCACACTGATAGGAGGTGGGATGTGGACATTTTCTGCTCCAAAAACAGTCGGGTATGAAGATGAATTTGAAGCATAAAACTCTCTTAACATTGAAAAAATGCTTGTTGTTTCCTGAACTGGTAAGAGAGCTACTGCTGATGATTACTGCCTCCGGTCAGTGCTCATCTTGACCTGTAGTGACCTAACCAACTTGTGAGAAGTCTCTACTTTTAAGCGGAGACTTTGGAGTAAAGGAGTTTTCTGCATACCCGCAAATCATGAAAAAAAAAAACTGCCCTTGCCCTGGACACAGTACCAAAAGCATAAAAAGACCAGGCAATGCTGTCACCTGCACCAACAAAGAAATATCTAGAAACCATTAATCACAAGTCAAGTTAAAGTTAAGTATACCTTAGTTTAACCAGACCACTGAGCTGATTAACAGCTCTTTGGGCGCCCACTCTGGGTAACAGTAAGTAACCCCCAAGGCTCCCCAAAAGAACTAGACACTAATTTCAAGGCGAAAGAGCTAGATATGAAGGAATGCTTCCTATGCTTCTTTCCTCAAAACTTATGCCAGCCACTGATAACGGACCTAGAGTTCTGCAATTTTCGAAAACCATTTTTATTTCCTTCAAATAACAAGTCCAGAAATGGAGTTGCATTTCCAGTAAGTCGACTGGAGGATAGCCGAAAGCTACATATTATGCCTGAAAGCATACGACGTGGCAACAGCCCTGATTCGTGTGCTCTCATCTTAAAGGGGCACGACATGGTCTTGTAGTCATACCCCGAACTTACATGTGGTTGGGTTCCAGAACCCCTCGCACAAGGTGAATTTTTACGTAAGTTTGGCATAGTCTCTACAAATGCTAATACATGCTTATTTCTAAATTTTAAACACTAAATATGAACCTAATCATGCTTCCAAATTATTAAGTTGACTTTTAATGAAATTAAAGTTACTGTAATTTCATTTAAATGTCAGCTTAATACATTACCCCTAAAAGAAGAAATAAATGGTTGACATAAAAATATAGTTGGAAGAGAATTTCCGTCTCTCTCTCTCCTTCCGACTGATCTATTTTTAGAAGTCTTCTCAACCTCATTTTTAAGAACTTCTTTATTCTACATCTCTTTCTCTTTGTTCTGAAATGCTTTTTCATGAACAAACAGCGTTTTTTATTTGGACTAATACAACTCTTAGTTATTATGTCTCTATGTTTTAGAACGTATTTGCCACACTACATTTACAGTTCATAGACAGCACAGGTAAAATTAGATCAATTTAAACTATCTACTGTACAGGTAAAGATGTACACAGAAATAATAAGTTAAAAATGAGAGAGAGAGAGAGAGAGAGAGAGAGAGAGAGAGAGAGAGAGAGAGAGAGAGAGAGAGAGAGAGAGAGAGAGAGAGAGAGAGAGAGAGAGAGAGAGAGAGAGAGACTTAAAATATCAAGTCAAATTATTTGATAAATAATTTCTCTCTCTAAGTAAGGACCACCCTTATGTCTGAAAAAATTGCATATGACAATGAGTTAGGTTCCAATGAGAAATTCGCGCCTCTGTGAATTCGCTTAACTCGAATCGTGTAAGATAGAGGTATTACTGTACTGTACAAACAGAGCATTGTGTTTTAGGATGAAAAAACGTACAGTACTACGGTGGGTCATCGCTAGATCGCGGATCAGCAATCAAGCCTTCAGTTAAGTGTGGTTTTTTCTGTGGAACCCATCTCCAAATATATATCGCAGAAAATTCACTACTTCATGGATTTCTTCGTAGACCAATATTCACTAATTACTGTATTTTCATTTTATTTTATGACCAAATACATTTTTTATGACAAAAAAATTATTTACTAATTTTCAAACACTAATATAAATAAAAACACAGCAAAATATCAATCAAATGTTAAAATAAAAGCCCTCAAAATCGCAAAACAGCTTACTATGTACTGTACACACACCTCAGTTCAACCCACACTTTCTCTCTCTCTCTCTCAGTATACACATACTTTAATGAAAAACACAGCAAAATATCAGTAAAATGTTATTTCACTTATATAATCCATTTATACTGGATAATTATATATTGATCTACTATCATCGTAATATGTATGTATAAAAAAAAATTATCATCCCGACATTTGTAATCATTTTTACCAATGTAAACATAATATCAGTTCTCTCTCTCTCTCTCTTTCCAGGACAACAGTTCGTAGTGTCTAAGCGTATAAGTTGTATTTCTCTCTCTCTCTCTCTCTCTCTCTCTCTCTCTCTTAATGAAATATGAATTACTGAATAAATATATTTTTATGATAAAAAACGATTTACTAATTTTCAAATATTAATAAAATTTAATATATCAATAAAATATATTTTTTTCAGTGCACTCTTGATATTCAATGTAAGGCAAACCATCTCTCTCTCTCTCTCTCTCTCTCTCTCTCTCTCTCTCTCTCTCTCTCTCTCTCTCTCTCTCTCTCTCTCTCTCTCTCTCTCTCTCATATGAATTACTGCATCATAAATACATTTTTTATGACAAAAAAAAATTACTAATTTTAAAATATTATATTCTGTGTGTGTGTGTGTGTGTGTGTGTGTGTGTGTGTGTGTGTGTGTGTGTGTGTGTGTGTGTGTGTGTGTGTGGGGGCATGCTACCCTGCTTTTTCATGTTTCATTTTGTCAAGGATTTTTGTGGAACATATCTCACTTTTCCAGGGGGAACTTTCACCAATTCATGAATTTTTTTCTATGGACCGCATCTCTAAAATTATCACTAATTTGCTTTTTTTTTTGTAGAGCAACACTATTTATTCACTAATTACTGTATTTTTTCATATTGTGTTCATGACCAAATACAGATTTTTATGATAAAGAAATGATTTACAGTGTACTTATACTGTAGTATTGTAGCTGTTAAGCTCATGCCAGGGTGGGGCCCAGAATGAACATAACAGGTTTACGATTTCTCTCTCTCTCTCTCTTTTTTTAAGGTAATGTAAGATGTATTTGAAATGACATTACTGTAGTAGTGTTTTTGGAAGACTGAGCATACTGTGCAATATCTAAAATATTCACTAATCATTTTAATTTTATTTTCCAGTCTGCTTTTATTGAAATGCATGAAAATAATTAACGGATATTTTAGATATTGTACAGTATGCTCTATCATCCAAAAACAATTTACAGTAATATTTCAAATACATCTTAAGAGAGAGAGAGAAATCATAAACCTGTTATGCACATTCTGGGGCCCACCCTGGAATGAGCTGAACAGCTTTAGTTGTACAGTATGAGCACACTGGAAATAATTCTTATCATAAAAATCTGTATTTAGTCACAAACACAATATGAAAAAACACAATAATTAATGAATATACAGTGTTGCTCTACAAAAAAAGTGAATTAGTGATAATTTACCTGTTTTTACAAATGTGAAAGGAAAACGGAATGACTTCAATACTATGAGAGAAAACAGCTATGCTTATGTATACAAGGGTAACTTGATTAGTTGTCAAATGTTCTGTTAGCCAGATTTATCTAATTTGTATTGAAGATATATTTCATTTGTATTAAAGATTTTATAGATATTTTGCTGTTTACATTAATATTAATATTTTAAAATTAGTAAATCTTAGTTATAAGCATTTTAGGGGTGTATGTATATAAAGGGTAATCTTAAGATGACTTAGGGTGTTTTGGGATGAAGGTTTGGGGTGTACTTTTGCTTGAACTGATGTTAAATTGTTTTAGTATGATAAGGTATATTTTTGTTTGAACTATTAAATTAGGCAGTAAACTTTTGAAATAGACAATTATTAGCATTTTAGTTTAAGGGGTACAGGGTATTTGTCAGTTATATGCATTTTTTTAGGGGATTTTGCATTTCCGCAGTGGGTTCTGGAACCTATCCCCGTAAAAAAGTGGGGAGCACTGTATATCCTTTAATGAAATATGAATTACTATATCATATAAATACTCCAGGAAGCTCACAAAGCCATCATCAAATGAGCACATATACGTTACAATTTTTTTACTGCTTTAACGTAGGCTCCATGACAACATGCTATTGGTTGGAGGAATTGGAAGTAGCCAATCACAGAGGTTGTAGCAAACCCCCTCTCTCCATAGTTTTATAGATAAACATGATAATGCTTTGTCATTCATTTTTTTATATTTTCCATGCCGATTATCGGCGCCAATAACCAAGAATTGGTGCTATTATCAGCGATTTTCAGTTATCGTCACGCTGTCAGGAACGGAACCCTGTTGATAACCAGGGACTGCCTGTATGTTTATTTGCTTTGTATAGTTTTATAGATAAACATTACTTTGTCATTCATTTTTTCATATTTTCCATGCTATAATTACAACTTTTTGCATTTTAATAACTAGGAAAATATGGTAAATTAGTTAACATTTTAGCATATACAGGTAATTCTGTGGAATTTCAGGTCTTTTTCTGGTAGATAAGCGGGAGAGGAGTGTAGCCCTGTCAATCATTTTGACATACTGACGTGAAGCGTGATGGGGTACCAACCTAAAAGTGGATTTTTGCTTATCACTGGTGGTTGTGGTCTCTAACCCCTGCGAATATGGGGAGGCATGTTGAATATTGATTTTATATCATACTGTACTTAAATAGGCATGAAGAGTACAGTAACTAACTTACAATTAAAAAAAATTAGCCATCTAGAAAGTAGCTCATTTGTAAGTAGGGTAGTGTCTGTACACTAGGAGGTTTCCTAGCCAAAACACATAAGAGGATGGCACAGAGGTCATCACCTATGCCAAAAGGGTATTATCAAACGGTCCAGGGGTACTCGATACTTTACTGATACTAATAAAGATCGAATCGAAAGAAAAAAAATTAAGTAAACTTGAAAATCTTAAAAGATATCACCAGCCTTTCATGGACTTTATTTTTCCACCAATGGCACCAGTAAGAGCTGACTCCCCAACCAGACCACCATTAAGAATCAATGGCCCAGATCTGCAGAATAGTTTTGCCCTTGAGCTATCAATGTGATATCTCTAAGGTTAAAACATTACTGGGTAATTGATCATCCTACCATAGTTCCCACTATTTAGCATCAGATGTCAACTCCACTCCCAGCTATCATACCTTTTCCTATTTATGGAGAACAACAACCGAGATGAAATATCAACAGTGGTAAAACATTCTTTTGTGTATTGTTATGAAATGTGATAATATTACTTTGAGTCAACTAAACTTGTAATGATATATTGTAAAGTAAATCAGGCAAAGCAAAAAAAGAAAAATGGCAAACTTGATACCACACTTAAAAACCACACACAAGAACGCATACACTATGTAGAGACAGTAACGTCAACATTGATGAAATGCCACATAGATGTAAACACACACACACAGGCACACAACTAGAACTTCCATGATATTAATGGTTGAAAAGAAAAATCATTAATCCCAATAAAACAGATAATGATCAACTACTTTTTAGAAGTATTCTTAAAGTGAATTTGCTTTGGACAGTCATCACTGTGAAATGTCATATGTAATAAAGATGTAAACACAGGGTGTTTTACACAAACACAATTTCCATGATCTTTGCTTATTGAAATTTTCATTTTTTGTAGACTGAACTAGGCTAGGTTTTCTAAAAAGATTACCAAATTTATGGCTTACGTAACAATTCATAATCATCTCTTACACTTAACAACCACTTACCAAAGATCTTACATAAACATCGAGTAAATTGGTAAACACCTGTTTTGCGATTTTGAGGGATTTTACTTTAACAAAGTATGTTGGTTTCCCTTTGTATAAACGTTTAACATGTATTTACAAAAATACAAGTCATTATTCCATTAATACATTCATTTCTTCCAGTAACTAAAAAATGGCATTTTTAATTAATTTGTATTTTTCATAACTACAAACCCAAGGTCTTTACATAGAGGACTTTCTTGGGGGAAAATCTCTAAGTGCTAGCTGGGTCCGGTTAAAAAGGCAACAAGGTGATAGACAATGGGGAGACAGTAGGCAAGCTGATTCTGATAACGTAAAAATTTGTCATTGCAAATGGCAGACGATTGGTTTTTTATACATATTATGATGATGACATAACATGATAATAATACAGTATAAATGGATTCAGTAAGTAAAATATCAGTTTCATTACCATTACCTCTATCTTAAATACAGATGTAATAGCCTATTTGACTTATGCAAATGGATACTGTGACTGTAACACCAAGCCTCGGTCAACAGTTCACACATACACATTTTGTATCTTGTGTATGGTAACAACTGATAAGAATGTTGCTATATAAAATTACATTCATGGTTATAAAACCATGGTACAGACAGGCTGGCTACCTACCTACTGAAGTGTGCCATTTGCATAAGAGGGGAAAAAGGAGGAGTTACATCTTTTTTTCAAAGTGTACTTATGCAGTATACTTTGTTACAAATATGGGGAAAAAAGGTAGATAATTGCCTTTTGCACACTTTTCAATTTCAAGTGTGATGGTTGTTGTTTATAAGAATACTGAGCGTTTACAGTTATGTGTTACTGACAAGGTCAGGTGAGGAAGGGTACTTACTCTGGGCCCTGGGCTCTGTTAATTCAGATAATTGAAGGATTACTGTAATTACCGCCATAAAATGCCTCTGCAGCTTGGGGGCATCCTAGTCCTTGGGGCATTGGAACCTCAGGCCCCTCAAGTTCCAATTCCTCTTAAGTTGCCCCCTTTGCAGGAAAGGAACACAAGCCAGAGCACCCTAGCAATCTCTCCACCACTCAGGAATACGACCTGTCTGGCCTGAGGACCGAACCAGGAATGTAAACCTCCAAGGTGGAGCTAGAATATGATTGAGAACAGTTCCCTTCCTGTACTCCGGGCCTGTCTGGCTCCTGGTAAACCCCGAGGAGATGGAGGGGACAGGTGAAAAATCACAAGCACCCTTCCCCACTTGGCAAAGACTGTAGTCTTGCCAGGTGAGTGAGGCTGTGGGCAGTTGTCAACCAGCGGTGATGACATCTGCATAGGATAGAGAGCAGTCCCACTCATGTGAGCTTGAACCAGGGCTGTCCCTTGGATGTGCTTCAGTCTTCAGAGAAGCCGAAGCTTATACAGGAAGGGAAGACTGAAAGGGGGACCTCCTCATGCTTGGTCTGGGCGATGAAGCTGGGTGGGTCTAATCACTTTCCTGGGACCCCTGAGCTGCTCTCTCTGCTGGCAAGCAGGACCAGATCCATATACCAGGAACCCTTGTTAGCCCAGGAAGAGGTACTACCAGGGCCAGTACCAGTATACCATAGAACCACTGGTAGCAGTTGCACCCTTGCACTTGGCAATGGGTGCCATGGACAAGCAAGAGCCCCGTCAGTCTGCACAGAGGACTGACTACTGGAAGCACAATGAGACTTCCTTTGGGGAGTCGTAGCAGACTTCTTCCTCCATTTATGAGCTTTGGAAGAGGTGGAGGAGGAGGCAACACCACCTGATGATGAAGACAAAGACTAAGACTATGACTTCCCACTCCTCTACCTCAACTTTTTCCCAAGTATGGCTGAGGTCAGCACTGTAGAGAACGAGAGGAGGAGAACCTCCCCCAGAAATGTAGGCAAAGGCAACACTTGTGGGCACATCACCGAAGATGTGTGGGGAGACACCGAGAAGGTGGGAGCAGTTCGATAGCCAGTGGAGACAGTGACCATCAAAGTCATCATGGTCATGGTAGAAGCAGTACAGGCAGTCTCGGTTATCGGCAGGGTTTCCGTTCCCGACAGCATGATATTAACCAAAAATTGGCTATAATAGTGCTGGTCCCCAGTTATCGGCGCTGATAACTGGGGGATCAGCGCCGATAACTGGGGATCAGCACTGATAACTGGGGATCAGCGCCAATAACCAGGGGATCGGCGCCGATGACTGGAGTTCGGTGTCGAAAATCCGGTTATCATTGTCACTAGATAAGCGCTGTAAAACCGGATCACCAATAACAGGGGACTGCCTGTATAAGCAGACACCTTACTTGCCTTCAGATGGTCGAGAAGAGACGAAACACTGAACTTGTTCACGATGCTCAGGGAGTGCCACAACTCCCTGAGCCTCTTGTCCTCCCCTGCACCTAGAGCAAAAGTGACATTAAAGTTATGCTCTTCTCTTTGCCCCATGAAAGAGCGTCCTTAAGAAGAAAGCTCTCCCCCAGGGCAAAAAGTCTCCATGCGAGATGCCAGGCTAGATGGCTCACAACCAAATACTCAGTAGGTGTCGGCAAGGGAGGTACTACACCCTTGGGAGTAGCAACAGCGGGTGGGAGTTTGGCAAGTGGAAGAATAGTGCCGAAGAGGACCTTCAGTGTCGCTGGCAGAGTACTGCAATCTGATGACACCGTGGAGACCCTTTTCTCTCTTCTTCTTCCTTGTCAACCTCACACACTGTTCAGATGGCCAGACAAGGCACTCTGAATACAGACTTGATTGAGAACACTTGTGACTCCTGCAGGAGGTGCAGAAGGTGTGAGGGTCTACCTCTACAGAAGAGAGAAACCTATTACAAGGCCTGTCCTTCCCCGGGCAGCACCTGAAAACCTGAGGTTTCCTCTCTGAGGTACAAGGCTTAAGTGATTGAGGTGCTTGGCTCACATTTATTTATTAGACAAATCTCAACAACCATACAGAAGCAAAATACTCAAAAAGCATATGAAAGAAAGCAAACAGCAAGTTGGGCAGCCAGAAGCAAAGTGGAGTGCATATTGACAGGTGGCTGGGGCGTCGCCCCCACCCCCCTTCAACAGTTAACAACCTTGTCTGAAAGTTAAATGGTCATTCCAGCTCACGTTCGCAAGCTAAATCCCTACGTAAAGAACTTGAGGTTTGTAACTGTGTAGTGGGGGGATATGTTTTAGTATTAATTCAAGATTTCCTTACAGGTAAGTGAGTTGCTCTTCAAGGGATTCTTAGCCAACCAAGACCTACTGTGTCTGGAGTTCACAAGGTAGTGTTCTTGGTCCGGTCTTATTTTTAGTGTATATAAGTGATATGGTTGTTGGCCTGGAAAAAAGATTGTTCAGTATGCCGATGATGCAACACTTGTGGAGTAGTAAAGTCTCCACTTGCAAGAAATGAAGCTGCCCTAGTCTTAATCGTGACATAGTGAATGGTGTAGTTAGTGGGGTATGAGTCTGTACTCCAGTAACATGAAAACACTATTGATTAGTGGATCTAGTACAGATTTTCCAACCCATTCTCCCATTCAGGTGGAGAGGACTCTACTTCAACTATTCTTGGTATAACTTTTGTCTCACATCTTACTTTTGAGAAACGTCTAATGAAAGTGTCAGCAAAAGACGCATGGAAGCTGGGTATTGTACGTAAGACCTCTTCTATTTAGAACAGTGATAAAATCAATGCAAATTGTTTTATGTCATTTGTGCTTCCTGTACTAGAATACTCTCTGGAATGGATGTCAGCTTCTGCCAAAAACTTAAGAGTGGTTCATGGTGGTATGTTTCTGTCTCCTAACTTGAGCAGTTATGATTTGGACCCTTGATGGATGGTCTCATTTGTAAATTTTTCATAAGTTGCATTTTAATAGAGAGCTTTCACATTCACAAATGATCCCTTATCCTCTTTTCCCGCCAAGAGTGACCAGATTTGCTTGAACAGCAGCACCAATATGCAGTAACTGTATTTCACTGTTGAACTTTTAAGTTTCTCACACTGCTGGACTGGGGAACAGTCCCTCTGAGGATGTTGTGCCATTGGAATCTCAACGTTCACGCGAAGATGCTCGACATTACTACCCCAAAACAAATCTCATTGTATTTTAATAATTTATCTACATTTTTACCTATTCATTTATTATTTTTATTAAATTATATTTTCTTTTCTAAGATAACTATTTTTCTGTATTTCCTATTACCTTCTGTTACTTCTATCAAATGAACACCATGTTCTTTGAAAGCTTGAAATCAAGTAAATGGCCCCAGTGGGCTTGTTCCATATGAATAGGGTTCATAGTCTGAATAGTAGTAATAATTTGAAAAAAAAAAAAATTACTAAAATTTTTAAGTTCACTATACAAGCCCAGTACTATTTTATGGATCTTTCATTCCATGGAAGGGCTAAGCCCTGGAGAATTTTTTACTCAACAGTAAACAGCTCTAGTAAGGTCATGATCTGTCTATCACAAAAACTTAAAGGAACTTTCAAGTAAAGAACTAACCTTCAAGTCCGTTGCTTCCTTCCTTAAATGATCAAACTTGAAAGTCTGTTTAGCTCTAGGGTCTAGAAATCGCCCTCCACCCAAATCATTGTATTCAGTGACCAATGCATAATGGCTCTGTCCATCTAGCCTCACAGGAGTTAGTTGATCTTTATTATATTCAGCTATTGCTCTTGCTACTCCTTCACGCAAAAGTGTGTCGTTGTTGACAAGTGTTCGTACATCTGTTGCAAAAAAGAAAAGCAATAAACACATTTTAAAGCAAAACAATTTCCTCCAGCGACTCATAAGTTCTGCTTTATGTACAAAGAACATCATGTTACTATTTTATAAATCTTTTACCTGCTATATCTAATTATGCATTAAAATATATCTACTGGTGTCATACATACTATAAGTGTAACAATTTGTACTAGTGTATATTATTCTGAAATAAATAGTGAAAAATGTCTTAAGATTTATCACTCACCATTAAAAACTTCATTGAATTCACCAGGAGGGGAATGTAAGACGAAGTCAGAAGCAATGCGCACCTGAAAAGAAATTAAAGGTTAGCTCTTACTGCTACTAATAATATATACTTGTGACCACAAATTTTATTTATTTACTTTAATGCAGGTTCAGCATACACCATTTATTTAACTCAATTAGAAAATATTACATATAGAAATAAAAAATTTGTCCATTAATCCTTAATGGATGGCAGGGCCCTTAAGATCCCTAATAACCGAGTATGAAACTCCCTGGTTCAGCTCATATGAGTAATGTACTGTTATTTTGTGCCACAATATTTGAACAAATTTTGTGTGGAAACATTCCTATTACTTGATTGGGTCATAAATGACTTACGGGGAAGATCAGTGTGACTCAAGATTTTGTGGGGGAATGTACTAGATCTCCCTGACCCTGTACATCTTGTATGTATTTGCCTATAAATATGCTCAGGGACTCCTGTTAGTGTTAGTACTTATCTTTTATAAAAGTAAGTCAGCTGTAATTTAATTCTGCAAAGTACAGAAAAATAAAAGGTACTAAATTTACATCTCGCCATCCCAGAACATCTCTTTAAATATTTTACCATAAATAAATATATTAGGGGAGTGTCGCTGATTTTAGTTCTTATCTGTTAAGATTTTATGAAAGTTTTAACTGTAATTTTACAAAATAAAATTTTAAAAATTATTAGAAAGGACATGTATGTATAACTTCCTAAAACTAGCATATTTTTACGAGTGTCTTGGAAAAGAGGTTCTCTTTCCAGCGATTTTTTTTTTCTTAATTTGCCGACCTTAAGTATTCCCAGTTTTAGGGTACTGTTAATGTATATTCAGCCCAGCCTGTTAGGGTTGAGCTTTAAAATTAACGTTGCGCATGGCTACAATCTGGTAAGCAGCCTGTGTGATTTAACTCTGAGCCAACATTACTTCGTCCCAATGATCATCCCTGCTACGCCAGCACATCATCCATAATGCCTTAGTCTAGCTGTAGCATTCATGTTTTAATACTTTATCCAAGCTCGATCATTTTACTGCCCACTTTTAGTGTTTCTTGAAACTTGCATAGACCAAAAGTACAATAGTACTGATGATAAAAATTCTGCCAAGTCTCAGAGTGTCTACAAAGTCCCTCCTTTATGTTAGAGGATTAAATTCTTCATATGCACAAAGAAAAAGACCTTATGCACAAAGAAAAAGACCTGTCTTTCTAAAGTAGTTAACATATAAATTTCCATAAAATTTATTCCAGTAATATAGCAAATTTTTACAGTAATTTGTATTTTTCCTAACATATAAACCTGGAGGTCTTTACATAGCTTGCAAATGAGAGCTGGAGATGGCAGTTTTACTTTCAGACATGGTTGCTAATTGCCAATGGTAGGGTAGGGAAGTCCTGACCACTCATAAGTCTGCGCTCTACTTTGCCTTTCAGCCCAAATATCAGAATGAGGAGTGGCTGAGGTGGGCAGTAAATTTAAAGACCTTCAGGTTTGCATATTAGGCAAAATACAAATTACTTTTAAAAATTTGCAATTTTTTCCTACACAAATACAAGCCTTTGGTCTTTACATAGAAGAACTACCCATTTAACGGTGGAGTCTGAGTAAATCTCTGAACTGACTGGTTTGGTTCTACCCACCTGGGAATACTGTCCTGGTCTGGAAGAGCTGAGGAAGTAATCCTGCACCTCTAGCTTGTTGGGCATATACAATATGGAATACAGTATTGAATTTTGGCCCAAGACCAAGCACTGGGACCCATGAGGTCATTCAGTGCTGAAAGGTTAACTGATAGTAGAAAGGTTTTAAAGGTGTTACAGGAGGAAAGTCTCACAGTTGCACTATGAAACAATTGTTAGGAGAGGGTGGAAAGTAAGATGGAAGAAGGGGAATATGATGTTGAGCATATGGGATGTTGTAACTGCTAGACTTCTGGGCTTAAAGTAATAAGTTGCATCACTAGTTTGAAGAAGGCTTGGAGGAATCAGAGTTTTGGAGACGATAAAATTTCCTAATACAACCAACGGGTTTGTTTCATTTTCTATCCCTCTCTCCCCTTGTCTAGAAAGAGGGGGCACAAGCATCCAATCCATCTACAACAAGATGAAGGCCAGGATGGTCCCGTCATGTAGTCACTTGCAAAACCGTCCAGCATGTGACAGCTTGCGACCTGCCTCTCTGTCTTACGAGAGAGACAGGTAAAAGAGAAAAGGAAGGAGCCAATCACTAACATATGTTCTCTCTCACTTACCAAACACCTTAGACGAGATGCACTTGTGCCCTAGGGGAGCCGGATGAGCCACACACCTTGTTCGGCAGCCACCACAAGATCCAAGGAAAAAATCGTGTCCAAGGATTTGTTGGCAATGTCCCAAAGGTAACACGAGGTAAGTGTGGTCTGGTGCAACCTCATACCTGCTCGTATTACCTGCTTAACTGACAGGTTCTTCTGGAATGAAAAGGCTAGGGCGATGCCCCTAACTTTGAGATCTCTTGCCCAGACTGAGCTCCTGTCTACCTCGTCAGACGAAGAGTAAGCTCATTACTGTTTCATGAAGCCCAGAAGAGATTGTGCTCTTGGACACCTCATCCTTGGCCATGTTGGAACCACGAAGAGGCGTCAACACATATCTGAGATGCCGAGTTCTCTTGACGTAGTACCACAGCACCAAATTGGACAGAGAAGTGTCTCGTCCCTATCATACCTAAAAAGTACTTTAAGGAGGGGATCAATAAGAACTTGAATCTGGCATCAGGGGCCTACGGATTTTTGAGTCTTAGCGGAATTCCGTTTCCAACCTCATCATCGGTTCATTCTCAAGGAAGGGCGGGTGAGTTCTGGTTGAAATGGGGTCGTCAGCCCACCCATCCTTGAGAATGAACTGATGATACGGTCAGAAACATTAGAATTCCACTATGCGTTCTTAGAAAAACGACGAAGAAGATTCTACACACGAGAATATGACAATCCTGAGTTCCAGATTCTGCAATTTGCAAACTATCACGATCAGATGCAATTTTCAACTTCCATATGAAAAAAATTAATATTTCAAGAAACCAATTCCTTATCCAGTCTATGAACATCAGCCAGTTATCAGCACATACCAGCACAGATGAGAAAAAAATAAGAACTGAGAAGGTCATATATAAAATTAATTCCACCGATGCTGCCATTCTCTAACAAAACATGCTTGAGAGAGGGTCTCCCACCTTCATATACTACTCTACGGCTACATGAACCATCTGCACAGGATGACCCAGGCACTAGGAGCTTCAGGAGGACCTTGCTTCAATGTCAGCTTTTGGCAAAGGAACGAGACAGAGTGGCACTCGATGATGAGCTGAAGAACTTGCATGCCGAGTGGGACAAACTCCATCGCAGCAGCAGTAGTAACCCTGTAGCAGCCCATATGAGTGTCTGGGAAGGCGATGTTAATTATGGAATGGCCAACAGAGACGACGATTCCCCCCAGGAGGGGGCACATGCCAGTGCCATTGTGGAATGCCTGCACCGCCGGCTCCCACACAAGAGAGAAGAGTACATTAACCTGACCGACTATGTACCTACTGCCAAACAAGTTACGATTCTATGCATAGGACTTAAATGCCATTTCTCTAGCCTACCGAGGCCCAAGGAGAAACGCAGAATACCTGCTGGGCACCATACACAAGCATGAAGATCAAGGCACCATACGTACTATGGACGCCCTCCAGTTCCTCTTCTTGGCCGAGGACCTTACAGAAGGAGGTGATTACAAGTGATGTGATTGACAGGCACCTAAGGAAAGCAGCCAAAGAACTCGAAGCTAAAAAGGATTCCACTGTCGGTCGGGCCGATAAAACTGCTCTTTGTACTCATCCACACTGAAGAACACCACCACAAGTTGGATGAGATACTGGCAGACTGCAGCAAATTTCAGAGGATCATTAAGAACCTGGTAGATGACATTAAGCACGAGGCTAATTGGATCATTGAGACTGTTAACGCTGTTTCCAACACCCTTCCTCAGTTGCTGATCGTAGGGGACTACAACCTTGGCTACATATATAGGAACCTTAAAACCCATAAACCAGGGAACCCCATTATGCCCCATTATTAGCCAGATTCCTGCCCTTACATACCAGCTTGCGAATAAATTGAAGGCTATTTTGACTCCTTACGCTCCAGATGACCACAGTTTGAAGTCCTCTGTCAAATTTACAGAAGCCCTGAAAACGACACCCCTGGGAGGAGTTATTGCATCAATGGATGTAGAGCCTCTCTTCATGAATGTCCTCATGGATGAAACAATCCAGATAATTCTGGATCATGTATACAGAAACAATTCCATGCCCCGATTAAACATCCCTGAGCATGCCCTCCGAACACTCCGCAAGATTTGTACAATAAAGGCCCTTTTCCACCCACAGAGGCCATATGTACATACAAAAAGATGGTGTAGCAAGGGGTTCTCCTCTCAGAGTGCTTTTTGCGAACTTCTACTTGAGAAACCGTTGATGTATGTCCGGTATATTGATGACACCTTCATATGCGCCAGCAAGGTGGAAGAAACAGAGCACCTGCGACAAGCCTTCCCCAACCACAGCAGCCTCAACTTCACCACTGTACATTGCTGTGATTGTCACCTCCCCTTCCTTGGCATCCTCGTCAGGCAACAAGGGGAGCTCTTTGTAACGCACGTATATACGAAACCCACAAACCTGGGCATGTGCCTTAATGGTGAGAGTGAGTGTCCAGAGAGATGCAAGCGCACTGCAATCAGCGTCTTCATCAGGAGAGCGCTCTCACACTGCTCTTCTTTGAAGGACACACACCAAATTAGAGCATATTGTCCAGGTTTTAATTAACATTGGGTGTTCCAACCAGGAATTAACATTGGGTATTCCAACCAGGACATCATGAAATGCATACGAAGAAGCATTGATAAATGGTATCAACAGGAGCCTTCCCCCGCTGCCCTTGAAGACGTCACTCTCTTTTACAAGGGAGTGTTTCAAAGGAAATACGGAGGACCGAGCAAGCCCTTTGCAATATCACAGAAGGAAACAACTCCCCTAAGGACCCTGCAAAAAAGGTTAAAACTGCTAATATTGCAAAAGCAAGAAGACAAGTGGCCTGATCATGAAAAACAACCCAGCCCCCTAGTGCAGGACCCACTGGAGAAAACCAACGTTATCTACCAATACAAATGCCTTGTCCGGGAATGCCCCAGAGCCTACATTGGGATGACCCTGATGAGATTTTCCAAGAGGATCTCCTGCCACGCTCAGGAAGGCGCCATCCATAATCATGCCAAGAACTCAGAGTATCAGAATAATGAGAAAGGACATAATTCCTAATACCTGAATTATTGATAAGGCGACAGACCACCGCCGCTTCCGCCTCCTGGAGGTCCTACACATCGGAGAGGAGAGACCTAGCCTCAACACCACACGAGGCTTCCCTTCTCCTGATGGTGATGTGTAGGGTGCCACCTGCCAGCACCCCAGAGCTGAACGAACGGACCAATTCGGTGGTGCCCCCTTCTACTGGCAGTGACCTTCTCAATACTACCCTACCAGTGTCCAACGTCTGCATGCAAAGACCAGTGCAAGCATCCACTTCTAGGAGATTGGTTTGCTCAAGGACTTAATCCCCTGACCCAGCTAATGATAATTCAGCTTTCACAACATGGAGCACCCGGGACACTATAAACACCATCTAATGACCCAATTTCAACCAGAACAAGCCCAACCTTCCTTGAGAATGAACCGATGATACGGTTAGAAACGTTGGAATTCCGTTACACCCTTAGAACAACAAAGAATATTCTACACTCAAGAATATGACAAATCCTGATTCCGATATTCTGCAATTTGCAAACTCTACAGCGATCAGATGCCATTTTCAACTTCCATATGAAATAAAATTAATATTTCAAGAAACCAATTCCTTATCCAGACTATGAACAACAGCCAGTTATTAGCAAATATCAGCCCTGATGAGAAGAAAATAAGAAGAATTGAGACGACCATATATATATAGGCTATATATATATAAAATCAAATCCCCTAATAATAAATAAATATAAACACAAATATAAATATAATAATAATAATAATAATAACAACAACACAGGCAGTCCCTGGTTATCAGCAATCCAGTTTTTCGGCACTTGTCTAGCAATGAAAATCTGTGATTTTCGGTGCAATTATGCGCCAATTTCCACTTATCGACACCAATACATACCTAACAGAGGTACCAATAACTGAAAATCGGAGATTTTCGCTTATCATCACGCCGTCAGAATGGAGCCCCCGCTGATAACCGGGGAATGCGTGTAGTTGTTGTTGTTAATAATAATAATAAATAATATAATTAATAATTAATAATTAATAATAAAAATAATAATAAAAATAAATTATTATTATTACTATTATTCAGAAAATAAACACCATTCATATGGAACAAGACCACAGGGGGCACTGACTTGAAATTCAAGCTTCCAAAGAATACGGTGTTTGTTAGGAAGTAGTAAGAGGAGGTAAAGAGAAATATAGAAAGAAGAGGCCCCACTTATTAAAAAAGAAAAAAATTAATAAATTAAAAAATAGATAAAAATATATTCAAATGCACGGACAACAGTATTAGGGTAGTAATGCACTCCACCTTTGCTTGAACTTATGAAGTTCCAATTGAATGACATCCTCTCGGAGGCTGTTCCACAGCCCAACAGTGTGAGGAATAAGAACCTCTGGAACTGAGAAATTCGACAGTGAGGCACATTTACTGCATATTGTTGCTGCTTTTAAGTGAATCTGGTTGCTCTCAGCAGATAAAATAGGATCAAGGATCAATTGTGAATGGGAAAGATCTCTGTCGAAATACATGTGAAGATCTTTGTTGAAATACAACTTATAAAAAAGCGACAAACAAGAGACCATCCGCTGATGGTCCAAGTCATAACCACCACAAACCACTTTATCTTAAAGAGATAAATCTCTGGCAGAAGCAGACATTCACACTGGAGAACAGTATTCTAGGAAAGGAGTACAATGACCTAAAACAGGCTGCATTGATTTTATCACTGTTAGAAATATATGAGGCCTCACGAACAATACCTAACTTTTGTTCGGAATTTGCTGAAACTTTGATTAGATGTTTCTCAAAAGTCTGATGTGAGTCAAAGGTTACACCTAGAACAGTTACAGCTTCAGACTCGTTCAGTGAAGTTCCATTCACCTGAAGGGGAGGATGGGGTGGGAAATCTGTACGAGACCTGCTAATCAATAGTGTTTTCGTTTTACTGGAGTTCAGCCTCATACCCCACCGACTACACCATTCCCTGATCCGGTCCATATCCTGATTGAGGCTGAGGGCAGCTTCATTTCTCAAAAGGGGAGACTTTACTACAACCACGTGTTGCATCATCGGCATACTGAACAATCTCGTTTTCCAAGCCAATAACCATGTCACTTGTATATACTAAAAGTAAGAGTGGACCAAGAACACCGACCTGTGGAAGTCTTGGTTCACTAAAGATCCCATCCACAGCAACTCACTGCTGCCTACCTGTAAGGAAATCTTGACAGTACAGTAACCCTAAAACATATCCACCCACTCCGAGATTCTTAAGTTGATAAATAGGTGCCTTTTGATTTACTAAACCGAAAGCAGCACTAAAATCCGAGTTACTCTGCACTCAAAACCTTATCAAGGTTCCCCTGCAAATGGCATGTCAAGTCTAAAAGAGCATCGCAGGTACCTAGCTGCTTCCTATAAGCATAATGACTATCAGCTAACAATCCTTTAGATTCCACACAGTACAAGCAGTCTCCGGTTATCGGTGAGGGTTCTGTTCTGATGGCGTGACAATAAGCAAAAATCGGCGATAACCGAAAATCAGCACTTTTCGGCACTTTATCGGCGCCTCTGTTAGGTATGTATTGGCACCAATAAGTGGAAATCGGCACATACTGGCGTAAAAAATAACTGATTTTTGTTGCTAGACAAACCCCAGAAACCCAGATCGCTGATAACCGGGGACTGCCTCTATTTATATATTTGCTTAAAAATATAAGTTTTCATAATACAATTATTTGGATACTTACCTACTGGTAAGATTTCCGCGCCAATACGCGAGTCAGCATTCAAAATAAAGAGCAAATGGCTGCCAGGATGACTGTCTAGTACAACTATTCTCCACCAGGTGTGTTTCAAATGTTTTAGCTCTTGTCGGAATTCTCCTTGACAGGCCACTAAGTTGTGGGGAGGCTGGGTGGGGTCTACTCTAACAGTACTTAAGTATCCAAATAATGATAATTTTCATGATAAAATCAACTATTTGGATACTTACCTACTGTTAAAGTTAGCTTTATCTTCGCCCCATTTGGTGCGATCAGCATTTACAAAAAATTAAAATGCACTTGGCTAACTCACTAGGATTGTCTTTGTATTCACCAGATGACGCTGGAATTTTTATGTTCTGTCAAATCTCTTCATGACCAGCCACCAAGATGTGGGGAGGCCGGGTGGGTTTCTACTTTAACAGTAAGTATGTATCCAAATAATTCATTCTATCATGAAAATTATCATTATTTGGAATGAATCTTACCTACTATTAAAGTTAGCTGACTACCACACTGAATGAGGATGGTGGGTTAGTGCAGACAAAGAAACAGAGTTCAGCCAAGCAAACTAAAAGCTTTTTGATGGGGAGAAAAAGCTTCTTAACATTCCTGCTTGATGTGTGACCCTTACTGGCAACTACTGCTGACAGACATTGGAACCACAACAGGGCGTGAGGTTCCCATATCGAGACTTGTCAGAGGAGATCCTCTGACAAGGAAAAAGGACTATCTTGTTGAGTACTGGTGATGTCTGTGCCTGAGTCGAAAGCCCATAACCAACAAGCCAAAAACTAAAGATAATTACTACCTTCATATATGAAGGTGCCCTCCTATATATACCAACGTGTACCTTCATGCACCCAAAAATTCAATAGCGGGATTCCTACCAACTAATGGTTGCCATCATATTTGGTTCAAAGAAAGAGTCCCTGCCGCAATGATAGGACTCAGGGCTTAACACCTCATGCTAAAATTGAACATTTGCAAAAAAAAAAAAAAAAAAAAATTGTTTTAGCTCCCCTGAGCTGCAAGACAACCTTCTCTAGAAGAAGGTTTTAAAGGCAATAAAGACATGTTTACAGTATGGAAGCGATGAGGATTATCTCCAAAAATGGTAAAATATTCAGGCATCAATTGTGTGTGCATAGACTTCAGCCATCTTGGACATAGGAGCGTTTGACCTTCTAATACCACAGATAAATTCTTAACTTCTCCTCTTATGGGTTTATGTCTGTCCAGGTAAACCCTTAAGAGTTCTAACTGGACATAAGTAGATAAATTAGACACAGTCACAAATCTGGGAAGGGCTTTCAATTCTAAGTCTTCTCTCTAAGCAATGAAGGAAAAGAAAGAAGTTGCCACTAGAACAGTGCCAAAGAACAAGATAGGGCTTGAAGCTCACTAATATAACCTCTCAACCCTTAAGGGATAGAGTGAGCCTAAGTGTGAAGTAAACAGGATTGAGGAGGTGGACGGATTAAGCCTGAGTGTTAAACAATATTATGCACCACTGATATGGTAAGAATGAGGCAAAAAGAGAGGTGCCAATACTTCTATATGCTATAAATTCACTAATGGCAACTTTTATACTGACTTGAGAGTCGGGCCAGTTGCCACAGACGTCTTTTCAGCTGTCAGTAATGCTTCTGACTTGAAGGGGGAAAAGTACTGCATCTCTCTCTCACACAAGTCTTTTTGTAAATTTGCTTGTAATTATACAAAGGGGTTGCTGTTGTTTTTTGTTTTTGTCTTTTATAATAGTGTCAGTTGTAAATGTAATTTTACAAAGAAAATTGCAAAGAAATATTAGAAAAAGCATGTAAAAGTAAAAAGAAAAGTTACTGAATCTTCCTTCTCATAAATTTACGTGAATATTTTTCCCCAATATGCAAAAGATTTGTTACTGCTTTTATTTCTTATCTGTTTTGATATTGTGTGAGCAGTAATAATAATAATTTTACAAAATACAATAAATTTATTTATTAGAAAAAACATATATAAGTTGGTAAAATTTACGACTGTCTTGTAAATGAGGCCCCACAAGGGGTTGTAAATAGTCATTTTCAACTTCTCATGGAAGGTGGGGAAAATTTTTTAGCATTTTTTTCATACAGTGTGCATGTACATTGATGTGATTTTTTTTTTTTATTTCGCCGACCTCAAAGTTTCCCCAGTCTGGGTGCTACACATTGATAAATTGTGCCGTCCGTCCCTTAAGGGTTAATAGGTCTAATCTGGACATTAAGACAGCCACTTCAAAGCAGTTAAATTAGGAACTGTAACCAAAACTGGGAAGGGCTTACTCCTATATATATTTTTTCTCTTACTCCTTTTTATATTTTTTCTCTGAGTAATGAAAGAAAAGAGAGGGATTGCCACTAGAACAGAGCTGCCAACAAGAAAGGGCTTGAAGGTCACTAATACACTTTGCTTAAACAGGAGTTAAAAGAAGCGTCTTAAAAGTTCTTGAGTGATGGCCTATCAAAGGGCTTAACTGAGGTTATGTCAACATCTGAAGGCTTATGTCTAAATTTCATCGTAAATCCTGACTGGAAGAAGAAATTCCCATAACAAAAGATTGAAAACTTTTCAAACTTTATATCTTGAGCAGTATTCCAGTCAGCATGATGTATAACTGAAAGCAATATACAGTGGGATCCTTGATTGCTGTGACAGAAAACTGCTTTGTGTATCTGAGATAATGGTAGAGTTTTAACAAGATGCCTAGTGGAACGGGTGCTGGACATCACTCAGGACGAGCACCGAGATAAAAAAAACTTATTGAAATACCAGTCTAACAGTGGGGGCATTCTCTATTAAATCAACCAAAATTTTTTTAAATTAACACCCTCATCTCTTAGAGTTTGATAAAATTTGGTTTATAGGGAAATCATAGGCCCTGTATCCATTTCTGAAATTTTTAGACCAATCCGACAAACGGTTCAAAAGATATGACCTCGGGAAATTTGAGGTCACGTGTGAGGTCACATATTTTCACTGACCCATAACTTGGTTAATGATCACAATTGCATAAATGTATATATATTTAGAATCAGAAAGAGCCAAGGAATTCAAATATACATGTTTTAAAACTCTAGGTTGAAAAATAAAAAAGTTATACAAAAAAAAATTTGAAGTCACAATTTGACCTCCGGGGATCAAATGAGAATTTTTTCATAGATGTAAAAAATGAAGGCAAGGGTATTAGCTATTAGATTCAGCAAAAAAAAAGTTTGTGTAAGAAAGTATTTTTCATGATACTAACCCATAAGTGAACACCATATTCATAAGTCGGGCGTCGGTGAACGATCTATTTTTTCACACTTATGCTCATATTTTGGCATATAGATTTTTTATAGACATAAAAACAAAGACAGGGTTCTTAGCTATGAGAAACAACCAACAGTGTTGTTAATTAACCAGTTGAAATAAGTTGCTACTTGTCTAATTTCAGCATCCATGTCCACAGGTTAGTACAGTTGTAGCCATATAACTGGGTGGCTGGTGGGTATGGTGCTCTGATCCTCAGAGACTATCAAGGCTCAAAACATCAAGTGTACATAGCTATATTTTCTAAAAATTTATGTTATCTAATTGATATTCCTGTATTCATATCTTTACAGATTACATCACAATGGTTCGACATTTGAAATACTGCCAGGACCCAATTAAAATACACATAAAACGCATAACAATCAATCTTAGAAAAGTGAGACATACACTTGCTGAAAAATTTCATGGTAGACTGAAAAAAGACCCATAGTTGTGTGTGAACTGTTGGAAAATTATAATGAAAAACCCCACTATACTTAGTACCACTGTAAACAAGTCTGATCAAGATTCAAGTGAATCATGTACTACAGACAGGTTGATAACCTGACCTAACTTACTGCTTTGCAATCTATCTGCTTTCCTTCTCTTCCTAAAGTGACAAACTTAAGCAGAAAATCCTTCGAAAATCCCTGCTTCCTTACATCCATTCTCAAGATGACACTTTATACCATTACAGCCAGTGCAAAGTGTGTACACTTTCTACAACTGCAGCCAGCGTAAACAGTGTCTGTCTCCTAAAAAATAAAAATCCTGCTAACATAGTCATCATTCCTACAGAATATGACATCCTTAGCCTTGAGTCCAGTGGAGGCATCCTATAAAAAAATGTGTACAGTGCTGTGATAGCAGCAAACTGCCATGAAATACCAATAAGCACCTAAACACAATGGCGGCAAGGAGAATTCTGACAAGAGCTAAAACATTCAAAGCATATCTGACGGAGAACAGGTGTACTAGACAGTCACCCAGGCAGCCATTGATCTTTTGTTTGAATGGCGACTCACCTAACGGTGTGGAGATGTAAGCTAACTTTAACAGTAGGTAAGATTCATCCCAAAAAATAAGTTTTTCAGCAACTTTGGAGAGCACAGGGAAAATAGAGATTGGTCTGCAGTTACTGCAGTCTGCACATATGCCACTATTCGGAACAGGCACTGTATTACTAAGCTTGCACTCATCCGCAAAGATACATTGTCAACATAAAAATCTATAGAATCTACTAAACTTGGGAGACAACACGCTAGAAACTTTTTTAAACAACAAAGGGAAGAAACCATCAGGGTCTTCTCCACCCCAGCTATCAAGTTTATCCAGAATTTTAACATCCCTGGAGAAAATGCAAATTCTGTAAGAGGTTCAGGATGACAAGTATCAGGGAGAGGGACATCCTCAGCTGACTGCTTAGTTTCAAAAGTTTGATGAAGCAGTTCAGCCTTTTCCCTAGGGCCAGTAACCTCAATTAGCTGGACAAAATCAGAGGATACACAGAACTCAAGAGCAGACTGGCCATGGTGATCTGTGGAATCTGAATTTAGCAACTCACTCTGCTTTGCATTACAGTCTCCACAAATAACAAATGAAGCTTTTGAATCCAGCGACTGAGCCATACTAATCCTCTCCAAAAGACAGTCATATATAGAATCGTCAATATTTGGATTATGGTAAACAGCAAACACATAAACATTGTAGAACTTACTGAAAATTTTAAAGCAAAGAACTTCACAGCAACTACACTCAAATTTTTCTGATGATAAATTGGTCATCCAGACTTAAGAGTATCCAGCCATACCTTGCAAGTGTGCAATGTTATGACGATAACTAAAGTCAGGGCCATCAAACGCCAAGATTAAAAACTCGACCTTTGACTTGTTACTACTTGCAAGAATCTCAGGTAAAAACATCAAATTGTAGTTGTGGGCACAACTCTGGATAAAGAAAATTTGACTTTAAGCCCTGAATATTTGAATAAAGCACAGTACTTTGCAATCATTCTTGCTGTAATGAGTGACAGGCCCAGGGTTCAGCTCAATGTCTCCCCAAAGAATCGGGAAATATCTTTCTCCACCAGTTGGCTCTGAGATAGAACTGAAGTGGTCTGATGTGTAGCCTGCCAGAGGCACAAACTTCTCGACTGACGACAGAGTTCCCACAAGGCTTGTCCAAGCGTTGTCCGAGCAGGACAGAAGAGAAATGAATTTTCAACCTTTTGAAATGCAGTTGCAAATCCTTTGTTGGGTCGGAAAAGCCTGAAAATTCAGAGAACCTATCACTATCCCCAAATAAAGATTCGACTGTGTGGGGACTAATTGTGATTTCTTGAAGTTTATCACCAATCCTATACTCTATCGGTGCCTTCATGGCTATTTAGGCGTTGTCCCCTACGTTGCCAAATGTACTTCTCTCGAGTTTTTAAAGGCCTACCCTTCCCATTTACCCCTTTTAATCCGTGCTTCTGTCAAGGAGGTTTAACCTCCTTGGCATTTGTTAATGTCATTCTTCCAGGTCTCTGTTTTTCATGTAGGCCTAATTGAATCTCTTTTTGGACCTTCCTTGTGATTATCTCACATTACTGGACTTCTACGCTTTTAATTTACTTGTTTTTGTGTCAATTTACTGTGTATATATATGTCTATATACACATACATATATATATATGTACATACATATATATAGAAGAGAGAGAGAGAGAGAGAGAGAGAGAGAGAGAGAGAGAGAGAGAGAGAGAGAGAGAGAGAGAGAGAGAGAGAGAGAGAGAGAGAGAGAGAGAGCGTGCGCTATTGACATTTGAAAAGGATTGTGTGCGTAGACAGATAAGAGGGCGCAGCATAAATATACATAGGTTACACAAATAAGATTATCGGCAGCTATTTAATTTATCATCTATTCATAATATGGTCCTTCGTTTCTTTCCAGTAAGAGTATTCGTAACATTTTTCTATTCATATATCTTCTTTTCTTTGATTAAATCAAGCGTTGGTACTTCCTTCCTTACTTAAAAATCTAAAACAGTTCTACATAAAACGCTCGTCAAAATCGTCAAAATCTGTCATGGTTCTTGGTTGATGCTTCTCCCGTTCCAGGAAAATTGCTGTGCCGCATCTCTCTTCCATATCTTTGCAAATCCTGCTGATTGTTCTCTCCGGTATCATTGTTGCTTCTTAGGCACGTTGCAGTGTTTTTCTGATATCCACAATGGGTCCACGGTTTGCCTTTTCTTTAGAAAGGTACTTAACAACCCTATGAACGGCTTCTCGAGCCTGTGGATAAAGATTAATGCGGGAACGAGGACTTCCTTCCATGTTGTTTGTAAGGCGACAGACTCCTTAATGAGTCAGTGAGTGTTTTGACTGAGCTTCCCTTGTGGAGGCATGGGTTGTTTGACATCTTTATGCCCTGAGGTCAGCTTAACACATGAGAGAGGAAGTGGCAGCGCTGGAAATTTTTTTGTCACGTTTAAGAATAAACGTGTTGTTTTATTGTTGTTAAATGCTAGAAAATTACGAGGGCCTTTAATAATTGGCAAAAATTGATTAGCAACCAATAATATTTGTGTTGTATAACTTATGCTGCCTTCATATACCATACAACATGAGTGGGAATATTTGATGTGGCAGCGCCGGTCACCTACCATGCCCTGCCCTTTTCACCATGAAGGAGCCGATGGAGTGTAGGTCTTGCACAAGCTGAAGGGTTTTCTGAAGGTCCTCTGTGCACTGGGCTTCTGATGGGGAGCGAAGGAGCCAATTGTCTAGGTATAAGGACATGTTGATTCCTATTAGGTGTAGCCACTTCGCTAAAGGAACGAAAACTTGGGTGAAAACTTGAGGGGATGTGGAAAGGCCGAAACACAGGGCCTGAAACTGGAAGACCCTGTCCTGGAACACAAATATTAGATACTTCCTGGAATCCTCCATATCTACTGTCACCATCCAATCCCCCTGATGGATGGCTGACAGGACCGATTGATTCATTTCCATCTTGAACTTCGTAGTCTGGACAAAGACGTTCAGAGCACCGACGTCCAGGACAGGTCTCCATCCCCCTAATGACTTGGGGGACTATAAAGAGGCAATTTTAAAATCCCTGTGTGTTCGTGTCTTTGACTTCCTCCACTGCCTGTTCTCAAGCAGAGCCAAAATTTCTCAAGACAGGGCTGAAAACCTCTCTGAGCCTACACAGTAGGCTGTCAATTTGTTCTTTGGAGAAGTGGTAGAGCTTTCGACTGGCATGCTGTTGGCCCAGCGTTCGACTCTCGAGCCGCCAAAGAAGAATTAGAGGAATTTATTTCTGGTGATAGAAATTCATTTCTCGTCATAATGTGGTTCAGATTCCACAATAAGCTGTAGGTCCCATTGCTAAGTAACCAGTAGGTTCTTAGCCACGTAAAAATAAGTCTAATCCTTCGGGCCAGCCCTAGGAGAGCTGTTAACCAGCTCAGTGGTCTGGTTAAACTAAGATATACTTAACTTTGTTTTTTGTCAATTTGATGGGAGAGGTTACTAAGGGAGGTTTCTGCCTGAAGAGGATAGCATAGTCCTCTTTCAATACTTGAAGCACCCAAGGATCTACTTTTCTTGATTCCCATCGGTTCCAAAAATGAAGTACTCTTGCTCCCACCAGGGCACGAAGGACAGGTGGCTCACTTGTGAGACGTGGTTTTGTTAGAGGGTTGTTTGTTGGGTCGCACTGGACACAAATTGGCTCTCAGATGGGACTGGACGCGACCTCTACTCCCTCGAAAGGGTTGCTGAGGGAACAGAGAAGTAGTCCTAGTCGAAGGAACTGCAGTGGAAGAAGAACGTATCGAGATCCTAGTCCTCTTGGTGGACTGAGTGGGAAAATCTTAGGTGGATTTCTTCTACAACTCTCCTGCCACCAGTTCTAAAGTCTCTTGAAGAAATAAGCTGTTGCTGTCCAATGGAGCGAACTGAAGGGAAGAATGCCGAGGAGGAGTGACACCCTTAGAGGTGAACGAGCACTAAAAATCTTGTTTCTTCAGTACACCAGTTGTGAAAATGGTGGCTAGTTCATGAGTGCCGTCCCTCTCTGCACGATCTGTGCAGGCCAGAACTCCCACTCAGTCGGAGGCAAAATTCTCTTGAAGTGATGCGCAGTCCTCAATCTTCTTTGCTAGCGCACCCATGGTCCAATCGAGGAAACTCAGAACCTTGGAAAGCTTAAAAATATCTTTCATCAAATGGTCTAGCTCCGATGAGGTAAACAAAATCCTAGCGGACGAGAGGGCTAACCGACGAGTAGCACCAATGAGACTGGAGAAGTTCCCTTGAGAGGAGGCAGAAACTCCCTAAGATGGAACTTCCCTAGTAGAACAGGACAGATACTTCTGTCGTACCAGACGAGAAGGAGACAAACAGAACACCGCTTTCCCTACATCTCTCTTCGCTAACAACCATACGTTTATATGTGAAAATGGTTTCCCGGAGGAGGAGGACAGAACCATACACAGCAACTTAGCTGCTCCTATCGGTTTTCACATCATAAAAGCCAAGCCTGAAGTCCAGGTAACATACCAGGAAGAACCACAGCAGAGCAGTGTAGTTCGATGTAGGAACGTCGTCCTCTACAGGTTCCTCCTCAGACGAAATCAGGGGCATTGGAGGATCTGAAGGAGCTTGAGTTGGTGTAGATGGGTTCCGCAGCAGGTTCAAGATGTTACCTAAGCGTCGTTGAATAGAGACTAAGGAAGCATCCTGAACTGTAAGAGGATCGGAGCAAGTCCCACCTGTGGCGCCGGACGAACGCTGGAAGGTGGACAAACATCAACATTGGTGCCCACTAACACTGGACACTCGGTCCCTGGACGTCCGCTCCCTGATCTGAAGTCTGCAATTCAGACACTATGCGCTCAAAGGGAGGACGCTCGGGAGCTGGGTGTCCATATGACGCACACTCGGACTCTTGATGTCCAAGCACAGAATGTTCCAACAAAATACGATCACTCTCGGAACGCAGGGACACTGGACGTCCACTTGTTGGAAGTGCGGACAACGGACGCTCCGTATGTCAATCAGACACTGATTTCTCACAATCGGGCACCAAATTCTCGGACTACGGGCATTTGGACACTACATGTCCATACGCTTCACTAAGAGGCACTTTCTTACACACTTTGTGGCGCTCGGTGTCCATCCAAAGGGAGCGAGAAGCTTGAGGAGACTCCCATAAACTACAGGAGGGCAGAGGAATACGAGCTCTATCCAATACTTGCTTACGAGATGGGAACGCCCTCGTCCATCAGGGCGCCAGACGTTTTCAATGGTCTTGAAACATTGGCAAATCACCAGATGCGCTTATGAGCGCCAGAGTTCGAGTCACTAGAAGATAAAGCATGTACATCCATTCGGATGCCTTTCCAATGGCAATCCTTTGAGTCCTGGGGCGGGCGGAAAACAGGCTCGTATGAGGCAACGACTACTCGTGGACAAACCCCACCGACCTCCCTTGGACTGCCAGTTTGCTTCCTACCAGGCAAGCAAGGGGCGTCCAGCAGGGACCTTGGTCTAGGAGCATTGGTGGGACGAGTAGCCGCCCCTCCACTGACACTGCACCTGACACTGAACTCACATTGTTGAATTTGTCCATGAGGACATGCACAGAATTCCCAATCTGGGAAATGGTGTTCACTAATAAATCAAATTTCTTGTCAACACGTGCTTCTAAGCTGGCAATGGCGCTGGAATCAGAGGAATGAGAGCCAGGGATCGGAGTTGCAGGGAAAGTCGGAGGACTTGAGATAAGGGAAAAAGTGGTCCCAGGTGTTACAGGAGTAGGTAAATGAGTCACATCAACCTCCGGAGACAAAGCCTGACTAGCGGAAGCCTTCGCTTCAGCCCTAGCAGTATCTTTCCTAAGCCTGTCATGCTGTAACTTGTCTAAATATGCATTAAGAGTCTTCCACTTCCCCTTATCCCAGTCTACACTCATCACAGCAAAGTTTGGGAGAGCAAACTTGTTCCCTGCACCAACGACAAACAGTATGACTGTCATATTTGGCTGAAGCCAACCTATTCTTACAGCCCTTACTGCAATACCTTATATTAGAAAGGCTAGAATCTGACATGATTAATAAGTCGTAATTGGGAAGTCACAAAAAGAGAAGTCTGAATTAGCCAAGCCAATTAACAGGACTGCCCTACCAAAAAGAACAAAGTACTTCACCAAATGAAGGATAACAGCAACCATCCAGTGAAAATTAATGAAATCAGAGCTGCCAATGGCCAAGAGTTCAGTCATTGACCGGCAGAAACGAACTGAGCTCTTTAGCTGCGTTGTACCTATTCTTCCTCAAAAATGGGCGGGGCAGTATAACTACACCCTAAACAAAAGAGCGCTACCGCAAATTTTAATTTTGAGCTGCCATGCAAAGTAGAAACAATAGCTATGTAATTATTTGGTAAGTTACTATATAAAATTTTACTTTAAAATCACTTAATGTTTTAATGTGAACTTTGAACATTTCACACTTTTGTCCTCAGCAAATGACCTAACTAACTAGATCTAACTTAACCCAACCTAGGGTACCAGGTCCTTACAATAGTGCATGACACTGTTTGAAAGCATTCCATAAACTTGCCTAAATGTAAATGAGAACTCTCACTGGGATTAAAGCTCTTAGTAGAACTAAGCAAAAGCTCGGCATTGGGTATTACTTTGGAATTGATTTTTCCCATAACTGTAATTACCCTGAACTCAGAAGTTATACGTTGGCTATCCTGGAATGCTCTCGCGATGCTCAGTGTGATAAGGGAACTTTTGGTTAAAAGTAGTTTCCTCCACTGGGAGATTCGGGGCAGAGCTTCCCAACTAAGAAACATGACCTGCTAGGTTAGGTTAGTTTAGGGTATGTTAAGTTAATATAGTCCCTTTCATAATAGGTTTCCTTAGCCAATCCCTTCTTAAATGTGGCTCCCTAATGACTTGCAAATGCTTGGAACCATTCCATAACAACAACATGACAGTCCGGTCTTTCTCCCATCGTTTCCAAAACCGCGCATTCCTAAAGGTTTCCCAACCATGTTAGGTAAATATGAGCTTAATAATAATTGACCAACAATAAACACCACCACCTCCTTCATCAGCAACACTAAAAGCATATGAAAAATCATTTTCCAAGGTAACAGCCCGTGCAGAGTTCTTACTTAGAAATACCAAGCTCTTTTCATTTATGCATTTTGTTTTCCCTAACCAGAAACCTCTCTTTCCCACTGTGGTCACCCAAATTGTTGGACACCCTATAAGGGTAGGGTCCACTACTTCTGAAAAGTGCTCATTTGGGTAAATGCAAAGTTGACATCTGCACAATATATAGTTTATTAATATAATTTTTTGGCTAAACAGTACATAAAAGGGTGCACATAATGCGGTACAGGCGAGATTCGGAATGCCACATTTACTAACAGGCCTTCTGGGATAAAAGTAAACATATAAACAAAAGATAGTAAATTTCTTACTATCCCCGTAAGTTTCTCAAATTATCTCATCTGTACTGCATTATTTACACTCGTTTTGATATTTAGCCAAAATTTATATTAATAAATATCTTTGTGTTGCCATCTCCTTTACAATTACCCTCTTTTGCTAACAAAACAATTGTCAGAAAGATTCAAAACGTCATAAGAAAATGGTGCTTTCAAATTTGAAATTCAATAATGGTTTAATGAAAATTTAAACCATTCTTCAAACTGAGGAGTAAGACGTTACAAGCACTCTGTAAATGTTAATATGAGCCTCTGTAAGTTAGCAGCATAACCTCGCAGAGTTACCAAGATGCAAATTTGTCATGGAGACTGCACTACCTTTGGTGAGATGACAGAATTCTATACGTATACCCTAAAAGGTTAGGTTAGTAGAGTACAGCACAACCACCTACAGAATGAGGTTAGGCTTGTGGGCTACCTATCAGCAAATCAATTACAGGCTAAACATTGCTGTTTAATCTTCAAGGGTACAACTCTCATGTGTAGCCTAATTCCACAAATTAGCAAAAAGGCCTCTGCTTTTACTGGCGGTAACATTTGGCCGAGTTTAGGCTATGCATCAGTTTGGCTACGTTGGGTTTGCCTAACACCCGATTTGGAATCTCTGCTCCGGTCGACATCACATCGGGGCCTATGACCGTCTTTTCTCAACACCACGAGAACGTCTCATTGACTTTGAACCAACAGTGACCGACTCGAAGCGTCCCTCACTCGGACTAATAAACAAACAAAGGAAACGGCGAAATGTTTCACGAAGAAACGACACTTTCAACG
Source organism: Macrobrachium rosenbergii (assembly GCF_040412425.1). Taxonomy (NCBI): domain Eukaryota; kingdom Metazoa; phylum Arthropoda; class Malacostraca; order Decapoda; family Palaemonidae; genus Macrobrachium; species Macrobrachium rosenbergii. Next base: position 6,133,218 of record NC_089776.1, read on the forward strand.
CAACCGAGTAATGACAGAACAATGTAAACAAACCCTTCCATTACTTTCCTGATCAATTCCCTTTGGAAAACGAAAACACTTTCCACGTCTCCGAATCACTGCTGGAGTTGCTTTCACAAAAGAAGTTGTCAAAAGAAACACGCGAACGTGTCCTGACTAAATTTATGGCATGGAAATGTTATTTTTGACATGCCGGTCCTAAGCAGGATACGCCCACAGTCTCCATTTATGCAAATCCATCGCTTCTGTTGCCACACTGCCATTTGACTACAATAGCTGATATACTCATGTATATGGATTTCAGTAGTAAAAGCAAATCTCTGTCCAAAATACCAAAGAAATAATACAAAACCTTTTCATCATCGGTGAGTTGGTCTCCAAAGTCTGTTGACGCCATGTTGGATTTCACGATGACTTCCGCTATACGTGTTTCTTATAAACTACCTTTATACTTTTCAGTTCTTATATTTCTCCTTATACTATCTGAATACGACCTTAATGGCACTGGTAATGTTAAAATCAATATGAATATACCAAGGACAAAACCTATAAATAATTAAGGTGTCAGTTAAGGCAAGCGTTTTCTTTCGTACAACCTAGATTTTCGTTTTCTTTCACTTATCAGCGATGACTCATAATAGCCCTACTGGGCATATGGGCATAACACCGATAAGGATCTTATCATTTGAATTTTAATACACCCACCCACTTCGTAATAATCACAGCAGGAAGTGTTTTACTTATTTATAGCCCCAAATGCACCTTATTTTATGCAACACGCCCTTTTGACCTCTGACCTCAGTATTATTCGACCATTCCCTTTCCCTCCACCCCTACTAGAGCATGTGACCGCCTGACCTGACGCTAATAATACCTGATATACAGCACAAGGCCAGTGAAACTAACGAACTTGCGCTTTATTTTAGCAAAAATTGACGTGTTCTTTTAATCCATGCAGTCTCAATGCGTTTTCTGGACATTCATCCTTTTAAAGTGGTGAAATTTATCCCGAGCATACAGTAGAACTAAGCACGGCAAATGCTGGATGCAATGTGGCGTAATGATGACGTTAGCCAGATGTTTTGGACATCATGAATAAATCTGGTTGACTCGACGAGCCTGGCTCTTTGTCATATTGACTCGAATAACCAATGAAGATAATGTAATCCAACGGTTATTTTCCTAGCATGAATTGATAGAAGAAAAACAGATGGCAAACATTTTCCACTGGGGGGGGGAAAGTGAAAGATCGTTGCTATTATATCTTGTTCGCTGCCACATCAAGCCAGTGCAGACCGTGGTAGCCAAGAACACACACGAAAAAAAATATGTGAATGAGTCATGGAATACACAGGTAATACGTCACAACTGGATAAATTGCAGTGGCTTTCCGATGTCTTCTAGAGTCAAACCAGTCGGTAGTGGCCGCTGAGAGGTGCTCTCATCCAGAATGTTTCGTTTCATAGTTTAACTACTTCTGTCATTTTCCCTTAAACAGTACGCTGTGTAGAGAAATGTTATAATGGAGAAATTAAGACGAGCAGAAATACTCAAATCTGGTCGCGAAAAGAATCTAGAAAAATAATAAAAGATAGCAGATGATGAAAGCCTGTATAATAATAAAAACGGAGACGGAAAAATCTTCATATAAATGAGGATGGCTCCTCAAATGATGGAAGACTTGCTTCCTAGAGAGAGAGAGAGAGAGAGAGAGAGAGAGAGAGAGATCTGCGGAATAACAATAGGCGCAGAGATTGAATTGACATTGTTTTTCTTTCGTGAAACATCTATAAACCTTTCTCAAGATTTCCCTGGGTGAAGCAGAGAGAACAACCTTAGGAGAGGTTTCCATTACATGCGGTACTGAACGAGTAGGATCAACAGTGTTGCCATATATACACATAGATGAAAGACTATAATTAAAGGATTGCCATGACTTTAGCTTGATATGAATTTTACGGCTTTTGAACAACGCGAGTGAAATCCTAATCTTTTAAGCCGAATCCGTCCGTAAGAAAGCAATGAGAGGTAGAGAGCGAAAGAGGTTTCTTTGACACAGGAAGCGCAATTAAAAGATTCAAAAGGTCTTTTCTTATTCAGAACACCCTTCCCACTCTAATACACGTTTTGTTTATAGTGTATGTTTGTATGTCTGTTTTACCAGTTTGATTCGTAGATTTTATATACCGGTCGTCTTAATAAATCTCTGGCAAAATCCAGCTTAATCTAACACCAATAACATTAAATTTCGATTTTTGTATGCTTAGTGCCTCTGACGGGCCTATCGTTTTACATCTTCACGCTGTAAACAATACAACATCTCACCGTCATATATATAAAAAATCGTAAGAGAGAGAGAGAGAGAGAGAGAGAGAGAGAGTCACCCTGGCCATCCTTGCTACTCGATAGCCCATAATAATAAGCACTAGCAGACGACCCAATGATAATTAGGCCTAGTACACTTCATCTTTTGGCCGTTGCTTTTCAAAGTAACATTTAAAAGCTTTCCTCGTTTGCTTTCCGTTATATTAAGTTAGTATGTTTTAGTATATATATATATATATATATATATATATATATATATATATATATATATATATATATATATATATATATATATATATATATATATATATATGAGAGAGAGAGAGAGACCCACACATGCAAATAAATGACCGATTAATGTACACTTATCTAAAAAAAAATTATCAAAATAAAACTGCAGGGAAGCTGACTTTCAGAGAAAAACACATAAATTTCCAGTACACAGGCTACCCTCAGTCGAGGATGAAGTTTCCAACATCATGGGGAAAATTAGAGAAAATAAAAATCCATACAGTAGAAGATTCGTTTCAGTGTAATGAGTGTACCTCAGTGAGCTTTGAAATTACATAAAAGCAAACTGACAAGTAATGAAACAAAATTATCAGGCATATTAACACTACTCTTAGAGGGAAAACAATTGTAATCCAAGACAGAAAGCTTTGATGATAGCTCATTACCTTTTCAAAGAATCCCTAAGTGCTATATTCCATTTTAGTCTTATTCTGATGCATGGCTTTTTATTTTTATCTGATTTTAGCCTTGATAACAGGAACTGTATTCCTGAAACGTTGGCGATGGAAATAAATTGACTAGTTATTCTGAAGTTTCTGCAGGCCATCTTATTCTTGTATGTGTGTGTATGTATATATATATATATATATATATATATATATATATATATATATATATATATATATATATATATGTGTGTGTGTGTGTGTGTGTGTGTGTGTGTGTGTGTGTATAACAGAATCACGAAAATATGGAACGTGATGAATATATAAATAAAGATAAAATCACGAAGGAAATGAATGCTGGAGTGCTGCGAGGCCTTTGACGCTATGTCCTTTACTTAGCAGAGTAAAGGACATAGCGCTGAAAGGCCTAGCAGCACTCCAGTGTTTCCGTTTCCTTCGTGATTTTGGATTTTATATTTATATATATATATATATATATATATATATATATATATATATATATATATATATATATATATATATATATATGAAATAAGGACTAAGCAACTAATTTATAGCAGTATGATTCACTGTGGGCGAATTCACCTCCATAAAGTCTCTCTCACCACTGCCTTGGGGGAAACTACTTATTCTTTTCTTGTTCAAGTGCTGCTGAAATTCCTTAAATTCCAGGTGCTGTCCCAGTAGGAGCTAATCGTCGCCCGAGGCAGGTCAGCTGGCGTCCTGAACATGTGCGTTCAGCTATCTTGAAACTACCGCCATGCTGCCCGCATTTGCCATGTGGGCAGAATGATCGCAACACACTTAGGAGGAGAAAAAATGTAATTCCCGAAAGTGATAAAGGGTCTTGGAGAGAGACGCTCGGTCTTAGAATGGCTCAGACGCTGCCATAGGACGGATGTCCTGTCCCTGGCTCCATTAAACTGCCTATTTCTAACACGTGGCTGGCAGTAACCAAAGTAGCTTCCTCTGTGGAATTATTCATTTGCCCTCCCTCTCGCTGGCCCCCTTAGGAAGAGAACTTCATCTTCTTATTAAGGTAAAGTACCGGATTTAAGGTTATTTTCGTCAGTCATGTCCCTATTTGTCTCTACATATTTTCTGCTTTCTTTTCACAGTGCGATATGCCTACAGTGAGACTTGTGTTGCTTTTTATATTTTGTGCTGTTTAATTTGTAAAGCATTGACGAGAAGTGTAACGTAATCGTAAAATATTCGAGTTACTGGAATCGGGTTCAGTCTAGGCATCTTCTATGCAATTCCTCGATTCCTTCATTACAGTTCTAGTTTCGGTTGAGTAACCATAAGTGTTTCGATTAAAGATTAGGAGTTAGTCAGCTGTGGATCTGTGCATCATCTTGTGTGAGTAGTGGTCCCCGCTACATCGTTTTCAGTGCCCTTTGAAGTGGGCATCCCATTGTGTTTCCCCTGTAAGGGTGTCAAATCGCCTCTCCATTCTTGTGTTTCGCTCCTCATATGTACATTAATCACGTCATATATGGTGTTATTATTTCAGATTCTTTATGTATCTCATTGTATGCATCATTGTACGGCCTTTCCGCCGATATATATATCTGCCTTTTACATGTTCTGTAACGCATTATAAATGTCTTCCTATGCCTGTTAACAAGCACAATTTCTGTATGGACACAGTGGGGGCCCTCAGGTCGCCCACTACCTTTCCGTCAGTTTTCAGCATTATAAACATCTGTCGAGAATAATAAGGAATCAGTCTTTCACTTCTGACATTTCTTGAACCTCACACTGGTGACCCTAGAGTGACGGGCGGCGTGGTTTTGGCCCAGCCATTAACGGACTAAAAACGGCCGCAGCCTACCATCAGAGAGCCTTTAGCGGACTAATTACAGCATCAAAGTTTAGGCCTCTGATAGCTCCCTCCCTGGTGGAAACCGTGCCATTAATGGACTAAATATGGCATACCAAAAAAGGGTACATTTTGGCACTTTGTTCGACCACTCGAACGATCAGCACCATTAACAGACTCAATACAGCGCATTTTCCTACATTTTGGTGCGTGAGTAGTAAAGATGTTGGAAGCTGAACTTCAATGCGAACCTGCGAGCATCGTCTGTACGCCCCTCTCTCCAACAAAGCCAGATGCGGTCAAACTTCCTCCATTTTTGCTGCAGAACACGGCATCATGGTTCCTGCATGCAAACACGCACTTTCGTGTGGTGCGCATCTCAGACGATGCTATCAAATCCGACATCACCATGACGGTGCTCCCAGAAGAGGTGTTCAACAGAATCTCCCTCTGGCTCGACACGCAGCCAGACAAGGTCACATACACGGCCTTGAAGGATAAACTCATCCAAACTTACTCCATGCCCATGACCGTGAACCTCTCAGAGGCAGACACCTCCCTCTTGCAACCCCCTCCCACGCGCACCTCCACACTGGTAACGACGCCCCATGCGATGACCCCCCTGACAGACCAACCAAAGGCAGCCCTTAACATAAGGCTGCCGCCATTCACCAGGAAGAATGCAGCGTCTTGGTTCTACAGGGTTGAGGGGCAATTCAGAATAGCAGGCCTGACTGACGAGGTGTTGAAGGTGGACATTGCCATTAACGCCCTCCCGGAGGAGATATATAAGATCGCCCCTTGGTTAATGACAATGTCAGTCCCTGCCACCTTCCAAGAACTGAAATCCACCTGCTGGTCTCTGAGAGAGCTGCCCACGCCCTCGACCTCAACCCCTGGCAGGAGGAAAACCTCTTGGAAGTGTGGCACGCCCTCGAGGACCTCCTCCTCCTCCCTGAGACTGACAGCAGCGGCAGGTGCAAGGAAATCAGTCTGTCAAGGGAGATCTTCCTACGGCAGCTACTGCCGGAGGTCCGTGGGCAGATCACGGACGCATACACCCTGCCGGTCGAGGTTGGCGCAGCAGCTGACAGACTCCATGAAGGTGGCCAAGTGGGCGACCAAGCCCACACACTCTGCCAACTGTCTTCTGCCAGAGGACCCCACCACTGAGCCCATCAACTCCATTGAGCAAAAAAGGTCATGCCACCAGCAGAAGAGGGAGAGGCTGGGGCTATGCCTCTTCCACCGGAAGTTTGGGAGAGCCACCCGGAGGTGCGAAGCCCCCTTCCCTTTCTCTGCAAAAAACGGAGGAGGCGGTGGCCAACCCCACAGGCCGCCGTGGCAGCAACAACAGAAACACCCAGGGCCCCTTACCATTAGGGTTCTATGTCCATGATGCGATCTCCAGCAGGATGATGTTGGTCGACACTGGAGCCATGCGTTCAGTGCTTCCACCTTCAGGAGAGGACCGTAGACGACCGCCGGATCCGACTACCTGCCTGACGGCCACAAACAGGTCCCCCATCCTCTCCTACGGCACCAAGCTCCTGTCAGTCTCCATCCTTGGCTGGAGGTACAGCTGGGAGTTCATCATCGCGGACATCAGGACCCCACTCCTGGGGGCGGATTTTCTAGCCCACTTCAGTCTATCAGTCGACGTCGGCCGCAAAAGCCTGCTAGACACCCAGTCCTGCTAGTCCCTACCCTTGTCGCCAGGCCCCAGGGAGCCTGCCATCTGTTCCATTGCGCCCCACCAGTATGGTTCCCTCCTGAAGGAGTTCCCGGAGGTCTTCAAACCCGAGCTCTGCCAGATGCCCAGGACTCCTGCCAAACACAGGATATACCACTATATCAAGACAAGGGGCCCCCGACGCATGCGAAGTTCTGATGGCTTCCCCCGCAGCGCCTTCAGGAGGAAAAAAGGCCTTCACAGAGATGGAAAGGATGGGCATATGCAGAAAGCGGATGGCACCTGGAGGCCCTGCGGCGACTACAGGCAACAGAACCGGACCACTAGCCCCTGCCGAACATGCAGGAGCTAACAACCTCTTTCCACGGGTCCAGGATATTCTCCAAAATGGACCTACTGAAATCTTATTTTCAGGTCCCAGTAGCGCCGGAGGACATCCCCAAAACCGCCATCATCACACCCTTCTGGTCCTGCATCTTCGCCTTCTTCACCTTCAGCCTAAGGAACGTGGGCAACCTTGGGGATCTGGACTTCTGCGTCTGCTATGTCGATGATATCTTAATCTTTTCCAGATCGCGGGAGGAACACCTGCAACACATCCGGAAGGTCCTGCAGTGCCTGCAGGAAAGTGGCCTCGTCATCAGGTTTGACAAATGCACCTTCGGTGTCAATAAGGTGGAGTTCCTGGGCCATGAGATATCCCCGAAAGGCGTCTTCCTAATATCATCGAAGGTCGAAGCCGTTGAGAAGTTCCCCACCACTACCTCCATCAGTGCCATACAAGAATTCCTCGGGATGGTCAACTACTACAGAAGATTCATCCTGGGGATTGCTCATACCATGGCCCCCCTGACGGAGGTCCTGAAGGGATGTCCAAAGACCTTAGTGTGGGGCCCCGACCAGCAGAAGGCTTTCCTCCTGATGAAGGCCGCCCTCGCCAAAGCAACATCTTTGGCCCACCAGGACCCCAGCGCTCCCCTCCAGCTGATGACGGACACCAGCAGCATCGCCTGCAGAGCAGTCCTGGAACAGGTCATTGGAGGGACCCCTCAGCCCATCACCTTCTTCAGTAGGAAGCTAAACCCTGCTGAGTCCCGCTACAGAACCTTCGACTGAGAGCTCTTCGCAGCATACCAGGCAGTACAGCACTTCAAGTTCCTCCTGGAGGGGACGCCCTTCACAATTTGGACTGACCACCAGCTGCTGGTCCACGCCTTCACAAAGCTGGGCAATGCGTGGTCCTCTAGGCAGCAGCGGCACCTCGCAGCCATTGCGAAGTTCACTTGCACCATCAAGTATCTCCCTGGGAGGAAGAACCCGGTAGTCTACGCCCTCTCGAGGATCGAGATTGATTCTGTATAGCTCGGGATCGATTACGTGGACCTCGCCCGCAAACAAGCTGCTAACCCTGAGACCCCAGCCTACCATACAGCCATCACGTTGCTGAAGTGGAAGGACGTGCCCTTCGGCTCAGGAGGATCAACATTACTGAGCGATGTCAGTACCGGACATCTCCGCCTGCTGGTACCCACCTCCAGACGTCGGCTGGTCTTCAACATCATCCACGGCCTATCCCACCCTCCGGAAGGACAACAGCCAGACTGCTGATGAAGAAGTTTGTTTAGCACGGCATATGGAAAGACGTGACGGCCTGGGCAAGACAGTGTATGCAGTATCAAACAAGCAAAGTGGGTCAGGCACACCGAATCGGGAGTGGGCGAATTCCCTCAGCCAAAGAGACACTTTGGGCACATCCACATCGACGTAGTAGGACCTCTTCCCCCATCAGGAGGAGCCAGATACCTTCTGATAGCCGTTGACTGCTCTACCAGGTGGCCGGAAGCTACGCCCATGGAGGAAGCCACCTCCAGTGCATGCACGGAAGCCATCCTCTCCAGCTGGATCAGCCGGTTCGGTGTCCCAGACGACATAACAACAGAAAGGGGACCCGCTTTCCTGTCCAAGCTGTGGACCGCCCTGGCACATCTAATGGGGACCACTCACCACAGCACCACCACCTACAACCCGGCAGCCAACGGAATGGTGGAAAGGTTCCACAGGTCTCTGAAGGCGTCCCTCATGGCTCGTTGCTCCTCTGAAAACTGGAAGTACCAGCTGCCCTGGGTCCTCCTCGGGTTGAGGACTGCCCCCAGAGCCAACGGCAACCCCTCCTCAGCAGGAAAAGTCTCCGGGGAGACTGTGGTAGTCCCTGGGGAACTCGTCTCAGAGAACAAGTTAAAAAAGTTAAGTATCTCTTAGTTTAACCAGACCACTGAGCTGATTAACAGCTCTCCTAGGGCTGGCCCAAAGGATTAGATTTATTTTATGTGGCTAACAACCAATTGGTTACCTAGCAACGGGACCTACAGTTTATTGTGGAATCTGAACCACATTATAGCGAGGAATGAATTTCTATCACCAGAAATAAATTCCTCTTATTCTTCATTGGCCGGTTGGAGATTCGAACTCGCAGCCAACAGAGTGGTAGCTGAGAATGGAACCCGCTCGCCCAAAGGGGAACTCGCAGAGGACAAGGACGACATAGGAATGCAGAGGGTCCGAGACAGGGCTGGAAAGTTTTTAAGAGGTGCAAAAGAATGAGCAGGAGAAAAGGTACTGCTACTTTATTGGAGACGCAGGCCGTTTATATAGTGGTGGACTGACGTCACAGAGGAATACAATGGATTCTCGGTGACCTGAGGTCAATTACTCTTGACAATAATTACAATGGATAAATACAAGTCATGCAAAAAGAAAATGGACAATTGCCAACCTAACAACATTCTAGTACATGTACAAAAGAGACAGATACAAAATAAATTAATAACAGGTGCAAATTTACATAGAAAAGCATGGCTGATTCAATATGGATAATTTTGCATGACTCGATCCTATAGGAGGGGAAGTGAAAGAAAATGGGTCATTCATCATAGAAGACTCACTCAGCGGGGACTTTACAAATACTCCCCCCCCCCTGCCAAGACGTGGGTAACGTCAGATTAATCGAGGTATCTGCTGGGATGTTGAAGAGTGCCGGGAGGTGTGCAGGCAGTTGGTCTCTGCTGGCGAACTTCCCAACTATGTTGCGGGAGCCTCTGGAAGTCAGCTGGGGGGTGCGGTGTGTAACGCCTTCATGGAAGCGGCTGATCTCAGACAGGAAGGCCAGGACTGCGGGTGTGGCTGGAGATGAGAGCCTCCACGCACGCACTGGTGGTGGCTTCTTGCATGGGCGTCGCCTCAGGCCACCTGGTTGAGCGGTCAATGATCGTCAGGAGGTATATGGCCCCGCCTGATGGGGGAAGAGGGCCTACAACGTCTATGTGTATGTGGCCAAACCGCCTTTCTGGCTAGGGAAACTCGCCTACCCCTGACTCGGTGTGACGACCTATCTTGCTGGTTTGGCACCGGATGCATTGTCTCGCTCAGGCCCTTGCATCCTTCTGCATCCCATTCCAGACGAACTTCTCTGTCAGCAGCTTGGCCGTCGTCCTGCTGGAGGGGATGACATCGAACACGAGGCGGGGGCTGGAGGCAGGCACCAGGGGGTGAGGCTGGCCGGTGCTTATGTCGCACAGGAGTTTTGGTTACCCGGGGGCGAGGGTCACGTCCTTCCACTTTAGGGACGTGATGGCGGTGTGGTAGGCTGGAGTCTCTGGGTCGGCGGTCTGCTCCCAGGCGAGGTCCTCGTAGTTGATCCCGAGCTGCACTGCATTGAGCTCGATTCTGGAGAGGGTGTCTGCTACAGGATTCTTCCTGCCGGGGAGGTATTTGATTGAGCAGGTGAACTCCGAGATGGCCGTGAGATGCCGCTGCTGTCTGGAAGACCATGTGTCCCCCTGCTTCGTGAAGGCGTCGACCAGCGGCTAGTGGTCCGTCCAGATTGTGAAGGGCATACCCTCCAGGAGGAACTTGAAGTGGAGTACCGCCCGATACACTGCACAGAGTTCCCTGTCGAAGGTGCTGTAGCGGGCCTCCGCGGGGTTGAACTTTATGCTGAAGAAGGCGATGGACTAGGGGCCGCCGGCGACGACCTGCTCCAGGACGGCCCCGCAGGTGACGTTGCTGGCATCTGTCATCAGCTGGAGGGGCGTTGGGGTCCTGGTGGGCCAAGGTGGTTGCCTCGGCGAGGGCAGCCTTCGTCAGGGAGAAGGCCTGCTGCTGGCTGGGTCCCCACACTAAGGACTTCGGTTGGCCTTTCAGGATCTCCGTCATGGGGGCCATGGTGTGTGCGATCCCGGGGATGAACCTTCTGTAGTAATTTACCATCCTGAGGAATTCCTGATGGCCTTGATGGAGGTAGGGGTGGGAACCTGGTGACGGCTGCGACCTTTGATGTGAGCAGGTGGACGCCATCCGGGATAACTTTTTCGTGGCCCAGGAAGTCAGCTTTTCGGCGCGAAGTTGCACTTGTTGAATCTGACAACGATGGCCAGGTTCTCTTTGGCAGTCTGCTGCAAGATTACCCTGATGTGCCGCAAAGTTCAGGTCGCCCAGAATGCTGTCCATCAGCCTCTGGAGAGTTGCCCCCACGTTCCTCAGGCCGAAGGTGGAGAAGGTGAAGACGTAGGACCCGAAGGGCATAATGATGGCGGTTTTTGGGATATCCTCTGGAGCAACTGGTACCTGGAAGTAAGATTTTAAAAGATCTAATTTAGAGAATATTTTGGCCCCGTGAAAGGAGGCTGTGAGATCTTGCATGTTTGGCAGAGGGTAGTGATCAGGTTCAGTTGCGAGGCTGAGCCGCCTGTAGTCACCACAGGGTCTCCAGGAGCCATCTGGTTTCTGAACCACATGGAGGAGAGGCCCACGGGCTGGAGGCCTTTTTGAGTATGCCCATCCGCTCCATCTAGGAGAAGGCGTCCTTGGCCTCCTGAAGGCATCGAGGGGGGGAAGCCTCCGGAACTTTGCGTGTGGTGGGGGGCCCTTCGTTTTGATGTGGTGGTAGATTCCATGCTCTGCTGGGGCTCTGGGTACCTGGTGCAGCTCGGGCTTGAACACGTCGGGGAACTCCTTCAGCAGCTGGGCGTACTGGTGTGGGGCGATGGAGCAGTTGATGGGCACACTGGGTCCCAGTGCCAGGGAGAGGGACTGGCAGGAGTTGGGGTCTAGGTGATGCTTGCGACTGACGTCGACTGCCAGCCCAAAGTGGGCAAGGAAATTCGTGCCCAGGAGTGGGGTCCTTATGTCCACGATGATGAAGTTCCATGTATATCTCTGGCCAAGGATGGAGATCGACAGGAGCCTGGTGCTGTAGGGAGGATTGGGGACCCGTTGGTGGCCGTCAGGAAGTCAGCCGGGTCCGGCGGGCGCTTGCGGTCTTCCCTGGACGATGGCAACACTGATCGGATGGCTCCGGTGTCGACCAACATCATCCTGCCGGAGATGGTGTCGCAGACATAGAAACCTAATGGCTTTGGGCTCCTGGGTTCCTCACTGCCATGGCGGCCTGTTCTGCCGCCGCCTCCCTGTTTTTGGATGGGCAAAGGAGCAGGGGTTGGCAGTTCCGGGCATCCTTGCCATACCTCTGGTGGTAGTAGCAAGGGCCCGGTGGGTTCTTGTAGTGGTACGGTGGCCTCCTTCTGGTGACGGCGTTGATCTCCTCCTGTGCACTTTCCTCTGGCTGGAGAGAACTGATGGGGTTTGCGGGCGTGGATGCCCGCTTCGCTGCCCTTGTGGAATCTGTCAGCCGCTGCACCGTCCTAATTAGGTCCTCGAGCGGCATGGTGTAGGGGTCGAGGATCTGAGTTCGGATCTCCGGGAGGAGCTGACGGAGGAGGATTTCCCTTGATAGTCTGATCTCTGACTGCCTACCGCTGCTGTCCGTGCCTGGAAGGGTGAAGAGGTCTGGATCATGCCCCAAGTCTCCAGGATGTTCTGGTCATGCCGCGGGCTGGTGATGAGGTCAAGGGCGCTGGCGGCCCTCTCGGAGATCAGCAGGGAGCAGGTCTTGATGAGGGAGGTTTTTAGATTCTGGTAGGTGACAGGGCGTGCGGCAGACACCCACGGGACGAGCTTTCTGTAGACCTCCTCTGGTAGGGTGTTGATGACTGCGTCAGCTTGTAGTACCTCATCCGTGAGTCCCACCAGTCTGAACTGTCCCTCGACCCCATATAGCCATGATGATGGGTTGCTGTGCGTGAAGGGCAGCAATTTTATGGTGAGGGCAGCTTTAGTTTGTTCCGCCAGGATGGGCAGCACACAGGGTGCGGGTAGCAGCGTGGAGGAGCGCGTGATTCTTGGCACGGGGGAGGGCACGGGCGGGACGTGTGTTAGGTACAGTAGATATTTGAGTCCATGAAGTTCGTGGTTAACTGTACTTGGGAGGGAATGTCCACATCCATGCTCACTGTTACCCTCTTAACTGGAGTGGGGTACTTGCGTCAACACGCGCTTGGGAGAGTGCGCCGTGTGGGTCTGCTAATGACGCTGGTGATTTGCTGACAAGAATCAGCACGCCCGAACGCTGGTTACAGCACCGTATTTAGTCCGCTAGGGGCGTGGGGTAGTTCATGGAGCCAAGACTAGGTCGCTGTCTGAGTCCGCTAATGGCACCGGGAACCACTCCAGGGTCACCACTTTAAGAGGTGCAAAAGAATGAGCAGGAGAAAAGGTACTGCTACTTTATTGGAGATGCAGGCCGTTTATATAGCAGCAGACTGACGTCACACAGAGGAATACAATGGAATCTCGGAGACCTGAGGTCAATTACTCTTGACAATAATTACAATGGATAAATACAAGTCATGTAAAAAGAAAATGGACAATGACCGACCTAACAACATTCTAATACATGTACAAAAGAGACAGATACAAAATAAATTAATGACAGGTACAAATTTACATAGAAAAGCATGGCTGATTCAATATGGCTGATTTTACGTGACCTGATCCTATAGGAGCGGAATTGAAAGAAAATGGGTCGTTCATCATATAAGACTCACTCAGTGGGGACTTTACAAGTTAGCCCCCTGCCAAAAGACATTCACCGACAGGACGTCCCCCTTCATGCCCCCTGGGCTGTCCTCCACCACCCATGTCTTCGTCAGGGACGACGCCATATGCCCACCCTTGACTAGACCCTACAGGGGACCATTCCTTGTACTGGCAAGGAACAAGAAGGCATTCCGAATATCCATCCGTGGGCAGGAAGACTGGATGTCAATAGATAATCTCAAAACCCCTCATTCCTGGAGAGGGGCAATGGAGGCGGACCCCAAGATCTCCTGCGAGATGCAGCAGCCCCTCAAACAACCCCAGTCGCAGGAAGGAGGCAAGGGCATCCCTGAAAAACCCAGAAACCTGACGGAAAGGCACCCCAACAAACCACTGCAGAGGACACTGGGGAAGGCGACTGCCCTCTCCAGTTGACATCGAGAAAGAGAGGCCCCCTTGGTCGCCCCAGCAGATACCTGGTTTAATCAGACATTGCCTCCGTCTTGGGGAGGGAGTATTGTAAAGTCTCCGCTCAACGCGTTCCCTGTAGAGAACATCCTGTTTTCTGTGGTGCCTTTTCATCGACCTAAGGCCTATCGGAATATATATTTATCATCATAATTGTAACCTGTATATATGTTGCCTTTCTAAACAATCATGTTTTATGTACAAGTAATGAGTTATTTATGTTAAGTGTCAGGCATTGTTGATCAACATGTTCTCTGTATGAACCTGTCCTGTTTTTGTAAGAAATTAGTTTGACCTCAGGTCACCTGTAAATCTTTGTACCAGCAGTCTCTGCAAACTATGCAGACATCCGCATCCTGCTTTATAAGCAGCTCGTTTTCATCAATAAACCAGCAGTACTTGTCTTCCTGCTCATTATTTCGCACCTCTCTCACGGATGGACTAATTATGGCACTTAAGTTCTGTCTTTGTTCTTATGAGAGAGAACAAGGTTGTCCTTCATTAGCTCAGCACATACAGCATGATTATTTTATTAAACCCTGGCAGTTAATTGGCTCACTACAGCTATGCCTATCACTGCAAAAAAAAAAAAAAAACTCAGGATGTCCATGGATGAACAACCAAACACAAATACTATCAAACTCTGTCTGCCTTCTTTATCAACAAGTGAACTAGCTATGTTGGTTCCAGAAAGCGGACATACTGCTACATCTCTGCAATATCACAAGTTCAACAAAGTAGACAGGTTATGTCCTCAAACTGATCCAAGACACCCTCTCCCCTTGGATCACATATTAGCTTAGTACTCAGGGTGAGAGGATCTATTGTGAGGGCCTGTACCAGTTTCTCATAGCCTAGTTCTATTTAACCCACCTGCCCCACAGCAAATGGGCACTTGACATATTGAACACTCCAAGACAATGAAAGTCAGGCTTATGCCTAGCAGAAGTGCCTTTGCAAGCTATGACAAAAAGGACACCTTCACCACCTGTCATCTGTATATACCATCATTGATTTGGGAAAATGAGTAAGAACTGTGCCCTCAAACACACCTGAATCAAAAATGAATAAGGCAAACATCCAACAATTAATGGTGGTTGCCAGAACCCCAACAAACCTCTGCTCCTCCATGTTCTACAAAGATGACTGTTCACCCAGCAGAAAGTTCCAGGTAGACACAAATGCCTTGAAGTCAAGTCTTACCAGCATAGGCAGGGGACCACTGAAAGCCCCCAAACAGTGACCAACATCTAATAACTGCCAACAGCACCCAGTACCATCTTACAGCTATTTAACCCTCACCCTTTACTTACTGGGAAAGAAATACCAACAGGCCTTCATAATCGCCGACATTCAAATGCCCTTGCTCATTGCTGACCTCCCACGACATTTCATTTTACTGGTGGATGTTGCTGATAGCTGCCTTCTCAAACTGGCTGCCTTCCACATAGCACTGTTCACCACCAGCCCCCAGGTAGCCATTCATTTCACTGATAGATCCTACAGACCTACATCCCTCTTGTTATCAGTCCCATACTCAAACCACTCCTGGAATCACAGCACAATTAACATATACCATCATATCAAGAGGATATACCCCTGGTCTATTCAAAATTCTGCTGTCTGCCCTTGGAAAAACTATACATCACAAAAAAATCCATCAAGGAAATGGAACATATGGGCAAATGCCAGCAGGCCTTTAGCACTCAAGCCTCCCAACTCTGTGTGGTAAAGAATCAGACAGTTCTTGCTGACCCTACAGAGATTACAGGCAACTAAACCTACTAACAGAACCCAACCCTTGCCTACTTCCCAACATGGCAGACATCATGACAAGAACCTTCCCCAAGTTTGACCTAATGAAGGGCTACCTCTAAATCTTATTCTACCATAAGCAGTGATCATTACACCCAATGGAACCTACACATTTACCCTCTGAAACTCAAAGGCTGCGTTTCAGAGGCTGACAACATACAGAGCAACCTGTCCTTCTACATCTGCTGTATTGGTAACATCCTCATCTTCTCCAGAAATCATAAAGACTATCCAAAGCACATCATATCCATTCTGTTCCTACTTTGGGATAACAGCTTTGTGATCCAACCCTACAAAAACATCACCGATTGAAATCTTCCATTGAAATCCTGGGGCATCAAGCCTTGGGAAGCAGCATCTATCCCCCTGCCCTCTGAAGTATCTGTCATAAGGAAATACCAAAATCCAGCCACTGAAAAAGCCTACAGGAATTCACAGGAGTGGTAAACAACTGCCACTAATTCCTACTGAACATCACACAAAACATGGTCCCCCTCTCTATAACTCCCTCAGCAGAAACACCAAGACACTGAACTAAGACACTGCCAAACATGATGCCTTCAAAGCTACCAAAGACGTCCTGGCAACTACCACTGCTCTGACATCCCTATGGACATGAGAAACATCACCTCCAGTGCTGTTACATAACAGTCAATCAATGGGGAACCTCAAACTCAGTGGAAAAATCAAATTAGTGTTTAAAGGACCAAGCAAAAAATTCCAACAAGCGTCCCTACAAATCTTAGGGACACAGCCAGTCAAGCTCCATTTTCAGAAATTTTACCAAATCAACACTTCAAAACATTAGGGAAATATTACAAAGACATGCACATATTACAAAGATATACACATCAAAGCCGTTTATTACAACAGATTAGGAATCTTTAAAAATCGAGTCCTTGATAAGGAAACAGAACTCAAGCTTTAAAGAGAAGCAGTAACATTTAAAGAAAAATACAAGAAAATGTAATGATATTAAGCTTATTTAAGTAACAAACACGTTAAAGTTCCGAACAAGCATGTTAAAGTGTATACAGTTTAGTGCTGAGAAAAAACTTGACAGCTCAGTCTCATCCGTTGTGAGAGGACTTGACCTTCCTCACCACCGACTTTCCAATAAAAAATAAAATCAGTATCTGAGTATCTAATGCAAAATATCAAATCAAATGTAAAACTTACCAAAAATAATGAGAAATTGTCAATATAATGTGCAAATCTTGAAATCAAAATCAACAAAGTAAAACATTTGCCAATAATCAAAACCTATACAAAAAACCAACAAATCCACATTTAATACAAGGACAAACTGAGTCGCTTAAGGCAAATGAAAACTTGAGACAAAATCTACCAATCATGATATGAAAATCTAAGTATTAGCACCTAAATTTACAATACAGCAGTAATCACAGACTGTAACTGAAGGACTGTAAATTGTAGATAATAACTGGTTCAATATATGTATAAACTCAAGCTCACTAAAAAAATTATTTCATTTGAACAACTGGGTTTCTAGATTCACAGTAACACTAGAGCAAGGACAAGTCCCACTCGCTTACCCAAATTATGTCAACTGGACTGACGATGATTCCAAAGAAAACCCTGGTTGACCACATCCCAGGATAGCATCCATTTGATGACTTTAACATGTCATAGTCACTTCCAGGTAAACTTAAAAAAACTATGTAACTCTTGATTGTAGATCAGGCCAGTTAAAAATTATCGATGTACTTTTGAAGTATGTAAAATAATGTCTACAGCTTTCACTCAAGATAAATATTCAATTCAATAGGGAAACCGCTTGCTACAGAAAAAATGGTGCAATCTGGAAAAATCTGAAGTTAATATCCAATTGGCCAATAAGAGCTAATATTTCCATTTCTATAGCATGGTAGAGGACTATGAGCCTGGTATGAGCCCAATTAGAAGTCACAGCTACTTTGGGCTTTCCATGGCCTCCCACACTCCAAAGAAAGACATCACATGCCTCTCCCACTGTAAGAGTATTTGACTAAACCATTCATGTCTCAGACAAATTTTTACCAACCAGCAGCTATGTCCAATACAAAGGAGACCTCTGAAAAAACTGCATAACTGTCAGAACTTATTGTCCGTATACGCTGCTTCCTGGGTCACCTGCACACGTCACACTTCCTGTTCCTATGAAACAAGGCCAACAAGCCTCTACTAATGCCCTCATACGTGGCCCCTACCACATCTTGAATGTAAGGATAAAGCATTCAAGTGTGTTTCGCTCCTCATATGTACATTAATCACGTCATATATGTTACTTATTATTTCAGATTCTTTATGTATCTCATTGTATGCATCATTGTACGGCCTTTCCGCCGATATATATATATATATATATATGTATATATATATATATATATATATATATATATATATATATATATATATATATATATATATATATATATATATATATATATATATATATATATATATATATATATATATATATTTATATGTATATATATATATATATATATATATATATATATATCTGCCTTTTACATGTCCTGTAACGCATTATATATGTCTTCGTATGCCTGTTAACAACCACAATTTCTGTATGGACGCAGCAGGGGGCCTCGGGTCGTTGCTACCTTTCCGTCCGCTTTCCACATTATAAACACCATAGAGGTAGAATCTTTCCTCCAAGATAAACACCTGTCGAGAATAATAAAGAATCAGTCTTTCACTTCGGACATTTCTTGAACCTCACGCAAGATACAACTACATGGACAAGAGAACTGGGCCACCCTACCCACCATCAATCTATCTAAGTCTAGCCATCAAATCCGACCTCCATGTAAACTTCATTTGCAACAGAATTTATTCAATATATACACCAACATTATCAGTATCCTGAAAGCCAACTACCAAGTAAGTATGTGGAATGGTTATGTAGATATATCTTATAATGTTCATTTTGAAATATTCCTTTTGTACACTACACTACACTATTTAGTTGTAACTCAGTACCTTACCAGCATCCTGAAAGGTATTTGCTAAATCTATTAAGGATGTGGATCAGCTGTGTAATTTATGTCTTGTTTCTGTACCATGTAATTTTAATGTTTTTGCTTTCATTAGTAAATTCTGCTCTCTAGATTATCAGCAGTCTGTAAGGCAACGACCCAGTAAGGATGTAGAATTGTTGAATATTTCATTGTGATTTAAATTATTTGTGATATGTATATATCATATAAAACATATCAGTACCTGTCATTTCGACCATTTCTTTTTCTTTGTCTCTTTTGAGAGGGGAGCCCTGTAAATCTTCCAGCTTTGCTGTTAAACCCAGATTTAGCCACAAGGTTTGGCAGCCTGTCACAAAGTGACCCCACAATCACATGCTTAAGGGGCGCGCCGATCGCCGAATTTCGAGGAATTATCGATTTTTAGTTTTTAGTTTTGGACTGGTATATGTCTAAATAAGCATGTCCTGAAATATTCTTGCTAAAAAAATTTTTAAGTGGGTTTTTTTACATTTTTGTTCTACCGGCATTTCAGCGGCATTGAGCGAAAAATTTTCGCAAACATTCTGTATGACTTTTTAGGTGGAAGTGAGAAATGTACTCTACTTTCCTACTAAAATACACATTATCTACGTTAAAAACTTGTTCTCTCTCTCAAAAAATGTAATATCTGAGTAAATATGTATCTATGTATCTCGATATCGCCATGTGAT
>NC_089776.1:6158189-6163189 GCF_040412425.1 Macrobrachium rosenbergii
ACACGGGCAACATGGCAGAGGTGGGTGGATATCGTCTCCAAACGCAAAACACCTGAGTTCGACGGGTGAGTTGATGGGAGATGATATTCACTTATACCTCTTTTGTGGCCGACTGCGTTAGTGCGTCCCTGTAGTCCTGATTCCTCGTCCGTCGCTGGTTGACCCCATGGGACGGTGGACTTATTATCAACTTAAAATTCCCCTTCGGTAACATATATGAAAATATATTATTTCCGAGGTAGAGTGAATTGATATTAAAGGACGTTTGTAGCTTTCTGATTGTATATGAATCACGGTGATGTGATAAATAGTCATATATATATATATATATATATATATATATATATATATATATATATATATATATATATATATATATATATCTATATCTATCTATATATATCTATCTATATATATATGAAGACTAGTAACAAGGAAACCTCCACCCGCCTGCTTTGTAGCGATATAAAATAGGTGTTGCACACACGAAAGGAATGGGATCTTCTTTTTCTTCTTATTTTTCATACTCAGATCCTGGTTATACCCGGGCAGAAGCTTCTAGAACTCTCCACACACAACGCTGACAATATTTCCATTCCCAGGGCTGTATCCCAAGGGACTTCCATCCGGCCACTTCAAAAGAACGGATCAGATCATCAGGCGTTCACTGCCGCCCTGGAATGAGCTGATTTCTGCAAAACCCTCACATTGTCTCATGGTGACACGAACACTAGAAACATATGATGGATCTCTTGAAAACGAATTTGTTGAGAGCCTGATGAAGGCGAATCAGACCATACATATCTTCAGTAAAGTATTTTCATCAAAGAGACTTAGATTGACTAGTAAAATACATATTTCATGGGTTAGATCAGTTTTATTCATGGAAGGGAATCTTGGCATAATAACAAAGCAACACCTAGTGTGCTAGTTTTAGAATGTACTTTGTAGAGGAAAAATTGCTGACTCTGCGTGGCATTGACTTGAACATGTTATTCGATTATCTCCGGTTTGTAACTGTAGACGACTGTGTTCTCTCAAATAATCAAAATCCGAAAGTAGAGACTAGGGGAAAAATATATCAATGAAAATTTAAAATGTAATGATTGAATTAATAATAACAATGGAGTAATGATTGAATTAATAGTAACACTGGATGCAGAGTTTATTCTGTTCTACAATTAGGATCTAATTCAGTAAGGAAATATTTTCGACCTGGTATTTTCAAAGAGTAGTTAATTAGGATAATTACTGAATGTACCATAGCCCACTTCTTTTACTTTTATCGAAAATGAATTTATAAAAGCGTGCAAATGAAGTCTATTATTCGGAAACTCAGCATTAAAAAACTTAATTGGGAAATGTCACCGGCGCTAAAAGACTCCTAATTATAACTGACCAGGTATCACACACACAGTCAGTTTAATTATGGTGGGAATCAGGAACCATCACGTACTTAGAATCTGAAGTAGCATTTGTGGATTTTGTTCATCTTTCATTAGACTGGCTTTATTGTTTATGATTGATTGATTTTCCAGTTACATGAACGAAATAACACACACACATATGTATCTATATATGTGTGTGTATGATGTATATATATATATATATATATATATATATATATATATATATATATATATATATATATATATGCATATATATATATATACATATATATATATATATATATATATATATATATATATATATATATATATATATATATATATATATATATATATATATATATATATATATATATATATATATATATATATATATATATATATATATACATATATACATACATATTTATATCAAATATGTTGACATAAGGTTTTATATGTGTAGTTTTGTATTTCAACTTATTTGATATGGATTTTTTCAGACGCTGACATTGTTTGAAGACAGGAGTAATGTTAACAGGGCACAACATTATAAGTTTCTGCGAAAAAAAGACAGTTATCTAAATCGTTCTCAATATTCGAAAATACACGTGAAAAACGAAGAACATTTCAACGGGAGGGAGACATCGAAACTTGAAGTTCCTTCGCAACCTAACCTAGGAACTCTGGATAGCCGGACCGGACTCGTTCCTTTATATAACGATACAAATTTGTAGATTGCTGCAAAAGTGGTCAAGAAGTTTACCGAGAATTTACTAAACCACAAATAGCTCCCTGATATCAAATACATCATCCACTGGGATTAGGTTATACTTGAAGGGAAATATACATAAGTGAATCTCGCCCCTGAGCCCCCACCCCACCCCCCGTGTTTGAACAAATGCCTTCTGGGTTTGATACAGAGGAAACAAGGACTTATCCATTCGTCTATCCAAAGATTTATATTCATTTTGTCAGTTTATTTTATTTTACTAAAAATGAATTATAATGGTTTCAATTTTCTAAGCATTGTAAATTATCTTCTTTTTTACCACTGGTAATTAAACAATATATATATACATTGAGTTTTTGTGTTTATCTTTTTAGTAATATTAGTGTTACCGAAATGTCCGGTACCGATTTGCCTGGTACCAAACTGTCCTAGTACCGAATTGTTCTGTACCGAATTGTCCTAGCGCCATATATATGTATGTATATATAAGATATATATATATATATATATATATATATATATATATATATATATATATATATATATATATATATATATATATATATATATATATATATATATATATTCTTGTCAAATTCATGTTATATTATCAGTATATAAATAATCTATATATATGTATATAAATTTGAAAACTTGGTTATAACAGTTTGTATTGTGTATATATATATATATATAAATATCCGGGTACAACGATAACATCTTGGGAATCAGTTTTACTAAAGGCAATGATAGAAGACAATAAGTTCTAACCCTTGTGTTTTATATGATTATATTTTATTCTGTTTCTTCTAAAGCGTGATTCTACTACATACAAAAAAACTAGCTTTCAGCTTTTGAAAATTAGGTTTCTTATTTTAGACTTCTTAGCTTTCATCTGTCATCTCCTTCTGCAGAAAATTGAAGGTTAGAAGGCTAGGCTAAGTGGAAAGAGAGAAAACTTGTTTTTAATTTTGTCATTTGTTCATACATTAATTTGCTTTTAAATATATCCCAAATAAAAGGGAAGACAAACAATATAGAGTCTATAGAAAAATTAATCGTGGGACATTTAACATCTATGGTGTAACGAATCTCTGTTTTATGTTCAAATAAAAAAAAAAAAATTGATAGAAGACAATGATACTTTCTAACCCTCTGTGTTTTATATGATTATATTTTTCTTCTGTTTTTCTTTGCTAAAGCGGATTTTTTTGCTACACATATCAAAAAAAAAAAAAGTTTTGCTTTTGCTTTTATATAATTATATTTTTATATTTTATTATATATATTTATATCTGTCTATTATCCTTAATATATAGAAAATATATAAGGTTAGAATATATATAGTGGAAGAGAGAGAAAAAGGTATTTTTTTGTTTTCTCATTTGTTCGATACGATTAATTTGGTGGAAATATGCACGTAAATAAAAACAGAAGACAAACAATGAATCAAGAGTCTATAGAAAGATTCAATGAAAAAATTAATCGTGGAACATTTAGGTGACGGAGAAATTAAAAAAAAAAGGGAATAGCAGAAATATCTGTTGTGTAACGAGTCATCTCTGCTCATTTCATGTTCAAATAAAAAAAAAATTGGTATTCTATCGATAACGTTCTTTCACCTAGATACTTTTCGTCATAAGTCTGAAATGTTCCAAATGTCATTGTGTGTTGATGATTTTCTTATTCTCTTTTGTCTTTCTCGTTGCTGTGCACGGGCAGACTTTTTTTGTTCTTAAGCACAATATCTCACTCCCTTTCCTTCCAAACCCATATCCTTTACCAATTCAAAGAGTTTTGCTTAACTATTGATATATATATATATATATATATATATATATATATATATATATATATATATATATATATATATATATATATATATATATATATTGTCACAATCTGTAAAAGTAAGAGATATGGGAGCAGTGGCCTGTGTCTTTATAATGGTGCGATTAAAACACATGAAGAGATAAGTTCAAAGATTCTATTCACCACCTACACAAAACAATTTTCACTTTGGATGAATGTAACTCCTATGAGGTTCCTTCAAACTGAAACACTGATTTCTCGTTTCTCCTTTCTGCTAGAGACGACGAGGCGAAGGGACTCAGCCAAACCTCATGCTCCACTGAGTACAGGCCGAAGTCACTTCCCCCTGTTTTATCTAAGGTTTTTGCTCTCTAAGCGTCTTTGTAGGTTTGTTGAAGAATATATCCTGTTATCAACATTACAGCCTGGGTTTCTTAAAGGCCATGGTACTGTCAATGTACTCTTGTTATTATCTACTGCCTTATAGTTTGCTCTTGATGAAGGTACAGAATCATGCATGGCCAGTTTAGAATTTAGTGCAGCATTTGACCGTGTGAATCATAAAACACTTATCTACAAGCAAAAATGATTTAGAATTGGTGAATCTTTCATTGATATTTTAAATGAATGTTTAGTAGGCTGTACCACAGAGTCTGTGTTGATTTCCAGCTCAGTCAAGTCAATCCAGGCGTTCCTTAAGGTAGCGTTCTTGTAACTTTATTTTCTATACTAGTGACATGTGACAAGGTCTGGAGAACAAATTGATTGTATTCGCTGATGATGCTACTTTTCCAGCTGTTGTTTCTTCTCCGTGCCTTAGGTGTGAAGTTACAGAATTCTTGAATGGAGAAATGGAACATATTCATGATTGGAGTGGGCTTTTGGGCATGAAGTTTAACCCTTCTAAAACTCAAAATGTAATAGTTAGTTTATCCAGAACACTTTTGCTTTTGCATCCTAATCTACTTATCTCTCTCTCTCTCTCTCTCTCTCTCTCTCTCTCTCTCTCTCTCTCTCTCTCTCTCTCTCTCTCTCTCTCTCTATATATATATATATATATATATATA
>NC_089776.1:6168189-6184917 GCF_040412425.1 Macrobrachium rosenbergii
TTCGTTTGTGTTTCCATGCATGCAGGCATGTTTCAGGAATGCTGGCATTCTTGAAGAGACGAAAGTGCTTCTGTGTGGCTGCATTGTATATTCTTGTATATTTGGAGGATAATTAGCCCGCTAATAAATCCGTCTTTGTTTAAAGAGAGAATGTCGACGTGTTATACATCGTTACTGGAATATACGTGACAGTTCTCACATGTTTATACCGACTGCAATTCCGTTCAAATAAGCTCCAATTTCGTGGTGTGAAATAAAAGAAGAAAAACACACTTAAATGTATCAAGGAAATAGAGCAGTCGCAGCAAAACACATTTATATCGAAAGTACATCGGAGTATATTTGTCTAAAAGGCCAACTGCCCAAGACAAAAGGAGCTTCAGTGAAGCTTCTCCTGTCTACGCTGAGAGAAGAAGCTTATCGAATTGATGAGACAGGTTCCAGATGACCTACACGTATAAAATAGCTCTTTTATGCTGTGGTTATCAGTTCAAGGATGACTGAGCAACGTCAGTGACACTTGATGCTTCTGACATCAATAGGAAAGAATATTGAGCCATTCTGTTTGGATCAACAGAGTTCAAGGATGAAGGTATTCCACGTATTATGTTACGCGTCCCGTGCGAAGCATACACGGAATCCATAAACTCTGAAATTCAAATGAGCCCTTTCCTTTATTCTTTCCTGTAAGTGAAAGCTTTAGATTCCGACGTTCTATGAATACGCAATTTCCTGGAATAATACCAACGGAAGCATCTTGGTAATATTGTGAGAACATTCTGTGTACTCTTCATAATGAGATGGAATTTTAGAGTATTTGAACTTTTCTGGCAAATTTACTCCTTCTGCTGAAATCATTATCTCAAAGCAATATTTTTTATATCGGGAATTTCTTTACAGTTCTTTCTCGGCTGAGTTGTTTCCCACTGAACCTACTTTTTTTATTGGGAGTCAGCTAAAATACTAATACACACCTTCATGTGCGCACATTTTAAACACTTTATATATATATATATATATATATATATATATATATATATATATATATATATATATATATATATATATATATATATATATATATATATATATATATATTACTGATGTCTGCAGGTGCACGAACTGATCAAGCTGACAAATTGCTGGTCTGTGAAAACGTAGTTTCATGTGCAAGTGGCTTCAGTGTTGACGCTGGTATTTTCTGTGATTAGAGACAGCGGGTATCAAACTCCCTCATTCATGGCTGCCAGCCATGACCAAGATGGATGGAAGCTTTGTGATATCTGTGGGTTCAGAAGGTGGAGTTCCTTCGGACATTGAACCTGATGGTGATGTTAAACTTCAAGGGAGGGGTTATCAAATGGATGTGAGCATATGTGCGTTCTCTAATGTGTATATTATAGAGGAACCATAGAATGGGTGTTCACTTCGATTTGCGGCTGATGTGATCGCTCTTTTGAGCTGTGGTTGTGAATAAGACAGCCACTTTGAGGGACGGTTTCCTGGTGGCCATAGAATGTGAGTAAGATAACTCATTAACACTTGTATCTTTTTCAGACATCATGCAGAATACCTACTTTACGTTGCAGTGAGATCCCTCTGTTCTCTATTATGCATTTTCCCTTTTTAAGTGTTTATTTTTTATGCCCCATTTCAGGTTTTAATGTAAGCTATGTTTCTCTTAACAGGAATTCTGATTGAGTCCTGTGAGGATGTATATATTGGAAGTGGTGTTCTTTATCATACTATATGACATTTATTTTGGTCTAGAGTAATCATGACCTTTTTATTTTGTTTGGTGACCTGGGTGATAGTCACTAGTATTGGTCGGTCAAGAACCACTAATTCGATTGACTGTGAGTCTGGGTGTCCTCTAGTTATGACTCCCATTTTTGTGGGGTGTGAGAGACTCCATTTAAGGGCCGTAGCTTTTGCTGAAATACTTTTGTTAATTTTACAATAAAGTCTAGTTTTATATCTCGGCATTTTAATTCAGTAAGCCTATGTTTGAGGATAGATAGAGAGTATGTCGAGCCGGCCAGAACTACCAATAAGAGCCGAGTTAAGTTTTTATCAATGCACAGGGACCTTGGTAAGAGTAGTGGCAGCGGTGGGATAGATATAGGCGCCGCTATTAATTTGATGAATTATGAGTTGTTCCAATCAATGTTTTCCGATCGTTCTTTGAGACATGCTAAAGAAAGAGTATGTGATGTTCAAGCAAATAGGTTACGGGTTTTGGGATACGTAGATGTGGATTTATCTCTTGGGGGTAGAACTTTTACAGAACCATTTTTGGTTATACAAGGGTCTGCCTTGGGGAATACTTTGTTACTGGGTCATCCAGCATGTCGGAGATGCGAAATCTCAGTTCATACAGGGGTATATGGTATAACTGTTGGAGTACCTGGTGTTTTTGTGCCTTACAAGGGGATGGATGTGAGTGAAGTGGATGATAGTAATGGATCGGGGGTACATGAGAATTTGCGGGTAGGTTCTGAACATGTTTCGGTGGGTAGGAAGTGTTATAAGGGGGTTTTGTCAGATGATGTGGTTCTTGGTCCTGGTATGGTTACTATGGTGAAACTTAGAGTGAAAGGAGTGCATAAGTCCAGACAGGTGTGTGTGGATGACTAGCGAAAAGCTGAACAGGGTAGTGTGTATGGGTTCTAAGAACAATGTATCGTGTTCAGGGGATACTTGGGTGGAATTGCTAAACTGTAATGATTCATTTCAGAAGGGTATTTATGCAATCAACTTTGTTGGCTGGGTCGATGAAGATAATTCAGTTGCTGTTGTTGGGGAATTGCAGAGATTTTCAGAATCAGATTTATAGGCTAGGAGGCAGGTTTTTAAGGATCATTTAGCCATGCTGATTTTAATGAATATGTTGAGGGTGTGGAAGAGGTTTTGGCTGAGTTTGCAGACATAGTCGCACTTAAAGGGGATAAGTTAGGGTTAACAAATGTGTTAGAACACAAGGTTCATTTAGAGAATAACACTAAGCCTATTTTTGTCCCCTCATATAGGATTCTTTTTAAGATGAGAGAACAGGTTAATAAGTGAGAGGAAGAAGGCATTGTTAGGCCCAGTTTGTTATATCCCAATTGTTCTTGGTGGAATAATCAGAGATAATACCGATGTCCTTAATCCTTCTTTATTTGTCTTCAGCCGAAGTTACAATAATCCTGTTATTCCAATAGCTATATACAGACTCTTGAGAAAAGTATTTACGAAGCCAGAGGTAAACGTTAACTGCTCTTTGGTAAATGATCACCAACCCAATATAACAACATATTTATAAAACTGCTGTACTTTAAACAAGCACCTTGTTATATTACTAATAACAACCAGTTATACTCTCTCGTTCTAACATAAATAAATATAAATGTAAGGTATATCATATTTCCGGGGGGGAATTTTTTTTTTTTTTTTTTTTTCTCCAAAAAATCATTCACTAGAAAAAAAAATCAATAGTTTTTAACAAATACTCTTGTATCAGACAACATAGGTATGTATTTACATTCTATCCAAAATCTGAATAGTGCTCTATTTAAGAAAAAAAAAAACTATTTTCCCTCTATATAAAAACTTACTAAAGAGTATTACAAATTAATATTCAAAAGCAAAGTCTGGTACTCAAACAGGCATAACATAAGATACTTCACAAAGACATGACATTATTACATAATTTTGTACTGCACCAGACATCAGGCAAAACCAATTCTGAATAGCTAATGCAGGTATGATCCAAGCAGTAAAAGTGTTACTACTTCTTTCCCTGCTTTTCAGTCTTGTTAATTAACATGATCTCTCCATCTTTGTATTTCACAAGATTATCCTCGTTACTTGCAAACTTAAATTTATTTTCTTGCATTATCATTTCAAGATTTTCATTCCATTTGCATTCTTTGTTAGAACATCTGCAATCATGTCTTTCTCTCCATCCAGCCAACTGTAAGACTCAATACAGCCCTCAGTCAACATGTCCTTCATCTCCTGTATGCTGTTCCTGAGAAGCCGTTCCTCAACCTGCTTATACTCCCAGCAGATTCTAGCATGGTATTGAATCTGTGAACAATTTGATTGGAATTTTCTTTCCATACTGACCAAATAATAACTGTTCAATCTGACTCAAAAAACTGACTGTTATCAATAATCTTAGTCATACTTCTGGTTTCAGCTGCCTTTGCAGAATGACATACCTTCTGGATAGTCTTTGACTTCCAGTAAATAGGGACCACACGTCCATTTCTCTTACTTCCTAGTAAAATCAGATTGCCACTTATGCTTCTCTCATGTGTATTAAAGGAAGCATCTGTAAATCCATATATCTTCAAGTATTCTTTTTATCAACTCTTGTAAATTCTACTTTATTTGGTCTCTCATTTATCTTATCAATCACAAAATTTACCTTTTTAAGATCTTTCAACGTAGCACTACTATTTTCTTGGACATCTGCAATGCTGTGATAGAAAGTTCAGGTCTTGTATTGGCTGCTAACCAGCTAAACTTTCCTACATACTTGCGAAATACTTTCAGTTCCTGACTAGTCAAAAGTTCACTAGCTTTTCCTTTCCTGATATCTTCCACTTTCTCAAGACTCCTCGCATAATCATCCATTGAGATTGTTATTCCAGTTTCTGTTTTGATGATATCTATCCCTGTGAACCGAAATTTATTCTTTTCTATTTTTGAAACTTGTAATTTTTCTTTACACAAGTCTGTTACTTTCTTTACAAATCCTTTGTACCAGCTATCGAAAAATCATCTACATGAGTAAGTATCATACCAATCAGATTTCCTTCACTCTGCTGATAGTAGTATGCCCTCATCTCCACTCACGGTCTTCAGACCTTCTTCCTGAAAATCTGCTGAACTTTCAGCCAAAATTTTCTACTGGCATCATCCAATCCATATAATGGTTTTCTGAGTTTCCAGATAATGTTTTCTTTTTTTTAAATCCCTTGGAGGTTCTACAAATACATTCCTGTTAAGTATGTTTGACTGTAAAAATGCTGCTCTGATGTCAATAGACTGAAGCTCAAAATTCTCATTTGCAGCCAAGGACAAGAAGACTTTCATGCTTTCACGCATAGCTGTTGGTGAATCAGCTTGGGGTTTTTCTTTTTCATGAAATCCCTTGGCGACAATTCTCCCTTTGTAATCAGTTTTTTGTCCGTCATGCTTCTCCTTTTCGTGATCACCCATCTGCTGCCTATCTTTTCTTGCCCTACATCTTCCACTTCTTCAAAAGTGTCAAAATGTAACAAATTTTCATATTCTTTCTTCTTTGCTTCTAACACTTCTGGCATCTTGTGATATTTAACAGGTAATTCCACTACATAACTTGTTATTTCCTCACAAAAACACTCGGTTTTTTCTGAAGTCAACCAGAATGCTCCAATGAAATCCTTCTCTGTCTCCTCTTTATTATCTTGAGATCTTGTCTTCATTCTTAGATTACTGGCTGGAGGATCCACTGATACTTTCTCTTCTCCTGCCATTTTTGGAGTAGAATCCACTGCTTTTGCTTCTTGTTGTTTACTTCTCTGAAATTTCAAAGGAATATTTCTTTGAGAGCAAAAGTTGTACTTTGCAACTGGCTACTTTCTTTAAATCGCCATTCGCCCAAATGTAAACATCTCTTCCTCTGTGTGTGAAAACCTTTACTGGACCACACAGGCTTTTTTTCATTTTATCTTGGTAAAATACCATATCCCCTCTTTGTAAATGATGTTATTAAATTTATTGTTTTGCTGTTGTGAAGCCCTTTTCAGCTTTGAAGAATATTCAGCTTCCTGAATTGCTTGGTGATCATGTGATGTCTCTCGATCATTAACTTCACATTCTCACTGTCAAACATCGACTCAGTGGCGACATTTCCTGTAGAAATTCCAGGTATTGTTACAGCCTTTCCTGTCACCAACTGCATAGGGTTATATCCTAAAATACTGGTGTTTGTATTATGAGTCCAAGCAGCCTTCTTTAAATCAATCTTCTTATCTGCCTCTCGAATTTTCTTCACCGTCATATCTGCAGAATAATGGTTACGTTCGTTTATTCCATTGCTCCAGGGTGAGTAATTTGGACCAAATTTTACTTCAAAACCAAGTTTTGAAGCAAACTCTTTAACTTCGTGGTTTTTAAACTCTGGTCCATTATCTGCCCAGTATCCCTGAGAAGGGAACCCAAACCTCCAGTTCCATGCTGTGTTGAGAGATTCAACCACTGACTCGGCGGTTTTATCCTTCAAAACAGCTCCTTGAATAAATCTGGTGAAGGAACAGATCATCCATAATACATAAGTCTCTCCATATTGTTTTAAGTCCATGGTTACAATCTGATTAAAATCAGAAACTATTGGTAATGCAACTTTAGGAGTGCCCTGGGATCTCTTGCATTTTTTACATATATTGCAGTTTTCACACACTTCTTTTATTGTTTCTCGCATTTTCTCATCAAGTTTTCCTGCATTCCTATATGCATGAAGTAGTTGATTTTCATTCTTGTGGTTGGTTACTTCATGAATCTTCTTCACCTTCTCATAACTCTCTACATCTACTTCCTTCTTCAAGTAAAATACAGTGGCGTCTGTAGTCCAAAATGCTCTATCCTCATACAGCTGAAGAACCATATGACCTCCTGCAGTATACATACATTCGAACTCACGGGTTGTGTCGACGTTGATTGTCACTTTATCTCTATGCATACTTAGATCCATTTTCCATTTCTTCATAGTATTTCTACCACACAACAATGGCACATTTTCAGCATCCAACACAAAAGCTCCAAGCAAAATCCTTCTGAAAGTATCAGATTTTTCAGATTCCTTTATTGTTATTGGTATTTCTATAATTTCCTTACTTTCATATATTCTACTTGGACCAAATCTAAATTTTTGGAAACATCTCCTTTTATGCAAATTTTCTTTCTTAATACCATTCTTCTTCAGATATTTTTCTAGCCAACTTTTTCCAACTAAGCTACTTGGACAACCAGTATCCAAAATCAGAGCTCCTACTTCGGTAACTTCTTTAGCAAACATTACATCGCTGATATCTACATCAATGATCTCTGATACTTCTTCCATACTTACAAAATTCACATTCTTTCCTTTCTTCAACATTTCTTCAATCTTTTCCAAGATTTTTGCTACATTTTCTTCGACCATAATCACTCTTTCAGTCAAATTTTTGCTGCTGTTTCCGATCATTTGACACAGGCCTATTATTAGATGATCTTCCATTTGCAAATGGCCTACCATTGAGTATGGTCTAAAACTGGACGACTGCCTCGAAGATGATCCTGGTCTTGATGGTGTCCGCGAGGAGCTCTCCTATATGTTCCAGACTGAGTCCTCCAAAATCCTGGATTAGACTCTGATCTACGAAATCTATGAAAATCAGGCCTTTGCTTAAAATTTTGCCATCTTTGCCATCTACTTCTATTTTCGCCATAGTGAACTGAAGACAAATTCTCAGATGATCCTGAAAATTTAGTTCTAATATTTCTATTATTTTCGATTTTTAACTTTCTGTATTCGATCTTCAGAAGATTAAAAACTTCATTGTCTTCTCGTGGTCTCCTATCAGTTCCATCATGTGTCTCCATGGCATCCATCAGTCTTCTTTTCTCTTCTGCATTAATATTCCCCCCGATCATATGCTTTTTCTACCATCATAACACCCAACAAGTAATACAAATGTACAGTAACTTCCTCTCTCATACAATCACAGATCAAGACTTCAAACTTGTCCCAGTAAGTTTCATTAGTGTCCTCTTCCTTTAC
The DNA here is from genome assembly GCF_040412425.1 of Macrobrachium rosenbergii. NCBI lineage: Eukaryota > Metazoa > Arthropoda > Malacostraca > Decapoda > Palaemonidae > Macrobrachium > Macrobrachium rosenbergii. The sequence goes on from NC_089776.1 coordinate 6,175,982, forward strand.
GGAAAATTCCAAGATTGACTTGAGAACATCAATACACTTCTCTGCTGTAGTTTTTGCATACTTTTGCTTAAGAATTTCCAAAACTGCTGCTACATTTTTGTTTCGAGCCTCAGATGTTTTGTCCAATAGCACAGAAACAACATAATCTTTGACATTATTATTTTTCTTCAGGCTCTCTACTAAATCAGTATACTTCGTAAAATCATCATCCTTGTTCGAGGTATTCCACGCTTCTACTTCTTGGAAAAACTTTTCAAAAGTTTGACCAACCCAGATTGGTGGAGGTTTCGCTTTAGTAATCTGTGTTGATCTTTTCGCTTCCAATCCTTTGGCAATTTCTTCACCAATAGTTTTTCCCATTGCAATGATTGCTGTTAAATCATAAGCACCTTCCTTTACCACACTTGTCGAAATATCTTTATGCATAATTCTGATATGCTGTTCCTTTTCCATCCTGTTCATGAAATTCTTTTTACATATATCACATTTAATAGCTGTTTTTCTTGTGTCCATACGTGCCACATTTACAGAAAACATTCCATGTGCAGATAAAATATCTTCTATCATATCTACTTCATCCTGGGTCCATTTCCTATCTGAGTCACAATCCTTTTCATCCTTTATGTGGCCAAGCAAAGGTCCTCCACAATTTTTACAATGATGAAAGACAAAACTACCATCGGTTCTCTGAATATGACCAAATTTTTCAAGTTCACAAATCTCTTTGTTCAAGTCCATTCTTTCTCTGTACAAACCTTGCATAATATCCATTTTAATCTAATTTCTCTTAAACACCAGAGGGATTTTCAGGGTAACCTTCAGCTTAAATTTTCGAAATGTTTAAATTTGAAAAATATTAACTTAAAAATTAAAAGAAAAATACACACATACTAGAGGTCTCGTAAATTTTCTTGGGTGTAAAACTTCACTCAGAATTTTCTTTGAAGCGTCAACCTACGTCAACCAGCGTCAACTTTTCAATAGAAGAAGTAATACTGGTAATATAAGTAATACCTCTTGTTGTCTTCTTCCTACATGAGGAACCTTACACTCCGCATATCATCTTAGGGGAGCTTTTTGGGAAAAGTTCAAGTTCCTTTGTTCTTCTAAACATAGCTGATGGTTGACCCTCCACCCCCTTTGGTAAGGGTGTTTTACTCCATGTTTTCTGGCGTTTTTAGACTTCACAAAAATTTTCACAAAACTTTCGGAACCCATTAATCACAAGAAAACACTTGTTAATCTCGATGTCATCTCTGACTTGTATACCAGGTCCGAGATTCGAAGACGTCTCTGCTACCAACTGTTATATCCCAATTGTTCTTGGTGGAATAATCAGAGATAATACCGATGTCCTTAATCCTTCTTTTATTTGTCTTCAGCCGAAGTTACAATAATCCTGTTATTCCAATAGCTATATACAGACTCTTGAGAAAAGTATTTACGAAGCCAGAGGTAAACGTTAACTGCTCTTTGGTAAATGATCACCAACCCAATATAACAACATATTTATAAAACTGCTGTACTTTAAACAAGCACCTTGTTATATTACTAATAACAACCAGTTATACTCTCTCGTTCTAACATAAATAAATATAAATGTAAGGTATATCACAGTTCCTCACCTTTTAATTTCCCTTTGTTAGCAGTGCCTAAGAAGGATGGTTCAGTCCGAGCTTGTGTGGACTTTAGGAAGTTGAATGAGGAAACCATTCCTGATCGTTATACTCTGGCATGTTTGCCAGATTTAGTTGTTGAGATTGGGCAAGAATATTTATTCTACAATTCATCTGATGCAAGGGTACTTGTAAGTACCGCTTAGTGAGGAGAGTCAAAAGTAAACGGCTTTCTCTTTGCCAAAGGGGCATTATGAGTTCACACAGATGCCATATGGTTTATCAGGTAGTCCTATGACATTTACTAGGCTAATGAATACAGTTTTCATGGCTTGTTAGGGAAATGCATATTCCTCTAAATGGATGATATATTAGTTGCCACTGATTCGGTAGAGGAACATTTAGGGGTTCTTAGGGAGGTTTTTAGGAGGTTTAGGTTAGTGGGTTTGAAGATAAAATTAGCTAAGTGTAATATCTGTAGAAGCAGATAGTATATTTGGGTCATGTCATTTCTAAGGAGGGTGTTAAAGTGAATGAGGATAAAGTTAGGGCAATTGTAGATTTTTGCTACTCCAAAGAATAAGAAACAGATTCGGTCTTTCTTAGGCATGGCTGGATTTTTCTGTAGGTTTGTGAAAGGTTTTTCTATTCTTACGTCTCTTTAACAGATGTCCTGAGGGATGATGTGCAGTTTGTATGGGGTGACGGACAGCAATCAGCTTTTCAAAATATTAAGGATGCCTTAGTGAATCCCAAAGTGTTGAAATTTCTTGATTTGGAATGTCCTTTCATGCTGGTGACAGATGCCAGTCACGATGGAATAGGGGCCTGCCTTATGCAGAAGTTTGATGGAAGACTCCATCCGATTGCATTTCACAGCAGGAAGTTTAAGACACGGGGTAATAATGAATGGCTATGGTCAGTAGTGGACATAGAGGCCTTTGCTGTAGTGTCTAGTTTGGTTCATTTCAAGATGTTATTGATGGGCAATCAAGTAGAGGTTCTTACGGATCATAAGCCATTGTTGGAACTTTTCAATAAGCCAGATCTTTCCCCTAAAAGGGATAAGTGGTATCTGACAATCAGGGATTTTGATGCCAACTTTACGTAAATAGAGGGTAGACATAATGTTATAGCGGATGCCCTTACTAGAAGTTTTTCAGATGTAGATGTTACTCAAGTATGTTATGTATCTGGGGATTGCATAGACTGGGATATTAGTTTAGTAGAAGCTAAACAGGATGAGGATGAGATTTTGGCAGACGCAAAAGCATTTCTTAGAGGGGGGAATTAGTTAGGAAGGGTTATAAGTTGCCTTTTGCAGGGCTGAGTTAGAGGATAATTTGTTAGTTAGGAAGATCAGATACAGATTGAGGAATAGTTAGGATAAGGGTGGCATGACACAAATAGTTGTTCCTAGGAGTAAGTGCCTACGGTTCTGGATATTGTACACCGTAGGTTTGGCAGTACACATTTGGTTATTGAGAAGAAGTATCAGAATATACGGGGACAATTCTTTTGGAAGAATATGCTCATGTCAGTGGAAGACTTTGTGAGGGGTTGTTCAGTTTGTACTGCATGTAAGCCATCGAGGGTCATTTCTTGTAAATTGGGCTCATTTCCTATTCCCAGCAGACCTTTTTCTTGGGTCCATATGAACCTGTTATCCAGTTATGGCCATAGGCACCTTTTGGTGGTTGTTGATGAACTAACTAGGGTTGTAGAGATTTTTCCTTTGAAGCATGAAACAGTGGAGGAGGTGGCTGTGTAAATAGTATATCTTACTAGTAGTTGCTGTACTGGGTGGATTTTAGAAGCTGGTGGTAGTTGCATCCCAGAATAGGGATTTGATGGTTCAGCAATTCGGTTAAGGTGCTAGATGTGAAATGTACTCTGGTCAGTCTTTCTCAAGCGCGGGTGTCTGTGTGTAATTAATGATGAGTCATGGGGTGCAGGGTTTTGGTGTGTTCATAGACATTTCTGGACTGTGGTTTATCTTGGGGAATGTTTGGGGAAGAGGCTAGTGTGCACAGTGTGTTTAATTGCAGTAGCTTGACCACTTATGTGTGGTAAAACACACAAAAATGCACAAGTGTATTTCTGTGTTTTTTTTTTCTCTCTATCTTTGGTGAAAGGATTTCACACCGTGGCTATCAAGCAGGGGCATACGTAAGTGTTATTATTATTTTTTTATTAGTTTTATTGTGAGATTTGAAGTGAACAAACTGGTTAAGGGGGGCGAGTGGATTGTTTTTTTTTTTTTTTTTGATTGCTCTGCAACTTATATCTGGCATTAGCAGGAGTGACGTCATCCCCTGAGTAATGTGCCGGCGACGTCATAGCTAGGCGGGGTTTCTTGCCTTCCTCCCATTCTCTAGGCAATGCATGTGGGTCTTGGGTGTAGCTTATGTGTTTTTATTTTTAGCAATTGACTGTTTGCATTGGCATTTAGGGTTTAATTAGGGGATTATTCAATTATTGTATTATCTCTGGGGACTTTGATTATTGGGAAATAATATATTTGATGGTTGTTGGGTTATTGTGAGTAACCATTTCTTATGCAAGTGAGTCTACATTTTGTAGACTTTAAACTGTTTTTTTTATAGTTACACATGAAGGTGTTTTATTTTGGGTACATACGTGAGCGTATGCAAAGGGGGAAGATGTTGCTGTGTTGGGTGTGAGCTTACTTGGCAGTTTTTGCCTTGATGACTGTGGTGGAGAGGCAGACTCGTCTCAGAGGTTTAACGCTCAGCGTTTTTTTTTTCTGTGTGCTCCTACAGATCATGGATGTGTTGGGGAGGTATTGCACTAAAGGGAGGGGAATGATTTCTCTCTCTCTCTCTCTCTCTCTCTCTCTCTCTCTCTCTCTCTCCCCCATTTGCTCGAGTCCCGTTTTCTTTACGTGAGGGTAGATTTTCTGTTTTCTTTACCTGAGGGTAGATTTTCTGTTTTCTTTACCTGAGGGTCGACTGTGTGTTTTTTTTGTTTGCCCTTGAAGACTCAATGTCCATCTTGACCTACTTTGCAGTCAGCTGTGCGCTCAGCCCATCTATGTTTTTTTCCGTGCGGTTTTGATTTAATTGTAGGTCTAAATAGTACTGTCTTTTGATTCTGGTTATTAATTGTTGGAGTAAAGGGAATTAACATTGTGGGGTTCTTCCTGTGTGGAAATTTTTTTAGGGGAATTGTTTTTTCTTGTGTTTTTTCTTTGAGAGGTTTCCTCCCACATGACTTGGGAAATTTTGTATTTGTGATCAGCCAAGAGTGAGTTAGTGGATTTATTTATGAAGAGGAAAGTTGCAAAAATGGCTAGAAGGGACAATGATCAGAGATTTCTTAGGTCAGTCTATGGTTGTGTAGGGAGCAGAGATTCGTTCCACAGTTTGAAGGGTTTTGTTGAATTTCGAAAGAGCCAGAGGTCGATGGTTGGGTTGAGTCCCAGGGCTCCATGGGTTTGTTGTTGTAACTGTAATATGCAGGGACACATTAAGAGGTTTGGCCATGTTAAATATTGTGGCGTTGTAGGAGGTATGGTCACCCCTGACAGTCTTGTCCGCCTCTTAAACAGTTTAATGTTAGGCCTACATTTCAGAATTTTGGTAGCTTAGGTAAGAAAGTTGCTCAAGGGGTTTTTTGAGGGGATCTAATGATCGCAAGCATGGTCAAGAGACCGATCAGTTGTAAAGGAAAATGTGATGGGTGTTTCTTGTAATATAGGACTTCTGGGGGAACCCTCAGAGGTAAAGCCAATGGTAAAAGGATTTGTGTGGCCGCACTCAACATAGGCTTGTGCAGTCACAAGCCGTCCAGGATATTTGGATCGTCGAGAATTCAAGATGTGAAGAGATGCGTTTTACAATGAACTGTTTATTGGAATAACAATCGTGCATACAAGACAAGCAACCTTTGTATCAAGTGCATATGTTTTGTTATGATTTTTGAGCTGGCCCTTACTGAACTTTTGTTATGGATATTTGTTGCACCTGGGCGAGGACGCCCAGTGGTAGGTGGGCCGAGCTCTTATTACTGATGTCTGCAGGTGCACAAACTGATCAATCTGACTAATTGCTGGCTTGTGAAAACGTAGTTTCCTGTGCAAGTGGCTTCTGTGTTGACATTGGTATTTTCCACAGTTAGAGACAGCGGGTATCCAACTCACTCATTCATGGCTTCCGGTCATGACCAAGATGCATTGGGAAAACGTGACAGATGGGTGGAAGCTTTGTGATATCTGTGGGTTCAGAAGGTGGAGTTCCTTCAAACATTGAACCTGACAGTGATATTGCACTTCAAGGGAGGGGTTATCAAATGGCTGTGAGCATATGTGCATTCTCTAATGTGTATATTATAGAGAAACCATAGAATAGGTATTCAGTTCGATTTACCGCTGATGTGATCGCTCTTTTGAGCTGTGGTTGTGAATAAGACAGCCACTTTGAGGGACGGTTTCCCGATGGCCATAGAATGTGAGTAAGATAATGCATTAACACTTGTATCTTTTTCAGACTTTATGCAGAATACCTATTTTACACTGCAGTGAGATCCCTCTGTTCTCTATTATGCATTTTCCCTTTTTAAGTGTTTATTTTTTATGGACAGTTTCAGGTTTTAATGTAAGCTGTGCTTCTCTTAACAGGAATTGTGGTTGAGTCCTGTGAGGATGTATATATTGGAAGTGGTGTTCTTTATCATACTATATGGCATTTATTTTGGTCTAGAGTAATCATGACCTTTTTATTTTGTTTGGTGACCGGGGTGTTAGTCACTAGTGTTGGTTGGTCAAGAACCACAAATTCGATTGATTGTGAGTCTGGGTTTTCTTTAGTTATGACTTCCATTTTTGTGGGGTGTGAGAGACTCCATTTAAGGACCGTAGCTTTTGCTGAAATGCTTTCGTTAATTTTACAAATAAAGTCTAGTTTTGTATCTCAGCATTTTAATTCAGTAAGCCTATGTTTGCGGATAGATAGAGAGTATGTCGAGCCAGCCAGAGCTACCAATAACATGCATAGGAACCAAGGTAATATATATAATATATATATATATATATATATATATATATATATATATATATATATATATATATATTATATATTTATTTATATAAAGTAATCTCTCGATTATATGGATAAATGGAGCCAAGGCCTTCTCGGATAAGGTCGACATCTGGATATGGTCAGGAAAACTCTACAGAAGTAGAATGGCAATTCCCTATCCTTACTTCCCCTACACTCAATAAGCACTCAATATACTGTACAAGTACCACCACACTTTAAACTGAAAACTTTGTGCAAAGGGCAATTGTATAGCTTATTTTCACTTATTTGTAATAAAATACACCGTATAAATAAACTTAAGAAAAAAGAGAACCATCTTTTTTTTCCTGTAGTAGACAACAAGCAGTTTGGCAGGTTACACCACCGGGTGGAAACGAGTAACACTTTCCTTTTCATATTTTCGTGTTTCCTTCGCAAGACTTCCTGTAATTGAAAATAAATTACCTCCTGTATAGATGACCCGTTAGGTTCCAAGTTATCGTCTTTTATCGGAATCATAGCATAATATGGTTTCCTTAAAATGAAAAGAAAATGAAAAATGAATTTGCCAAATTTATCCCAACAACGTCATAAAAACATATTTACCTTGTCAATTTTTTTCATATTTATTTGAGCCTGATCTCATAAAATGCGTATTTTTATTCCGCTTTTCTTGCCAAATTAATCTTGATGAATAGTTATTCGTCCATCAGTTTTGTCGACCTAAAACACTTCTTGTGTATCCTGGCAAGACTTCATGAAATTAGGAGGAAATATAATTCTACATACACGTCTTAAAACTCTGACAGTCCCACTGTAGTCTGCAGTAGTTGCTTGAACATGAATAAAGGAAAGTCTGTATCCAGATGGGTCCTCATTCATATGCTTGGCATTTTACCCTCTCTCTCTCTCTCTCTCTCTCTCTCTCTCTCTCTCTCTCTCTCTCTCTCTCTCTCTCTCTCTCTCTCTCAAGAAGGAAAAAACCCCTTAACCTACTGCAGTTTCATTTTAACATGAGTGGGAAGAAATCTTTTCACTGGAAACGCAGTCAGCGCAATTCACGCATCAAGCTGACTGATGACACATCAGGCTGAAACGTGCGAGCGTTTCCCAAGCAGACGATCGCTTTCATTTTCGTCTTTGAAGAAATATTGACGAGACAAAAGAAAGTGTTATTGAACTTCCGTGGATTGGCGCTCTAGAATACAAGTAGGGAATTTTTGGAGGAAAGTTTAATTTCCGCAATGCATAGCATCGAACCTCAGTGATTCGTCAATGTCGTTCAGTATTAAAATTGGCCCACCGAAAACTCTGCAAAAGTCTAGCATGTCACTCGTCTGACGTTCTAACGAGACTTTGGACTGTTGGTCTTCCTTATAAATACTACTCCATATCACTGATCCCAGTTCATGTTGGGTTGCCTGAAGTTCGACACAATAACAGTAAAAGGTCCAGGCGTGTCGGATTAAGGTGCTTTCAGATCACTGGTCTGTCCAAATGCAATTGTGACGGATTAACGAAAAATTTTGAGGCGCCGGATTAAGAGATTGTGCTATGAATCTCTTCTTATCAGGACCTTCAATGAGATGACTTACTTTCTGTCACTCTGACTGCTGTCGTATTGCAAGACGTACTACCTGAGGTGTTCTCAAGCAGAATACATAACATTACCTCTTCATTGTTTTTTTCTGGATTTTTTTTTCTTTCTTTTATAGACGATTATTTGCTCAGTTACAAAACATACCGATAACTAGCTTTTACCGAAACGAATGTCTGATTCAAGTCAGTGCCTTCACCTCATCAATGAAGAATATCAACTTAACAAGGCTTTGAATTTAGTATTGTCAGTCTTATTAGAGAGAGAGAGAGAGAATATGGTTGCATTTAACAAAAATTAATCATTCTTAAGATACAATACATATATTCCTTACATCATAAAAGCTAATATATGTATATATATGTATATATATATATATATATATATATATATATATATATATATATATATATATTTATATATATATATAAAGATATGTGTATCTGTATGTGTGTGTATAAGAAAGAGAGATTAAGGAAGTGCGATATTTCCTTTCACTTCTGGTGGACGACTTGGTCACTCTAGATCTTGTTGTAACTCTCATCTGCAAATTCGACTTCTGCTGTGCTCCGAATAAAAGACGAAAAGTTGGAATTATAGTCTCGTGCAGACGACATATTTTTGGTTGTAACATCTGCCGTCTATTGAGATTTTATGAAGCACTGGCCGAAAGCAGATATCTGA
>NC_089776.1:6185417-6267917 GCF_040412425.1 Macrobrachium rosenbergii
TGACGTCTTGGGAATATTTTACAAGACGGCTCGACAAAATCTTGCAAAATGTTCTGATTTTTCAATAAAATCTACCATTTTTAATTTATAGATTTTAAGAAAACTTAATTTTGCATGATTTAGAGTCAATTGATTGAATTTTTATTGACTTCTTAAATATAATTTAATGTTTTACTTTAAATTTCCTGTCAAGTTTCAAAGATTACCTGATTGTTTGTTTTTACCAAACTATAAAAGGAAAACACCTTTAAGAGTTCTTGTTTTTACTAAAAATTCTCCATTAATTTTATATTTTAATATCATTAAATATAATATTTAATTTATATTTTTACATGCAATTAAATATCTTCAAATATATATTTTTATATACATTTTTTTTAAAGCTTAGACAATAGCTTTAAAATGCCTGAAATGTCATGGTTGCTCTGTAATGTTTTTAAAATATATTTATTTAGGAACATATTGCAAAAAATAAGAATAAAATTTGAGACCAATGAAAAGAAGAATGATTTTCCTATGAATATCTCATATTCAATTGGTAAAATTTGTTGAATCTTACGTAAAATCGAAGGGTAGATGTTTTTGTAAACACACAAAGTTGTTAGTTAGTCTTTATTTGTTTCTTTTGGTTTCTGTTGTTTTTTAGTTACTTAAAGTGCCAATAGGTGCCTATAGCGTCGCAGGCCCCGTGAATTCCTTGAAAAAGACGCGCCTAGATTACGAAAAATATCAATCATAAACACATGATAAGTGTGAGATTGAACGTAAATCTTAAATATGTCAAATGCAATCAAAATTTTTGTGAAAATTATTCACGTACGAGCCTAAAGGGAATTACGAAGAATACGAATATTTAAATTTAATATCATACATATGACATAGAATATGAATTTTGAATATGATATTATTCAAATTTAATGAAAAGGATTCAATTATACTTCATAAATTGTATTACGGTTTCATATATTTTTCGGTTTTTCTTTTAGGCTCGTTGTCTCTGACAGTCTCTCACAGTAACGTAACAACAGCGAAGCTATAGCTTAAGTGTCGCCGAGAAATCCAACTTGTTTTTGGTAAATATTCTTTTCGTATTAAACGAATTATGAATGTTGTTTAGTGGTGGTGTCCTTGCAGTTCTCTGTCACGGCCTGAGGGCACAATTTTGCAAATAGCTCTGTCGAACAGTTTTGAGTTGGTATGGTCCCTCTTATATCAGCAGGGTTATTTTGCAGAAGACTCCAGCCACCTCCCACATTATAATTTATAATATTTTTCTTGATATTCAAATTACAACTTAATAAGGTAAGACGATCGCCCTCCTCCAAAACTAATACGGCAAAATTGTAACCAGTAAACACCCCTAGGTTACGTCAGGTTGGTAGGTATTTTTAATTTTTTTTTTCCTAGTGCCCTATCATTTCCTAGCCATTTTTGCCCGAAAACCCCAAAATTGTTTTTCATGCAAAAATGGCTAGGTGGAGTCTTTCGAAATGGCTGGCTGGAGTCGCCTGGAAAATTACCCTGCACCAGTACTAAGCAAGTATGTTCATCAATGGTTTGGATAGTAACCCTGATGTGTCTGTGGATTCATTACCCATACAAGAACTTTTGATAAGATTAACAGAATTTGGGAAATGGAATTCTCTACAAAGCTGTCATCTAAAGCTTTGACCCGGCCGGTACTCGGATATGTTGCAGACTCTTTCAATTCGTTAAGTGAAATGTAAATCTTTCTTCACAGAGGGAGAATCAGTTCTGAAATGCAAGAATGAATAAACACAACTGACTTTCGTCAGCTTATGGCAATAGCTTAAGTTAGGTCAATAATCCCCTTGCCGAAATCTTATGTTGCAAGAGGAAAACTTGGGGAAATGAAATCTCTGAATGATATTTGAATGTCTTTTAGAATTATATACGCTACTGGGAGTGAGGAAAGTGAATGTAGTATTTTACCACGATAAAAACATTAAATTCTATTCGGAAATAGAAAGAATTGGGATGACCATTTTTTGACAGATTTTGTATCGGCATAGGGCCTCTCTCTCTCTCTCTCTCTCTCTCTCTCTCTCTCTCTCTCTCTCTCTCTCTCTCTCTCATATTACACAAAGGAGCGATAGTTCCGGTCTCTCTCATTCTGCCCAAAGGAGCGAAAGTTCTCTCTCTCTCTCTCTCTCTCTCTCTCTCCTGTTACACAAAAGAGCGACAGTTCCGGTCTCTCTCTCATTCTGCCCAAAGGAGCGAAAGCTCCGCTCTCTCTCTCTCTCTCTCTCTCTCTCTCTCTCTCTCTCTCTCTCTCTCTCTCTCTCTCTCTCTCAAGCCAAACTAGAGAGTAATAGTCAGTGCTAGCTTAGGTCCCCGGGGAGAAAGACGTGAAGATTTTGTGCTCCATAAAAAGTGAAGTTAAAGACAAACTATGAATGCATCACAGTGATTGCACAAGCAACCTGAAAAGGATTTAAAAGCGGATGCAAGCAACTAAATAAGTGATAAAACTTATCCGGAAAAGGTCCCGTGCAATATTTTGCGATAAACAGTGAGTATGATAACCAAACAGAACAGACCATATGTGTGGCTGTGTTATGAAACATCTCAGCCTCAGGCTAAAACTCGGCAATGTTAATGAATATCAGAACATCAATACATCTTATTCCTGCCAGCTTTAACTTTTTTGATATTTGTTGATGACACCAGGTTAGTGAGAATTTTCGGTTCCCTTTGTGTCCAAGAATAACATATATCAAATAACCCCCCCCTCTCTCTCTCTCTCTCTCTCTCTCTCTCTCTCTCTTTGTGCTATAAAAAGGAGCAATCATTGCTTGCTCCCTCCCGTGGGACAGTCAAAGGAGCAAGTGCTTACACGGTCACAAGGCCACTCTCTCTCTCTCTCTCTCTCTCTCTCTCTCTCTCTCTCTCTCTCTGTCATGCAACTCTAAAAGTCTAAACGGTGAAAATCCAGTGCTAGAGTAACTCTGGAGAGTGAAAGACCTCGAATTTTGTTCTGCACAAAAGTGACGGTATCCTTGAACTGTGTATTAATATGGCTGCCAAAACAATCTGATAAAGAAGTTGACAGTGCATACAAGGAGGAAAATAATCAATAACACGTCTCTGGAAAAGGATTCGCGAGATATTTTGTGATAAAATATAAACACTGTTACAGGTAAGGGTAGTTAAGCAGCCATTGTTCCTTTCTGGGACCTGTGCTTTTTCGAGTGCTCAAATAAACATATAACAATTAACGGGTCCAGGATGAAACTCGGTAGTTACTGAACGTTGCAGTCTCTTTCTCATCCCGACTCAAATCAGTAAGCGTAACCACATTTTACGCACAATTTTACAATAATTTCGACTCTGCGTAAAGCACCTAGTCCTTTCAAACACTTATCAAACCCTTATACCACTCGTAACTCATTTTTTTTCTTACATACTTCGCATCAACCAACATCTAAAAACGTCGTATCCGACGCATTAAAACCTTAACTCGTGTGAACTGTGCCAGCAACCTCATCTCCGCTTTTAGAAGCTCTCTCTCTCTCTCTCTCTCTCTCTCTCTCTCTCTCTTCTCTCTCTCAGTCCATCAATCAATCTCTCTCTCTCATCCTGACACAAATGAGCACTTTTTCAACGAACAATTTTATCAATCTCCTAATCCCTCTCCCTCTCTCTTTTTGACGACGCAGTTTTAGTAGCCATCAATCAATCTCTCTCTCTTTCTCATCCTGACACAAATGAGCACTCGTAACCACATTCAACGAACAATTTTACGATTATGTAGAAACTTGAAACCTTTATCAAACACATATATAACTCCTAATCCCCCTCCCCTCTCTCTTTCATTGTAACGCCAGTTTTAGTAGCCATCAATCAGTCTCTCTCTCTCTCTCTCTCTCTCTCTCTCTCTCTCTCTCTCTCTCTCCTGACACAAATCAGCAATCATAACCACATTCCACGAACAATTAACTTATCAAACACTTATACCACTAACTACCTTTCCAAAACTTATATCACACCTAACTAACTTTTCCTTAAAGGTTACATATCAACAAGAGTCTAAAAACGTCGCATTCAACTCATATTTCGCAACTCTCAAATTAAAAAAAAGAGAAAATATTTTATTCACTTTACGGGGTCGGGAACACTATAGCCACCTGTTATCGAAAAAAGAAACTCAATTCTTCTTCGAGGCTGGTTATCCAAATGTGCCTAAAATACGCATATTACAATATTTATATCATTTACTGCTATTGCGTATGATTTTGTATCGTATTTGACGTATTTTGAAAGAGATTGCGACCAAATTACGTTAATATTTAAGAAAAAGCCGTTTTAAAGTTTACGCATTTAAAAAGGCAGTAAAAAGTGAAGTCTTCGATTTGCTTCAATTCAAACGTGGTCTAAAAACCAACGAATTCCGTACGTTATTTACCATTGATTTCGTCTTATTACCTACTGTATTCGTATCAAATCGGCGTGTAAGTATTCCTTATTAACTTAAGTTCTCATATATACGATTATTCTTCAGTTTTATCGTAATGTTTGCTCAAAATATGACCAAAAAACGTCTAAAATAATAGCTGAGTCAGATTTAGTTGAGTCAGCCATATTATCTATCATAGAAAGCGTAAATAAAAGAAAACGTACATTAACTTCTTTTCCAATTTGAAGACGTATTTTCGCAGCATTTCGACCTAAAAAAGTATTATATGAGAGAAAATAAGTTTCCACAATCTGCATAAATTATTAAGGAACAACTCTATAGCAATTAAAAGCTGAGAAAAGCTCGTTATAAGGTTAAATAAAGCGAAAAAGCGTAAACTTAATTCAATTTACGTCTTTGAATGCGTATTTTCGCAGTATTTCGACTAAAAAAGCATTACACGAAGGAAAATATTCTTCCAGAATCTGCATAAAATATTAAGGAACAACTCTATAGCAATTAAAAGCTGATAAAAGTACGATATAATGTTAAATAAAGCGAAAATAGCGTAAACTTACTATTTCAGTTTACGTCTTTGACAGCGTATTTTCTCCTTACTTCTAGCTAAAAAAAACAGTTAAATTAAGGAAAATACGCTTCCAGAATCTTCTTAGATTAATTATGAACAATTCTATGTCAATTAAAAGCGGAAATAAGCCTGAAAAATGGTTTGGTATAGCTTAAAAAAAGCGTAGTCCTTGGCGGGGATCGAACATGGGTCTGCAAGATTTTGAGGCTATCTCGTTACCGACTGTACTAATCAGACAAACTGAGTAAAGTGTGTATTTTTAAGAAGGTAAATGTTAAAGAAAACGTACATAAATGTAAATAAGGTAAACAATTTTGATAATTTTCCTTTCTGTTTTTAACGGTGTTTTTTCGCCGTATTTCGAACTAAAAAGGCCATATAATTAGGTAAACATTCTTCCGATAGCAAATTGAACCATTAAAGAACAAATCTATAGCGGTTAAAGCTGAAAAAAAGCACGTTATAAGGTGAAATAAAATAAAAATAGCATAAACTTATTGTTTGAATTTACGACTTTGAAGGCGCATTTTCGCCGTATTTTGAAGAAAAAATACGTCAAATTAAGGAAAATATGCTTCCAGAACTTGCATAGACTATAAAGGATTAACTCTATAACGATTAAAGCTGAATAAAGCACAATATAAAGTTAAATAAAGCGAAAATAATTTCATTTCGTCGGGAAGGTGAAATTAGTTATTTTTTTCGCCAATAGATGGCGTAAGCCTTCACTTTTTGATCGAAATTAATCGATAAAATTTTTAGTTCCAAATTTTGCCGATAGATGGCGTATGCGTTCACTTTTAGGCTTAAATGTATCGAATTGTTTAGTTCCAAATATTGCCGATAGATGGCGTATGCGTTCACTTTTTGGCTTAAATTAATGGAAGTATTTACTTCCAAATTTTGCCGATAGATGGCGTATGCGTTCACTTTTTGGCTTAAATTAGTCGAATAATTTACTTCCAAATTTTGCATTTTCTTTTGGATAAATTAACTAAATTAATCAATTTAGTGCCAAATTTTGCCAATAGATACGCGTATGTGTTCACTGTTTTAATTTAGTTCCAAATTTTGCTGATAGATGGCGTGTGTTCACTTTTTTGGATTAAATTAATGAAATTAATGAATTTAGTTCCAAATTTTGCCGATAGGTGGCGTATGCGTTCACTTTTCTGGCTTAAATTAATCAAATTAATTAATTTAGTTCCAAATTTTGTCCACAGATGGCATATGCATTCACTTTTTTGGCTCAAATTAATGAAATTAATTAATTTAGTTCCAAAATATGCTGATAGATTACGTAAGCATTTACCTTTTAATTAAATTAATTAATTTAATTCTCATTGAATGGTATTTCCCCACGAATTTTAACAGAATTTTGTTATAAAGAACGTGTTCCTAGGTCCAGTTAATTTTCTCTATTGTCAATAGCGTCAACGTTAATGGTTTGATCTCTCTCTCTCTCTCTCTCTCTCTCTCTCTCTCTCTCTCTCTCTCTCTCTCTCAGCTCGTGGTAAGGTTCATCATTCTCTCTCTCTCTCTCTCTCTCTCTCTCTCTCTCTCTCAATTCTTGGTAAGGTTCTCTCTCTCTCTCTCTCTCTCTCTCTCTCTCTCTCTCTCTCTCATTCTTGGTAAGGTTCTCTCTCTCTCTCTCTCTCTCTCTCTCATTCAATTCTTGGTAAGGTTCTCTCTCTCTCTCTCTCTCTCTCTCTCTCTCTCTCTCTCTCTCTCTCTCTCTCTCCCTCTCTCTCTCTGTCTCTCTCAATTCGTGGTAAGTTCTTCTCTCTCTCAATTTTTCATAAGACTTATTCCGCCTCTCTCTCTCTCTCTCTCTCTCTCTCTCTCTCTCTCTCTCTCTCTCTCTCTCTCTCTCTCTTCGTGGTAAGGGCCAATGGTGAACTGAGTCACTGAAATCAACATTTCGAATGTCTGAAGTGACAAACACTGAAAAATACACATACTATGTATAATATACACACATATATATATATATATATATATATATATATATATATATATATATATATATAATGTGTGTGTGTATGTGTCTATGTATTTGAGATACAATTGAAATTACGTTTAAATACTTTTTTTTTAAATCTCTCTTTTCCCTACAGTGGTTCATTTATCAACTGACCTTTAGTTTATCATGCATATACTTTTATTTTGATAAAATATTCACACACTCTGATATATATACACATACATATATATTTATTTATTCACGTTAGATATCGATGGAGATGGTTTTCCACAGAAATACCTTCCGAAAATTGGTTCTTATCCCACCAGCCAATGGGAGATCGTTTACGAGGACGCTTTGCCCCAAAACCGAAGCTTTCAGCCAATGAAAGAGGATGATAGATACGATATGTACGGTGGAAACCTTTGATTGGCCGAAGCCATTCATTCCCTGACAGTGGAAGGAAGGCTCATTGTAGGTGTAAACACGATGAGTGGTTAGTAGTTATATACAGGTGCTCAAGAAATACAAAATAAGGACTGGGTAAGTTGGTTTTTTCATGTTGTTAGGGTAAAGTTTCTACGTTGGAGGTTCGAAAAACCACTGGCAATGTTACGGATAGGGGTATTTTGGTCACAGACTATAGAAATTTGGAACTTTGCCAACGATTTCTGTAAGTCATCAAGGCCTTCGAAGCTGGAAGCTTTTTGTATACTTTTGGAAAACTGATTTTGCAAATTTCTGTGAAAATTCTGAGGTTTTTGAACGTATCTCTGGCTCGGTGCCTGTGGCAGAACTTTTATTGTAAGTTTACTAAGTTACTGAAAGGAATTCAGGGGTCTGATGTGGACAGCATAGCTCAGTGAACCAACGCAGACCAGGTCTTATAGACGTTTCTATTTTGGGTAATGTCCAACTATCTCCGTTTATTGTGCTCCGAATCTCTAAATTGAAGAGTGTGATAGGTGCAGTTTTAATTAAAATTATCCAAGAATCATCGTATGGGGGTAGTGCCGTCAGTCTATCTCACGCGGCGCACTGTAGGCATTGCTTAAGGTGCTATGCAGCGTTCTTTCAGTCCCTAGCTGCAACCCCTTTCATTCCTTTTACTGTACCTCTGTTCGTAATCTCATTCTTCCATCTTACTTCCCGTCCTCTCCTAACAATTGTTTCAGCATTATCTAAAGAGCTGAATGACGACCTAGATCTTATCTCTTGGCCTTTGGTCTAAGTTTTATATTCAAATTCCAGCTCCAAATATTTGAGAATAAAAGCAAAATTCTAGTGGTGGAAATCCACGAAAAATTAAGGTTTATTTGCAGTTTTTCAATTTGGGGGACATCAGTAATCAACGGCCAAGTACTTGCTGAATCAATATGGCCAGTTCGTAAGGTAATACATGCATTAGTCTGTAAGCAAGGTGATTAGACTGATTGCAGGCTGGATTATCGTAACGAATTTGCGACATACTGCTTAAATTAAGGAAACAACCGTGATCACAGGTGAATTGCTTGCTTACCGAGTGGTGGACAGCGGTTTAAAGTGAGACCCAATTATTATTGCTATTTTATTTAAAGGTATGGCCATTAATTCAGGTTCGGGACAGATTTTAAAATGATTAATTGAAGGTTTTTGTTGTAATGTAATGGCTCCGCTTCTCAAACATGGGCGTCAAAAGCACGAAAGGACACTTTTAAATTGCGTTCAGTTTCTCTGTTGACGTTAGTTGGGAAGTGTGGGAAATTTACGCACGCACGCGCGCGCTTTGCTTTTTTTTTTTTTTTTTTTTGCATTCATACAACCCTGTCTGTGTAGCTTTTGTTAGAAAGTAAGAGACGCCTTTTACAATTTAGTCCTTCATAAGCCGTTTCAAGTGGGTGCATGGTGTATAAGCCCTGCATTACAAAAATGTGGACTTAATTTGTATTGGCAAGAGAAATATTCTCGGAGTATTCTTATTTCAAGTTGCGTTGTCTAGACTGTGCCAAACGAACTTTAATTAGAGCTACAGTTGTTGATCATGTGACAGGAAGGTGTCAGTTACAGATATAGTTCTGTTAATCCCTTTCTTTGAAAAATATTATATATTATTCCTGTCTTACAGATACTCAAGTGTTCATCCTTCCTCATGAAGACTGGGCCCTTCATATCCTCATCACCTGCTTTGGCGAATTGTTTTGTGACGCATCTAATTTCAGCACAACCTCTGACAAGCAGATGTGAGGCTACAGCAATCCAAGTTCATCTTCACTTCAGAGGTATGTTTATATTTTGCAATGCTGATGTTAAATACGTTCTGTTCTAGTCCTTCTGTTACTCATTGTACTCCTTGCCACTTTGGTCACCTTGTAAAAGAGAGACTTTTCAAAAATTACCCGTAAAATTTTCATGAAATGGGTAGAGGGAAGTTCGTTCAAGCTTCCTGATTCGGGTTTTGAAAAAGAGTGATGTAATGTTATGTTTCACAATTAGACAATGTTGCTTTTGTTTGTTTGATTGACAATCAGCAATGGATGCAGTATAATGTTGTGCATTTCTTATGTATTTATTTTAGCCCTTGTGCATGTGTGGGTGTGTTTATGTGTACTTGCAATTATTTGTTTATGTACACTTGTACGTTTATGAGTCTGTGCAGATGTGTTATTGGAAATATAATAGAGTTATTTTGTTTGTTGTAGTTTTTGATTGATCCAATTGTTGTAAAGATTTAAATACCTTCAGTGTTGTATTTAGGCTTCTAAAGGTGACTTGATATTGTATTTTGTTATAGTGTTGTTGGGCATTTATTACTAATACAATTATTATTAATACGATTGTGTTGCATAGGAGGAAACAGAAAAATTGAATTTGTGATATGGTGGTTCAGGTTACAGTGAGTTGTGATGTATTTGTGGTAACAAGTAGTATTTTTCATTGTGTATTCCCACATATTTCAAAGCTTGCTTAATATAACAAATAGCATTTAAAGAGACGTGTAATGTGAATTGTTTTCATTTATATTAAAGTTTTATAATGAAATGAATGTGGTAGGGTAATTTTATTTTCAATTATATTATATGTGCAATAAAATAAACATGTTAAGGTAATTTTTTCATGGAACCAGATATATATATATATATATATATATATATATATATATATATATATATATATATATAATAAATATATATATATAAATATATATATAAAGTGAAATATATATTTTGGGGTGATATATATATATACTATACTATATATATATGTATTATGTGTGTGTAAATACTGTATGTAACATGAAAGTGAAATTGGTTTTGTTATCGTCTCAGTCACTTGACCTGTTTTATCAGCCTACCTTTATCGTGATATATCAGAAAACCTACTATATCTATATTAACTGGTATTAAACCTACATTTTATGCATAAACCTTAATCTATCTCAGTCTCATTATGTAAAGAGGCATGCATCATTATTTAACCAGTGTATTTCAAGATTTCTCACTATTAATAACCTTATTTTTTACAGTCACATTATTAACCTACCTTTTAACCTATCGTCTCATTATTAAACCTACCTTTTATCGTCTCTCATTATTAACCTACCTTTTTATGGTCTCATCATTAACCTTCCTTTTACAGTCTTATAAACCTATGAACCTACCTTTTTCATGGTCTCACTATTAACCTGCTTTTAAACCTATATTTGATGTCTCATTAACTGAACCTTATTAACTTTTTTATGGTCTCACTATTAACCTTTAATTTACAGTCTCATTATTAACCTACCTTTTGCTCTCATTATCAACCTCACCTCATTATTAATCTACCTTTTAACCTTCAGTTTAGTCTCATGATTAACCTAACCTCATTATTAACCTAATGGTCTCATTAATAACCACTTATTTTTACAGTCTCATTATTAACCTACCTTTTCAACCTACCTCTCATCTCATTATTAACCTAATTTTTACAGTGTCATTATGAACCTACCTTTTACTGTCTCATTATTAACATACCTTTTACAGTCTCATTATTAACCTACCTTTTATGGCCTCATTGTTAGCCTACCCTTAAGGTCTCATTATAAACCTATATTTTATGATCTCACTATTAACCTACCTTTTACAGTCTCATTATAAACCTATATTTTATGGTCTCATTATTAACCTACCTTTCATGGTCTCACTATTAACCTAACTTTTACGGTCTCGTTATAAACCTATATTTGATGGTCTCACTATTAACCTATATTTTATGGTCTCATTATTAACCTACCTTTTTGCTCTCACCTACTCTTTTACAGTTTTACTCATTATTAACCCTACCTTTTATGGTCTCATTAATCTAACCTATCTTTAACCTACCATTTATGTCTCATTATTAACCTTCCTTTTACACTCATTATGAACCTGCCTTTTATGGTCTCATTATTACCCTACCTCCTACTACCAATAATAAGGGCAAAAATAAAGCTTCAGTTTCCCGATATTAGGGGAAAGAATGCCCCATTGCATTGTAAGCATTTAAATTCATCATTAAGTTGAAGTTTCAGCCACTGTCAGTGGCCATCTGTATGTCATTTTGATTTTTATACATTGTTTGCATAGAGTTATAGAGGAGCATTTTTAAAATTATCTTTGTGGGTTGTGTTAAGGAGTTTTGGCACTATGTTTGCATAGAATTATAGAAGTTAGTCAGATTTATAACAAAGGCATTTGTTGATTTATTTTGTGATTTAAAACTCGTTTTTGGGACACGACAAATTTATTATGGTTATCATTCTTATAGTAAGGTTGTTAATTTGATGAGGGATTATAATTCTCTCTCTCTCTCTCTCTCTCTCTCTCTCTCTCTCTCTCTCTCTCTCTCTCTCTCTCTCTCTCTCTCCTCCACCTCTCTGCCCTCCACCTCAACACCCCTCACATCTGCCAACAGTCATCAGCCCACAGTCGAAGCCACAATCATCCATCCACAACCCTTCACCTATAACCTTCCACTTACAGCCGTCCACCCACAAACATCCACCCACAAACCCACATCCACCCACAACCCTCAGCCGACGATCATTAACCTACAACCTAAGCCAGAATCATCCAACCATAACCCTCCACTCAGTACCTTCCACCATCAGCCATCCCATCATTATCATCCACCCACATCCCCTCACCAATAACCTTCCATCCACAACCTCCTGCTGACAACCATCCACTACAACCCTCCACCCACAGTCATCAACCACTCTACCCACAACCTTCCACTTATAACCATCCACCTGCAGCTCTCCACCAAAATCCATCCACCCACAACTGTCACTCCTTCCTCAGTCGACGTTTCCTCTTCTGGACACGTCTCGAGGCCTGGGCCACTGTTTTGGCCTCACCAGTTTCAGTTAGTTCCTCTACTTCCTCGACTTCCTTTTTCGAAGACCGCAGTAACAAGTAGGCGTCAGTTAATTTTTCCAGGGCCTCGCTGACTCTCCTGCGGTCTTCGTCGCTCCGGAGCGGGAAATTCGCGAAGTTGGTCCACCACATCTTCCTGAACCAGTCGAAGCAAAGGTCAATCTCCTCTGCAGTCGCGTTTGGAGAACATCCTAATATCACATGTGGTTCGTAGTTATTCTCGATGAACTTGACCACATCCATGAGTCTTTGCTCCTTGTCTCTGTCGAATGATTCAGGGGGCTTCACTTTGACTTTTTCTCCGGATTCTCCACTGCGTCCTGGTGTTCATTCGCTTCTCTCTGTCCATTTACCTTCGCCGGATCCGCAGTGTTGGTTAATTTTCCCGTGGCTAGATAGTTTTTCAAATTGTCGATAATCTGCTGGAGTTCACCAATCGACCCACGCAGTTTGCCATTCTCTTGCCTATGTTCTTTTGCAGCCGATCTCATCTCGTGTTCTGGATACCTTGTCCTTCGGTTGTTCCGATCTCCGTCTACGTTATTGTCCTCCACGAGTCTGTGGAGATTGGTACATTCGTTTTTAAGACTCCCTAGTCTTCTCTCCAACTCCTCAATGTACTCTCGTTCGTTCCATAACTCAGCGTCTCTTTCCTTAATAATTCCTCTCAGGTAATCTATTTCTTCCTGTTGGTGGTAAATTTGCTCCTTGTTCTTGTCGTCGATGTTCCGCAACCTCCAATATTCTGAGGTTAAAGCTTCGTTTTCCTTCTGTGCCACATGATGAGCGTTCGACAGCTTCTCGTACTCTTGTTCTAAATCATTTATTCGCCGTCTTTGAAGGGAGTTTTCTTGCTTCGTCAGCTCGTTCGCTTCGTGGATACGAGCTACCTCGGCAGCTGTGCCCATCAGGTACTCCTTTTGGTCCCGTAGCTTTTCCAAGGCTTCTTGTTTCTGACGAGCGCAGGTTTGCAGTTCTCGTTGCAGATCGGCGTAGTGAGATTTGAGTTGCCCTCTTAAGCTGCCGAGATTCACCAGTGCGGCTTCAAGTACCGAACGGCTGTTCTTTTCCTTGAGGTACTCTCTCTGCATGCGGAGGTATTCTTCCTTGGGTTGAGTGACCTCATCCTTCAGCTTCTGATGTTGTTCTTGGAGGCATTTGTTCTTATTGTTCAAAGCCTCCAGTTCCTGTTTTAGGGTGTTATTTGTTTGCCTTAAGTTATCCAGCTCCTTGACAATCCGGAGGTTCTCGTCAGCAGTTGTTTTATGGGCAGCTTCCAAATCCTCGTAGACAAAATATAAATAACCAATAAGTCCTCCCAACATTCCTGCAAGGAGGTCGGCAACATTCGAGGAAAGAAATTCTGGGAACCAGTTACTTGCAAGGAAACCGGCATCATTCCAAGAGGAGAGGACTTTGGATATAAAAGAGAAATCCACGGATGTAGCAAATAAGTACTGGGCCATCAAAGTTGTCGCAATAGATTTCAAAAGTTTAGCCATCATACTGAACTGTACCTGAGTTAGAGGTCGTAAGCCCTTATAAATAGGGAGAGTTGGAAAAATACCTACCAAAACCAATTAAATGAGGGAGAGAGAACTCTGTTATGAAAAACCTGTAGACAAATCTCGCTTGAAAACCACGAGACATATTTTATATAAACAGTTCAACGCTACAGTTAGAGTTACTGTAGGATTTGGCCTAGAGTCTACAGTGCCACAGACCTAGCATTTACTTTATATTCTTTGGAATTGTTTAGATAAATTCCGAAGAACAGAAAGTGAATGCTAGGTGCATGGTACTTTAGACTCTAGGCCTAATGCTACAGTAACTGGAACTGTAGCATTGAACTAAGTTTATTTAAAAACACATCTTATGGTTTTTAAAGGGAGATTTTTCTACAGGTTAAACATTACCTCTCTCTCTCTCTCTCTCTCTCTCTCTCTCTCTCTCTCTCTCTCTCTCTCTCTCTCTCTCACTGGTTGTGGGTAGGTGGGTGGAAGGCTGTTGAAGGGTTGTGGGTGAGTAGTTATAAACAGAGGATTGTGGGTAGGGTTTGTGAGTGGAGGGTTATGAGTGTAAGGTTGTGTGTGGAAGTTGAAGGTGGAGGGTTGTGGTTGGTGAGCAGACGGATGGTTGTGGGTGTAAGGTTGTATATAGCGAGTTATGGGTAAATACAAGGTACATGACTGTGGGTGGAGGGTTGTGGGTGTAAGATTGAATGTGGAGGGTTGTGGTGGGGCCAGTGGAGGGTTGTGGATGTAAAATTGAATGTGGATGGTTGTGGGTGGATGACTGTGGGAGGAGGGTTTTGGGTGTAAAGATATGGGTAGAGGGTTGTATGTGGAGGGTTGTAGGTAGAGAGCAAGTGGAGGACTGTGGGTGTAGGGTTGTGAGTGAAAGGTTGGTGATGGATGGCTATGGTTGTTAGGTTGTAGATGGGATGTTATGCGTGGATGGCATCATAATGGTTGTGGGTAGAGGACTGTAGTTGTTAGGTTGTAAATGGAGTGTTGTGGGTATAAGGTTGTTGGTGGAAAGTAGTGGGAGGAGGGTTGTGGGTGGATGGGTATTGTGGAAGGTTGTGGTGTATGGGTAGGAATTTGTAGAAGGTTGTTGACTGAAGGTTGTGTCTGGAGAGTTGTTGACAAAGTTGCTGGTGAATGTTTTAGCGGAGGGTTGTAGTGGATGGTCGTGGGTGTTGTGAACAGATTGTGGCTTAGGTTGTGGGTTGATGACTGTTGGTGGATGTTGGGTGTTGTGAGCAGAGGGTTTTGTGTGTGTGTGTGTGTGTGTGAGAGAGAGAGAAAGAATATAATCCTTCATGAAAAAATTATAATACATTATATATATATATATATAATATAATCCTTATATATGAAAAATTATATATATATTATATATATATATAGATATATATATATATATATATATATATATATATATAATATATATATATATATATATATATATATATATATATATATATATATATATATAAAATCTGCATATATATAACGGATATGAGTTGAAATCATAGACGTCAGTTGAACTACAAGTATTGTTTTTCCTCTTCTTACCGAGCATATTCGTCACAAGTGAAAGATTAGGTTTATGAATGACTACGAAACCGTGGCGTCAGATGCTTGGCCCCCCCAGTTGAAATTCCCTTTGTAGTTAAACTTTAACTCTTACAGTTTTTTATACATTTGCATATAGTAAGAGTTGAAAATTGTTTGAAAATTGAGCTCTAGAATATATATATACATTCGAGAAGAGTAGATTTTACTGGTTACAGAATTGGTAAATTAGTTTTGTGTAATTATCTTTGGCCCCCTCCCCCAAAATATATCTTGGCCCCACCTAGGCCCTCACTGATGGAATGCCAGCTACGCCACTGCTTGCTGGTGCCCACATCTTGTGTGCTCTTGAGACAGCCATGAAATGAATGAGTGCTTGCCTTCTGAGATTTGTTCTTTAGGTCTGTTCAGTGGCGTAACTAAGGGTGGAAAGTCTGCTCTGGGCGGCACTCGCATCTTTTGAACGAAGCTTCTCCAGGTTAAAACTAATCAGTAGCTAAGATCAACAGTGAGTTTATTTTCAAGAAAATTCTATGGTTAGTTTTTAAGATATGGCGTCCCGCTTTTTTCAGGGAAAGATCTCGTTACTCGGTTACACCTCGGGGAAAATGCCCCCTGGCACCAGTACCAATAGTTACGCCACTGGGTCTGTTTTCCCAAAAGTCATAAACTACTGCTTGTTTTCAATATCTATTCACAACGCTTGGTCCTAACTGTCCTAACCGGACATTCAGACAGTGGGAAAGGAAAGAGTTTGTAGCTGAAGATTTGTGTCTATTTGAATTGTCTCAATTTTTTTCTGCTTTGATACATGTTTGGTGAATTTTCATTCTGACGACTTACTTTCCTTTCAGAAATAAGAAATGGGCTCACTGATGGGTACAGGTTTTGTATGCAACATCTTCAGACGGTTTAAGACAAGAGAGTTTCCTTGTTGCCAACAAAGGTCATTGTTTTTTTGTTTTTTGGATGTTCACAGTTCTGCCCTAAAATGGAAAACTGCAGTTTCTGCAAAATTTTCGAAATTGAGATATGCCACCTGTTGGACTCGTGAAACACTAATACACAAGTTACTGCAGTTACAGAATGATTCTTCAATGCTTTCAACGAGTATTTAGGGGGTCCCATTTGCAGTCTCTGCAAAATCAGTAGTAAGGCAAGGGAGTATCTACCATTTTAGTCAGTTTTGTGTTTTTTTGCAGATACTGCGGTCTTCCATTTGTCTCTATAAATCCATAGTTTATATCAACTTTTCCTGGATCTTCTTTGCATGGCTATTGGCCTTTCTGGTGATTTCCAGTGATGTATAATTTTTTGCTTCTGTCTCATTTCCGTTTCATTTTCAATAATTATTTCAAATAAAAATTCCATAAATAATGAGAATCATGGTTATTATATGTCTTCCTTTCAGTGTTCTGCATTGTGGGTCCTAGCTGCCCAAACATTGATAACTGATTTAGAGGATTTTTGTCTGTATTGCTGCTTGCTTCCTGTACACACACACACACACACACACACACACACACACACACACACACACACACACACACACACACACACACACACACACACACACACAGAGCAAGGCCTCTCTCCTGCAGTTAACATCAACAAAGCCAAAATGATAGTAATCTCTCTGAAATATTTTTCTCTGTTGCTTCAGTGCCTTTCGTCTCATACTCTTGCAGTCTTATTTCCCCTGTATCTTGGTCCCTTTCTCCCCTCAGTGTATATCTAAGGTAACGTCAGCATAAACATCTTGGGGTGGTTTATAGAGACTTAATCTCTTGGCATCTTCACAATGATATTCAGAGTTGATTTTGAAAAAGAAAGTCTGTAAAGTGTTGTGATGACAGTCATGCTTTGAATTCTAAAGTAATCTCTTTGCTTTCCAGGTATATACAGTATATCTGAGAAGCTGGAGCCACCCAGGGACAGGCAGACATTTCGCTCAGTTCCCCAAGTTTCAACTCATCGGATGAAGAAAAATTTGTACTCCCAGGAAAATCAACAGAAAATTTGCTTTTTTTTTTTTTGGAAACAAAAGAAAGAGTTTTTTGGGGACCTGGGGGGTATTGAATTGCTGCACCCTGACATCTATCTCGTCCTCTAACTTTATCAATAACAGAATCAGTCCATTATTTTTTTGCAATTTTCAAGAGTTTCTTGGCCTGTTGTCCATGAACGTAAGGACCCTTATATCACTGATAACTAATTTAAAGACTTAGCTTTCACTGAAAAAGGAAAAAATAAGAACTCATAACTCTGGTCTTAAAATTAACAGCTCTTGGCAAGATAAAAAATAAGCTGTAGAGTGTATAAATTGTACATTGTTGTGTCTCATGATGCCAGTGTATTTTGATTTTCATGTAATAAGTTGTATTTCATTTTTTTTATTGAGGAAATGGTTAATGTGTATGGTTTGGCCACTCTTTCGTTTGGCAGATAAGCTAAATGCTAATAACTCATGTGAGTGCTTATTGTAATAGTGCCTGGGAATACACTCCATATATCTGACAGTAATATTGGGGTGTAGTTTACCAATATTTTATTTTTGCATGTGCCTGAATGCCCCCAGTGAGAACAGGCAGTGGTGGAACTCTGATAGCTAGACGAAGGTTAGCAAATGGTGAGACCTTCCTATGCTAGTATTTCGATATGCACTGATTCAAAAATGCAATGAATCTTTTCAGTTTAACCTCATACGGTGCACTGTAGGCGTTATATAAAGTTGTAAGGTTCTTTGCAACCCCTTTCGTTCCTTTCATATCCTCTCTCTTCCATCTTACTTTCCTCAACCCTCTTCTAACAATTGGTTCATAGTGCAACTGTGAGGTTTTCTTCCTGTTACACCTTTCAGACCTTTTACTGTCAATTTCCGTGTCAGCGCTGAATGACCTCATAGGTCCCAGTGCTTTGCCTTTGGCCTAAATTCTATATTGAACTCAACTCAGCTCAACTCAAGTCACTCAGGTTAGATTTGGATACCTCAAAAACAGCTCCCTTTTACCAGTTTCAGTTAGATAAGAGACATTGCATCCTTGACTTGGCCCAGGCGAAATGATCAGGAATCGGTTGTACTGTTCAGTAGCATTCAGGAGAATCAAAGGGCGACTGAATGCTGCCAAGGTGTTTGAATCAGGGAGATGAATGCATTCGTCTGAATATATGAGGAGTATTTGTTTTGTGTCCAATGTATTAAATTGTTTGTCTTGTTCATCTAGTGCAGTACTCTTTATACCCCTCTGCCATTTCCCTACTATTCCTTTATGGACGATTATGACTAATATAGAAAACCTTTACTGGGCTAGACCTCACGGTTTTTTGATGACGTATTGTCCACCATAGCTAGGTACCGCTGTACACATTTTTGACTTCTAGTTATACCATTGTGTTTGGGCTCTTTTACAAAATATTCATTGGGCCCTTGAGACAATAAGTCAAGCTAGAAGGTCGTGGCCGCCGCCTCCTCCTCTCAGCTGTTACTGTAGGTTTTCTGTCCCCATATCTTGCGGCTTTCTTCAGGGTTCTGTTCTAGAACCCACTCTCTTTCTCTCTTGTCAGTCACACACACACCTTCCTGTTTACCTCTTCTCCTGCAGATGATTTAGTCCGTGTTTCATCTCCTTTTACCTTTATAGTCCTTCTCCTAATTGCTCACTCCTCATCTGTTGTCTCTGGTCCCAAGAACATATCTATATGGAAAGCCCAGCCCAGTCTGCACTTGCAAAAGTTGAAGGTTTCCAAGACACTTTTTGCAACTTTATTTGTCCTGTGTCGACTCCTTTTCTTGACTCATTGATTCGTTGTATTGATTCCATTTAAAAAAAAGTGTAATCCTTTTTCTAAGATCCATATTTTGGAAGGTCAGAAAACTGGTGATGTTGATATCAGGAATCAGATGTTTCAGACTGGTAATCTCCTAGGAGCTTAGATATTTTGTTTATATATATAATTTTGTGTATTGGCCTTGTTTCTCCTTGTTTTGAATATTGCTCCAACATAAGAGGATGAAAATGGAGAGGTGTATTCCCCTGAAACAAAGACGATGAATTCACTCGTGAGTTTTGTATGGCTCCTGTTGGTAAATATTTCATTATTTATCGTTTCAACAGAGAAAGAATGTTGTCATTGTTTTGAACCTCTTAGCTTGCAAGCAGGGATCGAAGTTGTAAGCCAGTGTGCTAAATAATAGTATTCACTATGTTAAAAGATAAAAATGTAATATATTGAATGTGAACCTTGTGTGTGAATCCAAATATGTTAAGCAGAGAAAGGTTTACCAGAGGAAGATTGAAAAAATAAGTTATTAGTTTTCTCTAAAATGTCTTTTAACAATTTAAATCTCAAGCATGCAAATATCATTAGGGTAAGTAATGGTTCATTGGTTCTCTGCAGTCTTGAAATTTCCATAAATTAAATATAATTCATAAGCAGTATTTGCAATTGCTCTGGAGAGCTAAAATAAAATTGTATTTCTGTAATTATTGCGTATTAAGAGAATTTGATGTGTTGGCCATATTGCATTTGAAGTAAATTGGAAATCCAAACTAAAGGAAGTGTTAGGCTTTGGGAGGGGGGTTGTTTTAGAAGTGTCATAGCGAAAATCATAATATAAAATGAGCCACAACTCAAGATCGTTAGATGAAAGCGTTGGATTGCTCGAAAATTCATTTTCCCGTTACACTGAATCGTAATTTTTTCAGATGAAGACTAAACTTGTGAAAGCTGACAATTTGAAACAATGTTAAGCAACAGTAACATTATTAACAACGATTTTTAAAGATAAAACTAGATTAAAATGTTTTGGTTTTTGTTTATACAAATGCTGGAGGCATTTTTATTTGATCTTAAAAATGAAATGGGGAACTTTGTGAGGATAAATGATCTAACTGTTGGTGGAGTACTTTGAAGAAAACGAATGGACCAATTGTTTCTTTTGAACCGAATTCTCTTGTACATAGAATCGTTGCTCTCCTAGCAACTCATTATAAGTTGACCACTTTATTGTAGCAGATTCATTAAGTGCCACACCTTCCTCCTTGCCCTCCTCAAGTTGCATCTGTGCACTTGTCTCTGCAAACGTTCAGTCTTCTAATCCTTATACAGTTTTGGCTTTGTGTGAGACTTATCATTTGTGGTAACTTCTCTGTTTAAAAGTTTTTGTATAATTTTGTATTTTCTGTTGATCTTCCCATTTTAGCAGCTCCTTTGTTTCATGTAAAGTTTTCTGTTGAAGTTCAATTTTAATATGGAATCATTTTGGCTCCTAACCTTAAGATGACAGGTGTTTTCCATTTTTTTTTTAATTGGAACTTCTCCTGTGCCTTTAATCTTGTTTCTTCATCTCTCTCTCTCTCTCTCATTAACAAAGTTTTGCCCAGGACCAATGAAGGATTCTAGTTTCATCTTGCTGTTGGTCTCTCTCTCTTGATGGAGCCCAGAGGATCACTTCTGTTGAACCTGTATTTCATCATCAGAATGAAGTGTCTCATTTTCATTTTCATCTATAGTTCACATGTCTGGTTTCTGTGGCAGGAGTTTAAGATAGATACTGACATCTTTCCATTCTCGTCTGTCAGGTGAATTACAGTCTGAATTCCTGTATGTTTCCTGTACGTTATGTGCTGCCCTTCTTCCAGCCATTTTGTTATTTTCTAGTCGTCTGATTTTTTGTACTAACTGTCCCCCCAACAACTTCTCTCGTCACCTGTCAGTCAGTGTAGTCTTGTCTGTTTTTGAGAGTCATCAGTCTAAAGTATTACCCGTAAAAACTTTTAAGTGACCTTCGATTCACGTTATTTCATTCCGTACAGAACCCCCCACCCCCCCATGACGTCATGGGTGATAAGTATTTGTAGGACGAATGAATATTTGATGACGTCATTCCATTCACATTGTAAAGGTTGTGACGTCATAGGTGACATTTGTATTGAATATATGACGTCATGGGTTGTGACGTCATGGGCGATGCCATTTTAGAGAATATTTGATGGAGTCATAGTTTGTAACTTTATTCCATTCACAAAAGCAACGTATAGCGTAGGTTGTGACAATTGTATAGTGAAACTTGATGACGTCATAGGTAGTGACGCCATTCCATCCCAAAAGCAATCACGGTAGTAAAGGATGTGACGTCATAGATGTATGTGTTTATAAGCAAACTGAAAACATAAGAGGAAATAAAGCCATTAGATAACCGGACGTCTTTTATTTATATCCAAGAAATAATTTCGAAGGTAGGAAAGTATATTTGTGATAATAAAAGAAAAATTAAAATTATTTTTTTGCCACTTGGAGCCGGCATTGCAATGCCCCGAAGGAGGGAATGCCCCCAGCAGGAGGTATACAGCCAGTCTGTTACCAACCTTGAAGCCGACCCAAAGAGCTTAAGTTTTCTAAGCTGACAGCTGATTGGCCGAGGTGGGATTTGCCTCATATACTTCCCTTGTGCTTTCCCAGATGTCTTCCAATTTTCTGTCACAAATGAGTGTTATAGACCCTTTCAAATGTCAAAGAAAATGGACAGAAATAACAAGATCGGGGTGGTCAAGTTACCACTGAGGCAAGCCCTAGCTGAAGTTCACTCTAAAGACTGTGGTTTCATACTTGGGCAAATGCTAGCTTGACGTGTAGTGTTCAATGCAATATGGTGTGGAAAAACCGTAGGATTGAACCTCCTGAATTTCGTTACGAAGCATGATGACCTCAAGAAATTCCAAGTCCTGTTCCTCTATAGACAACTTATTAGGAAATCCACGGGTGTAAACATACATTCCAACATTGTTTCCCGTTTTCCTTGAGATTTCGAAACTAAGAGTGTCTCTCTTTCACGTCTTCTTAACTAGAAACCGAGTCTCTTATTCAACCTTCATAGAAAACCGAGCAGGAACATTAAGCAAAAGACACTTCAAGATAGATATGTCTTGAACGTAAGAGCCATCTGATATTGACTCTATACCTGACAGAATCTTGACTTAGAGAGCTGTAGAGGATAATTTACTCATAATTATTCATTGATATGGGCTATATAATCCTGATTTTCAGAGATAATTATATATACAACTGACTTCATTCTTTTCAATACGGAGTTGACTGAAGTAACTTGGTACATTTTAAGGGTCTCACACAACCTGTTAACCTGACATCTTCCAGTCTTTTGACGTCAAATTTGATGTCAAGAGGCCAATACTGGTGGCAAAATTGGATTTTTGTAGTGCTCATAACCTGGTTACAAACATGAGAAATCAATTTTGACTCAAATATTGCCATTTGATATCAAATCTGACAAACTGCTAAAATGTCAGAAAATAAGCTCCCCTGACACTCCGTCCGTTGTAGAAATGCTCTATAGGAGTGACTTCAAATACCTTTATTATTTTTCGACTTGGTCCCACTTAGTTGAACTTTTTTGAACTGAAATTGGTAATTTTCACTTGACAGTTTTAGCATTAGATTTCCTTCCTTTAAATACCTTTGATTGACTACCTGTTTCCACGTAAATTTAATGATGCAATGTGTTTAATTTTAACTTGTAAGGCGCCAAGTTCCAGGATTACAGGGACATTTCATTTTACTTGAAAAATCTACTCAATTTCTCTTATATACTGAATTTAGACTATTTTTTGCCAAGTCGTTTCAATGTCTTCAAAATCACATATTTGCTGCACTCTATCTTACAGATTTGCTAACTTTGTTTTTAATTAAGAATTTATCTGTATTTTAAATTATTCCAATTTTATTTTTTAGACTTAGCCTCATAACCTGACACACACCAAAACATTGTTATTCAAAACTAAATTTCCGCTACATCAAATTAAATTTATTCATTCAAACGTTTTAAAAGTTTTATGCTTAATTTGGATGCTATTTTCAGTTTACATGATATTTTCGTCTACAAATAATTTATATTCTCAGATGTCTCTATGGGCAAAAGAATTACAGGAATTTCACAAACAAACCAAACAAAAGCTAATTAACTTTATTCCATCTCACAAGTCATCCTCCAGTCTTTTGTTACAACAAAAACAATTGATTACACCAAGACACACAGTCCCTCCAAAAGCAGACAAGTGACCCAAACCCTTCAGGTGGAACAAGTGTGCCTTGAGGCACCCCACCCTTCCCCAAAAAACCACTTCGTCTTATGGCCTCAGGACACCATTCAATGTACGTGATTGAGTCAGGTAAATGGTCAGAGACGTGCAAAGCTACTGTCCTCCTGCCCCGTTCTTCCTACCCCAGCAGGACAGCAGGTCGGACTAACGTCAGCCTTCACCGTACACGCGGACCACCAGGCCAATTTAGGTTCTGTGTGATGCACCTTGCAAAAATCCATCCCATTGCCAAGTAATTAGGGAGGAATGTCCAAGACTTGATTAGGACATTCCTTCGGGTGTTTTGAAGCTAGGGTGTCTATCCTCAGATTTTCAGCTTAACAGTTTTTACAAGAATTTGAAAGGCAGTCTTCTACAGGTCAGCAGAGCAGGGCTGTACGACTAACAATAGTTTTATATTCCTTACCAAATACAAGACTATAAATATCACTACTTTGCATATCTGAACAGGGCCACCTGACTAGAAATTCCCTAGAAATGAAAACTGCTGTTTAATAATGAATAAGAACACCACAATTTCATGTTGCTCACTAGAACTGCCCTACGCATTAAAATTACTTTCACATACAAGAACTTGGATACAAGACACCAAAAATTGCAAATTTGTATTGAAACACCAGTACAGGGCCACAGAATAATGGACATTGCCTTTTGAAATGGGAACTGGTCTGGAAAAACTTCATGTAAAATTTACTGCTTTTATTTCAGACATCATACCTCATGACTTGCCTTTAAAATGCTAGTGCTAAACTACTGACAAACCAAGTTTCAGTGACTGTTTGCTTGGTACTCTAAATCATGCCCCTTTGTCTTTTCTCTTCAACAACAACTGATCATTTCTTAAAGACCTGTATCAAAATAATGTAATGCTACACGAATCTCACAAGGTATTGATATTTTCAAAAGTGTCAAGTCACTGTAATCGATTTTTGTCTGTTAGTTTAGATAGAATTACCGATGTTCATTCCTGTTCCAGTCACTTCTACTGCATTTACTAGGTTACCGAACTAATTCTTGACGACGCAGTCACCTTTATATCAAAAATATCCCAGGGGATAATGAACCTCCATTCTTGCCAGTACTATTAGGCAAAAGCCACACTGGAAATAACAGAGGTTCTAAACTAAAATCCCTTTTCAACTAACACGCCTTCTGGCTAAAAAAAAAAACTATAAACTGACACACACTGGGCTTAAAACTCTGACACACTTTGTAGGCAAAGATCTCTGCTGAACTGACTCTACCTGGACAAAAAAACACACACACTAGTTAAAAAAAACTTTCTTGGCTAAGAATTGAAGAATAAGCACTTTCCACTAAAAAAAAACCAAATCTATCAACTTTTGGAAACAACTGCTTCCCAAACAAACTTGTTGACAACAAACAAAAATGTCCTTAGAAATCAGACTCACAAAAATACCTCCTTAGCAAAAGAACTCGTAAAGTGACATTTTAGGGGGTAGAAAACTCGTGAACCAAGAGATTTTGTAGCTAAATTTCACAAACTAATGATTTCTTGGTAATACAAAAACCTCCCTTGAACAACAGACTGTCTTCACAAAATTTCATCCAAACACACAGGTACTTTCTAGGTAGCAAACCATCAAGCTGGTATACTTTCTATGCAAAATACCATCCCCAGCCAACACACTTCCAGGCAAAAAACTGTACGTACCTAACTGACACATGTTTTAGGTTAAACACTCTCAAGAACTAACGTAGTAACAAAATCTGGCTGGTTTTTCTGGCAAAACAGTCTTTGGGTACCTCTCTGACACTTTTATTCATGTTTTTCTGGCACAAACCTCTCCAAAACAAACAGACTTTAGGTAAAAACCTCTCCAAAACTGACACTTTTTATTCCTTCTAACATGTTTTTCAGGCATAAACCTCTCCCAAATAAACCTCTTCCAAAAAACCTTAAAATTAACATTTATGCAAAAAAATCTCTCCCAAAGATACCTTCGTCTTGGGAGTGGCATCCTTTCTAAGCAAATAACTCCTTCGAACTGACATACTTTCTTGGCAAAACTGGCACGCACTCAGCGTTCCAATACATAAAACCCAAGATAAAGGACATTTTAATCAAATAACTACTGGACTAATAGACATTCTAATCAAGACTCTACCAAACCAGAAAATATTCTAGCAGAAAAAAACTGCAAACTAAGACTTTCTGCAAAAAAGAAAAAAAACACAAACAAACCCAAATTAACTGAATCTCTAGCCGAAAATAATCACAAACTGTTCGATTCCAAACAAACAAACTTTCTACCTAAAAAAATACAAAGTAACAAGACTTCCCAGGCAAGAATAAAGAAAGAATTAACAGTGTCCCTCAAGAATAACAACTAAAAGATAACCAGTGCAATTCATATGCTAACAAACTTCTAGCAAAAACAAAATCAGACATCTTGAAAGCCAAAGTATCAAAGCTTAACAGACCTCGTGAAGGCAAAACCATTACGTTAACAGACTGCCTGAAGAGAAAACAACCACAGATTAACAGAATAAATGAGAGCAGAAACAACACAGACAAAATAAAAATACGTCACAATTTACCAGAATTACTTTAGAGAGAAAATTACAAACCAGTATGCTTTCTAAACCTAAGCTGTTACAAACCAACACATTTTCTGAATTCAAAACATAAAAACCAAACTTTGTGAAAGCAAAGTATCATGAAGAACCATACTTTTTCAGACTAAGTTTTGCAGATTAGCAGGCTTTCTAAAAATGAAAGTGTTATTACACAATAAACTTCCTAAATGCAACAGTGTCGCTACAAGCTTCCTGAATGCAAGATATCAAAAGAAACTTTCCGAAACCTCAGATTGGAATGTAAAAACATCACAGACTAATATACTTTCTAAAACCAAAACCACAAAAACAACAGACTTTCTAAAACCAAAACCATCACAAACTTACAGACTTTCTAAAACCAAAACCACCATAAACTAAAGGACTTTCTAAAACCAAAACCACAAAAAAGTAACAGACTTTCTAAAACCAAAACCATCACAGACTAAAAACTTTCCAAAACCAAAACCACCATAAACTAACAGACTTTCTAAAACCAAAACTATCATAAACTAACAGACTTTCCAAAACCAAAGCTACCATGAACTAAGACTTTCCAAAACCAAAACTACCATGAACTAACAGACTTTCCAAAACCAAAACCATCATGAACTAACAGACTTTCTAAAACCAAAACCACAAAAAGTAAGAGACTTTCTAAAACCAAAACTATCACAAACTAACAAACTTTCTAAAACCAAAACTATCATACACTAACAGACTTCCTAAAACCAAACACCATGAAAAGTAACATACTTTCAAAAACCAAAACCATCACAAACTGACTTTCCAAAACCAAAACTACCATAAACTAACAGACTTTCTAAAACCAGAACTATCATGAACTAACACTTTCTCAAACCAAAATCACCATCAACTAACAGGTTTTTCTCTGCCATCTTACAACAATACTTCGAATTCCAAAGTATCACGAGCAAGGCCTTCATCAAAACGCAAACTATCATCATCAGAATAAACGTATTCAATCCCATAATACATATATTGTCAACTTCGACATAACATAATAAAACTCTAGAAGTCAAACCTTAAAAAACCCTACACAGATAGATTGACGTTTGGAAGGTAAATTGCCCATAAGTGTTAAAACCTATTGAATTTCTAACCTACGTCAAAACAGTGTCTTAAATCAAGCTATCCAACATCAGGTATATTAACTACAAAATCTGCTCACAATCTAGTGACTTTTCAAGTTACCATAAGGCAGTAAGGACTGCCAAGAACATTTTGGAGCAACAACATTTACTCAGCAACAAAATGCCTCAAAACAGCATCATCATTATTGCATAACCACCTCTCATCAGAGACATGCTTCCCCAATTCTAGAACCCAACAGAAAGCTCAGTAAACCAATACAATGATTCCATTGTTTACAATCCTTCAGAGGATACCTGTGAACACAAAGTCGATGAACTATCACAAATTTTGGTAAACATTTCAAAAAAATTGACAAACTGTTCTGTCTCTTCTGTAAGAAATGGCAACTGCTAGCTTCTCCACAGGATCTAATTCATCTAAATCTGATCAAGCTTTTCTGTGGAATGCTTTCACATTTATTAAGCCTTCCATGCAAAGGTAACCTAGATCCTCATTTCGTTAAAGGGAAGAGGAACAAACACTTCAAAAATTCATCTTTTGCAACCAGTGAAGTCTAGTTATTACCTCACACAGCCTCAAAATCCCAGCATGTCTTTTGGTAAGGTATTTCTGGTATATGAAAGGCTCCATCATTACATATTACACTTGTCAAATGTTCCTTACAATTTTATGACAAAGATTTTCATCAAAATTCCTCCTAATTAACAAACACCTGGTTTTGTCTAATTAATTGATGATGTTATGAACTTGCAAGTTCACACACAGACTCCTAAAAATAGTATTGTGGTATTTATCCCTTCTTTATTTCAGGTACACGAATGAAACGTCTGGCCTAAAACGTGAAGCGTTTGAGCCCCAAGCTGGTACCCCCTTTTGGAACGACGGCATGTGTCCGAAATATAATTGAAAGTTTTGCCATAAACTTGACCAAAAGGACAACTTTTAACTTTGCAAAGGTTATGAGAAACTAAACGATAACTTTTAACTTTGTAAACGTCTCAAAACTATATCTTTTAAGAGATCTGGCAGAATATAAATGATATTGTTTTGTGAAGCATTTTCATGCAAATCACTTAATAAAACCAGCATGTGATGCAGTCAGTCAAATGTAACAAAAATGAAAAATTTTGACCAGTATGTTCCCAAATCTTGGTAAATGACGCTCTACAAGTTAGAATTATTCCAATGCATCACCAGATTTACCTGAATTTTAGTCAGTTATCCCTGATAAAAATGAGTCAGTCGTATAAATGGATATCTCTGAAGAAAGAGCTTATAACCCATCAAAAAATGTTTAAAAGTAGATTCATGCACAGTTCTAAGAAAATAATTCTGACAACTACAGAGCCAACAGTACAATGGCAACCACATTCGAAAATATATACATCATAACCACATATCTTTTGCTTGATGTTTCTCGTTTTCTTCAACATTAAATAAAAGACTCAGATTCTGTTACAAGACGTTGGAGAAGATCCAGCGTCAAATCTCAAAGCAAACCGACAACAGAATGTCAAAATGTCTGAAAAATCATGGATTTTCTGACAAGTTATTCATAGAAAAAAATGAATTTGCAATTTAACAGCCATCATACATCGTTGGATACAAAGTTCTGGGAGTAAAACCCACAGGTCAATACACCATATCAAGACACTACATGCCAAGCAAGTATTTGCTTTAGTACAAAAATACAGCAATTTGAGTGAATAAGCCAAGGCTTATCTTAGAAGTAACATTACCACACCATCCTTGGCACTTCCTGTACATAAAAGTTCTCTGGCATTTAATTGGTCTAAAATTCTCATTTGTGACACAGAAAACTGGAACACATCTTGGAAAGCTCAAGGGAAGTATACAAGGCAAATCCCACCTCGGCCAATCAGCTGCCAGCTTAG
Organism: Macrobrachium rosenbergii; assembly: GCF_040412425.1. NCBI lineage: Eukaryota > Metazoa > Arthropoda > Malacostraca > Decapoda > Palaemonidae > Macrobrachium > Macrobrachium rosenbergii. Next base: position 6,214,550 of record NC_089776.1, read on the forward strand.
AAAACTTAAGCCCTTTGGGTCGACTTCAAAGTTGGTAACCGACTGGCTGTATACCTCCTGCTGGGGGCATTCCCTCCTTCGGGGCACTGCAGTGCTGACCCCAAGGAGTCCTTTATTTGAATTCTTTCCAGTTTTGTTTTCTATCTACAAAAGTATATACATATATATATGAGAGGACTTCTGTACTTCAACTTACGTCCCTGAATAATAAGCAATAATTCTTAGCTTTCTTTAAACTGTATGGGTTTACAGGTCAATTTTTTACAGATATTGCTCTAGTTCTCACTTTATACAGTGCTAAAAACCTCCCTCTCAGATATTAACATAAGATGAAACTCCTAACTTAACCACATTACAAAACATGAACTACAAATTTGCGACAAAAACTCCAGAATCCTCTCTAGAATATGGTGACAAAACAAATTATCTGTACATCCAAAGATTGACCTCAATTTCATACCCTACCAATCTAAGACCCAAATATCTGGTGTCATGTACGAATGAGGAATTATAAGTGTGTAACCTACTTGTGTACTTTAAGAGTGGGAATTTTGAGTGTGAGGTAGTAAGAGTGAGGTATTTAATCCCTGTGTCTGAAGGTAATGGCAAAACCCCTTGGTGTATAATATAAGTGTGGTTTAAGTGTTTAGAGTAAGAATGTAAGTGTGAAAATGGTGCCTCACAGAGAGAGAGAGAGAGAGAGAGAGAGAGAGAGAGAGAGAGAGAGAGAGAGAGAGAGAGAGAGAGAGAGAGAGAGAGAATCTTCTCAAGGCAAAAGCATGTGGACTTCATTATAACATGAAAAGTGCAGAATTCTTGCCACCAATTGTTCAGGTGATCAGAACTGCTTCTACAGGGCCAGATGACTACAACTCCAGAGCCTGCAAGTTTGTGTTGTAAACATGGAAAGCGTTTCTGTTTAACAGCTTTAACAGGGGACTGGGTATATGCCCTTGAATGTATACTGTATGATATTCAAGTTGACTGAAAGAGAAGTCTAGTCACAAAGGATGGTTGAGAGGATGAAGCAAGAACAATCTCTAAAGTTATCTAATGATTTTTTTAAAAATCCGTTTTCTACAGCTTATAACCCTGCAAAAAAATATTGGTGCTTCAGATTTCTGCTAACGTGGGCCAGTAAGTGAAAATTTGCATAACTATGAGTCTCCAATTTCAAAGTTTATCTAGCCTAGACTGCAATGTACACATGATATATTATTAAAAGGAAACGCTGGATACAGATATAATTCTCTTGATTTTTAGTTGTGCTGACAAATAACAAAGGCAATAATTACTTTTTCTAGCTATATGGAGGCCAAGACTTGACAAGAACTGAGCAAAAAGTTGAAATGCAGAAGTCCCCGTACAATACAATCAATACAATTTGGTGTTACAGTACAATAATTTTCCCATTATACAAATTTTAAAGTTAAATTTTTACCAATAACAGTTACTGATCAAATAACTTTAATTCAATGGGAATTGTATAAAACATGTTAACAAAAAATAAAAAAATAATACCTTAACCTAAAATCTCCATATGTCAAGACACTGTTGCAATGGGAATTCTAAAATTTACGAAACCTATAAGATCGGAAACAATGAACGTGAACTTCTCAGACAATTTATGTTAAAGCCACAAGCATCTAAGATATATATTTTTTTTTATATTAATACATTATCCAATTTGATTAGTTTTTAAACAAACAGCTGCTATACATTTTTTTAATAAGTAATCTCTTCTTTCGTTCTGTATCTCCCATTCCTTCCGTTACTTCTTTCTAATGAACACCATATTCTTTGGAAGCCTGAATTTCAAGTCAAGTGGCCCCTGTGGTGGACTTGTTCCATATGAATAGGGTTCATCTTCTGAATCATAGTGATGATAATGAGAAGTCCACTAACATATTAATTTCCCTTTCAGAGTAAAAGTCTAAAAATATCTAGTGCTCCAGTGGAACGATTACCGACTAGTTCTCGAGAAGATTTTAATCTTCCAAGAAAGCCTACTGTATGTATCAGTATAACATTAAGATGAGTAAACCCTTGACATAATTCATATACCAAAAACATTCTTCTGAAACTCCCCTTAAAAGGTTTCATTTGAATTTACTTATCCATATGCTTAAGATACCATTGTTAACAATACCTAACCTCATTTAAAATAACGCTTTCAATTCGAGCTTGCTTACGATTCATTTACTAGAATGCAACTTTCATAAGAATACAAATTACCCTCAAGTATCATTTACCTAATATGCCATTGTTAATTGTCTCACATTCCCTTTAAAGCAATGCTTTTGAATTGGAGTTCACTTCTCAGATCATTTACCTACAATATATTTGACAATTATACAAAACTACCCTCAAAGTAACACTTTCAGTTTGGAACCTTCACATACCACCAGTGTCTTGAAATAAGCAGAGATGCCTTGAGAACAATACTCTTGATAAGATGCTCTCCAGTAGTTACGGTATTAACTTTAAATTGATGTATGTTTGATGTCAAGCAAGAGGCACTATTGTCATGGAAAGGCTTGTACAATATTCACAGAGTATCATACGTTTAACAGCTTGAAAAGAATGGAAAGTTCTTTATGCCATTCTGAGATAAAACTAATGAACTAAATACTGAAATATCTCCTCTTACATCGCAAAAATGTAAATGCTTCAGGCTGTGATATCTCCCCTGTATTAAACAAAACCTCTCAGTAACCTCAATTTTCAAAGTGAATGTACCAATGCTTACATAACATTACAATAACACATGACCTCAAAACTAATATTAATCTAATTCTATATAAATTCCAATATAAATAAATCAAAATCTATGGATTAAAGCTACGAGGAGTATATGAGAAAGCTTAACTCCAAGTCCCTACTATGATGGAAGCTAGTTCAAGAATTATAAGATTCACTGAGGAAAAATAAAAAATTTAAACTTCAGCCAAAAATATTATCTATTCTATAAAGGTTAATACCTCATAGGTTTTGACTCTACACAACTGTTCCTAACTATACTGGCCACTACGAAAATATTATCATTATTCAGAAGATGAAACCTATTCATATGGAACAAGCCCTCAGGGGCCATTGACTTCAAATTCAAGCTTCCAAAGAATATGGTGTTCATTAGGAAAATGTAAGAGGAGATAAAGGGGAAATACACTCACTTATTAAAAAAGAAAAAATAAGTAAATGATAAATTACAAAGATAAAAATGTATTAAAAAGAAAAAACTAATGAATTAACAAATAGATAAAAATATATTGAAATGCAAGGTGAACAGTATTAGGGTAGCAATGCACTGCACCTTCGCTTTAACTTCTGAAGTAGTTCCAATTGCACGACATCCCTCTGGGAGGCTGTTCCACAGTCCATTGGTGTGAGGAATTAAGGACCTACTCTTTCTTGCTACTGAACTTTTTGCTATTGATAATTTTTTTACTTTACAGTAAAATGACTGAAAATACTAAGCATAACCTACTATCAATCTCACGTGACCTTCGTATCCAGGCCTGCTAGCATTGAACAATTAAAATGTAACCATGACTACCTAATAGTATTACATTGCACTAATAAGAAATATATGTTTAATATTACGTAACCTGAAACATCCTTGACTACCTATTAGATATTAAACTATTGAGAATTTTAGGTAAAAATGATGTATCCTGAAATGTACTATGTTCCTTGGCAGTTGATGTTAACATTGAATGGAAATTCAAGTGAAAAAAGAAAATTCTCTATTGGAAACATAGCTGTGTTAAACTCATTGGATGCCTAAGCTGAGAGAGAGAGAGAGAGAGAGAGAGAGAGAGAGAGAGAGAGAGAGAGAGAGAGAGAGAGAGAGAGAGCTAAAATGAACAAGAAAATTCAGTTGCCTACTGATCCGGAAAAATGGAACTAATTATAACTGATATCAAACTGATGCTAGATTCAATTCAAAACAAAATGTAGTATCCTGAAACCTACAGAACACTTGATAGTTATATTAAACAGAACAGGAATTCATAACCAAAACCTATACATCCTAAAAATGACTGAGCTAAGAGACAACTTTAAACTTGTCAGAAAATAAAATAAAACTATCCTGAAATGTGCTGAAGTACTCAACATATTAAACTTATAAGTCTTGTCCAGAAAAGACTATGTATCCTGAAGTATATTGAGGTACCACAAAGCTATGACTAAACTGATAAGAAAGTTAACTATATAAATATACTGCAACACAGAGCTACTTGATAGCTGACAGAGATATTCAAGTGGAAAAATATACTATGTACCCTAAATTATACTGAATTGACAGCTGATGCTATGTGATAAGAGGTCTGGGCAAGACTGCTACGGATCCTGAAACATACTGAACTACATTTTACCTGATAATAAACTTATAAAAATGACATTTTCATGATAAGATAAAGTCAGATCTCTTCTTTCTGTATTTCCCTTTACCAGCCTCTTGCTTCTTCCTAATGAACACCATAAAATTGGAAGCTTGAATTTCAAGTCAATGGCCCCTGTGGTGGGCTTGTTCCATATGAATAAGTTTCATCCTCTGAATAATAATAAGTTAGGCAGCTGTTGACATAGGTGATTAAGCACTACATTCTGGCCCTGCATACAAATTTGTTTCATAAAAATGTAAGCGTTTCTCGAAGTCCAGTTCTTCTTGCATAGCAGATACTTGTGGAACTGCAAGTTGAGACTAGAGTCTGTTCAAAAATGTTCCATTTCCTCTTTCTTGCAAGCTGCAGTAAGCACTCTCCTGAAAAGACGAGGAAGAAGTTAATGAAGTCATGTCACGGTGAGATCTCTTGGCTTACAAAGCAATATGATAAAAGATAATTCCTCATAACCAGGCCCCAAGCATCCTATACCTAGTCCCCTTTTACTAAAATGGCAGAGATTGGACATGGCCTTTTCAGACCTGTACAGAATGTCTGTAGTCTTTTATCAAAGTCATCTTAATGAGAAGGTATTTCATTTTATCACAGCTACTGTAAGTGTTAATTCAAGACTTAATTGCAGTGCAAGTTTCACTAAGAAAATTGAGGCTTCTTGGTGTAAGTTTCAATTAGCAAATCAAAGTAAAAAGTTCCCTATCTTTCCTGTACTATTATTATTATTATTATTATTATTATTATTATTATTATTATTAGTAAATAGAACGGCCGTCTGGATGCAAGGATGTGCAGTTCCTTAACTAATGTTGGACACGTCATCATCATCATCCATTTTACTAAAAAATAGATTAGTGAAAGAAAAATTGCAGCCCTATAGCCTCAGTTTTGATTTTATTTAAGGTTAAAGTTGGCCATAATCGTGATTCTGGCAACGATATATGATAGGCCAACACCAAGCCGTGGTTGAAGTTCATGGGTCGCGGCTCATACAGCATTATACCAAGACCACAGAAAGATGGACCAATTTTCGGTGGCATTGATTATACGCTCTACAGAAAACTCTATTGCACCGAAGAAACTTGGGCACATTTTTCACTTGTTTATACATTGTACATGAGACATACTCGTATGCTTCTTAAGCACTGATTAGGTATACAAAAACGTGATACTAAGCACTTCCCTACCATGCAGCAGTAACTGGCCATAGTCCATACGATGACATCTTCGTAGGATAAACTGGAATTCCAGCTGGCTTCTCCTGAATGAGACGTGACCAGTCACGCAAAACGCCCAGAGACCTGAGAAACAAATGTTCGTTAATTTTACAGTTTTAATGGAATTTTTAAAGAATATTGTTCTGTGCAAATGTTATGTCGAGTCGACTGTCTTACAGAGTCAATACACCATTGATTTAACAATGCGGTTCCTGACCCTAGTCACGTTTGTATGATTTTAGCATGACACCTCTTGTGAAAATTTTTAAATTTCGGCCCATGGAAAATTATATTGACCTATACCTATCTCAAGGTTCATACTTTTATATAAGAATCTTCTATGAAACTAGTAACGTCAGTAATTGAGGCAAAAATGGCCTGTGCACTATTGTACCAAGTGTTGATATTTTTGTTCTCGTATCCACTCCAGAGTTATCGACAGGTTGATGGTTTCTTTCACAGATTATCCAACCAGATAAGAAAACTTACTTAGCAGTTTCAGTGGCTGACTCCTCCTGCCCTGTCGTGAAGGTTGGTGAAGCTCTCTACCTCGACACCTGCTTTCTTAGTTAGTACAGAGGTTCCTGGTTCCTGCTCGATGTCGTTTTGGTATAAACTGAAGCCGTTTCAGTACATCCATCAAGTCAATTTGATACAACCCAGTTCGTTTCCACCTCTCTCTCTCTCTCTCTCTCTCTCTCTCTCTCTCTCTCTCTCTCTCTCTCTCTCTCTCTCTCTCTCTCTCTCTCTCAGGGATGTCACACTGTCTAAATCCTCCACCGCCTCTTGAAGTCCTCCCCCCACTAAAACTCTCTCTCTCTCTCTCTCTCTCTCTCAGGAAGTAGTGTGCACTCTGTCTTATCCACCGCCTCTTGGTCCCCCCCTCCCTCTCTCCTCATCCTCTCTCTCTCTCTCTCTCTCCTAAAAAATTTAACACTAAAACGGATTACTAAAATACAGAAAAATTTACACTTTACGTAATTCAGATATCAAGTACGTTATAAATATAGATCAGGATCAAAATTAAATAATTTTCTATTAATTTTAGAAAGTACTTATTAATTTGCTATTACTTTTATTGCTCATGATAATTTCGCGATTCTAGTATAATAACAATACCTTAACATACCGTGTTGGTTTCTCAAACATCAAATTTCCAATTCTATAATTAATTTACTGACTTCGCGTTGACAAAAAGGAAAAAGCAAATGGTTCCTAAACCTGGAATGACGACAATCTTTACTCCAGAGCTGAATGTCGCACCAATGCATATGCAATAATCGAATGGACCTAAGAGGTCATTCAGCGCTGAAAGGGAGACAGTAGAAAGGTTTTAAAGGTGTAACTGGAGGAAGACCTATTGCAGTTGTTAACAGAAGGTGGGGGAAAGTCAGGGGGAAAGTATGGGGGAGAGAAATATGAACGGAGGAAGTACAGGAGGAGGAATGAAAGGGGTCGCAGCTATGGGCCTAGGGGACGCTGCTAAGATCCTTGACTAATGCCTACAGTGTACCGCGTGAGGTGCACTCCTTTTCTCGACGTGTCTGTCTCTATATGGTTTCAAGCTCTCACTCTCCTTCCTGGGTAACTTGGGTCCCTGGGCCCCACAATCAAACCCAAAAGAGGCCCCTTTACCAAAGATTTCCTCCGGAATCGTCGGAGATGGCCATTATTGCATGATTAACTTAAATTTCGCTCTGTTGAGTTACACTTCTTATTTCTCAGCTGAGAGACTGGGGTTGCTGATTTATTTATTAAATACTGTATATCTAGATCTACTATCGTCAGTAATCAAATCTGTTAGGTTTGATTGAGTCTTATTCAGTAACTCATGACTTGAACGATCTAAAATTAAAACATCCCAGCGAGTTGTACCGAACTGCTTTTATGGATGTACTGAAACGGCTTAATTCGAAATGGCTATGATTGCCCCTGAAGTGAAACCTCGTCTGTAAAAAAAATTATCTACATTAATTACTTACAAGGTAAAAAGTTATATACAAATGATTACATATCAACCTAAAACTACAAAGGTATCGTACCAGTTAATCCCACAAGTTATGTAAGCTTTGGGACAGCGACAATCACTAATCTTTCTCTTCATAACACATGACTGGAATCGTGTAACATAAAAACCATTAGTGTTTAAATACCGTTCAGTCATGACTAAAGCAACTGAGTAATTATTCAGTTACCAGTTTCTGATATTGAACGCGACTGACCCATTTTAAAGAATGGTGAGCAGCGTACCACCATTTCCTTCTTAAAATGCGTCGAGATATAGCAGCGTTTATTCCGACTACATAAAATAATGAAATGAAACTGTATAGTACAACATTTCACATTCAAATCGCAAACCTACGGTAATGTTCAAACACTCTCGGTGAGTCAAATATTTCACCAAGGTCTTTCCTTTGCTTGTCAATCAAAAACTGTTAGAAGCATCGACCCCACATAGAAGTGGTTGCATGTTCAGTGTATGGCACTCAGCATTTTCTGAAGCAGGCTTACACTCTCGCCCTACTGAAAATAATATTGTTCCCTCCAGCATAAATTGAACTACCAAGCCGGATATTTTGTCATAAGCCATAGCTAGGGATCTGGTATTCTAAACGCACGCTACGTGTGCTAAAATTCTGGCTCTATCAATTAATACTTTCTCGTTGTCTGAGTGTTATGGCAGTATATATTGGACAATCATTATGGATTCTTCTTTTGTCTACACGCGTGAGTTTGTGACAAATACATGCGCGAGTCCTTTTCTGTCATTATACCTCCTTCGGTGGTATGATGACAGAAAAGAACGCCTACATTTAACAACAGGTAAAACTCACACAACACATACCACTCTACAGTTACTGACTGTCTCTGTAAATATGTCCAAAGTACAGTTCGTCATTAGTCCATCGTTAACTTATATTAGCATTCTTAGAACTTGAGACAAAGAGAAGAAAGGAATTATCTCAACACATTCAAACAATGCTCGAACGCTTTCAATAGGCTTCAGTGAACAATGACCCCATTATTCATCCGACCCGTGAGCTTTCGAACAGATAGGTTTAATATTTTCACTATTAAGAATGGGGTATAAATTTCACAACGCTCTATACTAAGGGACACACGTTTTACCAAGGTTCGACTTCCGTAACCGATCCTAAAAATGACTGGATTGTCTGGCTAACTGCGCATAAACAAAGGCTACAATATGACATATACCCACTTGTTTACAAGGCTTTAAATATCAATCTTTGAACAACTTGACACCAACTCTGCCAACACGTACGGAAATATAATAAAAACATAATATCTTTGGCTAACCAGCGGTTATACGTCCACATAGTCTCGATAACATCGAATAAGCTCACGATACACCGAACTTTTCTACCCCTGCTGCCCGACGTTCATCAACACTTCCAGTTTTAAGTCACCTGAGTCTAAGACAAGACAGAACTTTGTTGACTAACTTACGGAAAGTCACGGTTACTTCACCTACCCTAGACGGCTGCACAAGACTGGGTCTCAAAACGATTTTAACAATTTTGCAAACTTGTCCTTTTGCCCGTTAAGTCACTGTGAAACTGAGACGGTGGACTTACGTTGAAGTCAATCTTTTATAATATATAGACGGATTTTTCTTCAAACGCACAAGACTAATGACATAAGTCTCAAAACGCTTTTAACAATTTTGGCAAACGGCTGATGGAAGACCAATTGGGAAGCTTTCCCTTCATCTCTGATAAAAGATACGGAGCTGTACGAATGCAATAAAGCCTGTCTTTAAAATATGCTCTCGTGCTCACGCGCGTGTAAATTTCCAATACCTATCACTTAGCTTCCATAGATCATACCCGCTGTGAAATTGGTGCAAAAATAAACAAAATGAGAGTCCATTTAACCCATAATCTCAAACTAATCAGAAAAACTGTCCCGGAATATCTTTAAATGATTTGAGAAATGAAAGTTGGGTCTAACTACAAGCCGTCGACTGACCACTCGGTAATCAGGCAATTCGCCTGCGATCACGGCTGTTCCCTTAATACAAGCATTATGTTGCAAATTCCTATGATTATTCAACAGGTACACGAATAATTGTCACATTGGTTATATAGAACAATAGATGAATTAAGTTACGAATTGGTGATATTGACTCGGCAAGCACTTGGCCGTTGATTACCATGCAGTGTCACACAAGGAGAGAAACAATGTATGGCATTGAAGGGGTGAGTCATCTCAAGCCTATCCGATTCCCATCACTTGAATTTTATTTATATTCTTAGATAATAATGATTTTAAACTGCACATATCATACTTTGCACTTTAGGGATTTAGAGCCAAAACAAATCTAGACAGTTGGCTCTTTGCCCCATCATCTGAGATCGAAATGGTCTGTCAGAGATCGTCTGTGTTGGTTTAAAGAGCCCAGGTGTCCACATCAGGCCTCTTAGCCCATTAACACTACTACACACACGATAAAAGCTCTGCTATGGACCCAGAGCCACAGATACGTCCATAAGCCTCAGAATTTTCACAGAAATTTGCAAAGACAATTTTTTGAAAGTATACGATGGTCCTCGAGCTTCGAGCGACTTTACAACCTACGAAATTTCTCAGAGAAGTGACAACACTAAACCCCGTGACCACAGTACTCCTTTCCGTACCATTCTTAAGATTTCCAGTGTTTATTGAAACCTCCAACGCCTACAAAACACTCAAGAATGTAAGAAAAACGACCTTGAAACTCCATATTCTTACCAGAGTCCTTCTGTTCAGGCCACAAGCTCTTGTTTACAATGAGCACTCAGCACTGTCCTTCGTCCATAGACCAAGTACACTGATCACTGAGCCTTCCGATGTTTGGGAAGGAGTTGCTTTGGCCAATCAGAGGCCTCCACCACACGGAACTTTCTATCGTCCCCTTTCGTTGGCTGAAATCTTTGACTTTTGGCAAATCATCTTCGTACACGATCTCCCATTGGCTGATGGAATGAGACCCAGTTTTCAAAAGGTATATCTAGGGGAGCCATTATGGAATAGTTGACGACCGTGTAAGTATGCAAATGAAAAGCTAAAAGTCAGATAATAAATGAATGATAATAGGAAGGGTTATAGAATAAGAGGAAAAGATATTGAAAGAATTAAGGACACGTAATCGATAAAAGTTGTATCCTACATAGCCTACACATACGTGTGTGTATTTAAATCTGATTGGGCTTCTGCTTGTCCTTGATCATGTGTATCTACACACACACACACACACACACACACACACACACACACACATATATATATATATATATATATATATATATATATATATATATATATATATATATATATATATATACCCACCAGTTTATCCACGAATGTGGCCATCGTGAATTTATAATCAGAACAAATAGGATTTGAAATGGGACTCAAATGTCTGGGCGAACTTCAGCTCGAATCTTATCACTGCTATGTTATATATCCAGTAAATGTACCTCGCTATTGAACCTCTCAGTTCCAGAGGTTCTTTATTCCTCACACCGTTGGACTATGGAACAGCATCCCTACCAACGTCGTGCAGTTGGAACTTCTTCAGAAGTTCGAACGAAGAGGCAATGCATTACTACCCTTATACAATTCTCCTTGCATTTTAATAATTTACTTACATTTTTACTTATTTATTCATTAATTTATCTGCTTTTCTAATAACTGACCCCCTCTTTCTGTAATTTTCCCATTGCCTCCTGTTAGTTCTTTCGAATGAACACCATAATATTCTTTGGAAGCTTATTGAATTTCCAGTCAAAGGCCCCTTTGGTGGGTTTGCTCCATATGATAGGGTTCATCTTCTGAATAATAATAATAATAATAATAATAATAATAATAATAATAATAATAATAATAATAATAATAATAATAATAATAATCAATGAAATATTAAGATCACCAATTACAAAAAAATGGTATTTCACAAAGTGATCTATATTTTTTTTTATTTTAAGCCCCTTCAAAGTCACTGTTGAGTTTAATAGCAAAAATTATCGATCTCAAGTAATCTAGATCTTATTAACTGAAAATAGTAACTAATAATCAGGGATTTTTTTATCATGAAAATAACAGTGTAAAGAATATACGCTTTATTCTTTTCACAGTCATCCTGAATTGCTTAATGCAAGACAGTTCTTTAAAAGCTAATTCATCAGATATAGACTGCTACACTGCCCTAAAATGGAAGACTGCAGTGTCTGCAAAAATACAAAAATGAGAAACATTGTAGATAATGCAGTTTTCTCTTGCCTTGTTACTGATTTTGCAGATACTGCAAATGGGACCCCCTAAATAAAGCACTGAAGAATCTTCTGAAACTGCAGTAACTTGTGTATTAGTGTTTCACGAGCCCAATAGGGGCATGTCTCAGTTTCGAAAATTTTGCTGATACTGCAGTTTTCCATTTCAGAGCAGTACAGCAGGTTCAGTGGAGATCAGTTGTGCCAGAGACTATTTTGTAAACTGGTGTTGTGTCACGCCTTTGACCAAAGCATCATCAACAGAGTGCAGAATCACAAATGACAAAAATTGAGGATTTAGTATCCATATGTAGGCCTAATGATATGAAGTGCAAAGTACATATAAAAATGATCAGCTTACATATAGTGGCGGTAATTGTTGAATCGTGAAATGATAAGTTATACAGCAATTAAGTGCTCCTTTTTTTTCTTTTGATTATAGACCTATATAATTCAAATCTAAAAGTTACATAGGCAAAGTATTACTCTTTTATGTCACAATGTTTATAGAGTTCTGTTCGGTTAACTTATTCGTTTGAATACAAGCTCTGGGATATGAATAAAGCTGTTTTCCTTTATGGAAAATGTAGGCCTATGCGAAGGACGGAAGTGCAAGATTTGTTTTCAATCTAAGTTAAATATTTAAGTAAATTCATCTGTTTTCATTTATGAAAAAATTTAGGCCAATACGAAGAACAGAAGTGCAAAATTTTTCTCTCCTCCGGGTAAAATACTTTGGCAAATTTTTAAAAGGCCTATGCAGAGAACATAAGTGCAAGATTTCCCTTTTTTCTCTCTCTAAGTTAAATATTTTAGCGTATTCATAAAAAAAAAATTAGGCCTATGAGAAGCACAGACGTGCAACATTTTTTCCTCTCCTCTAGGTAAAATACTTTAGCAAATTCGTCTAAAAAAATTCAGGCCTATGGGAATACTTTAGCAAATTCGTCTCAACAAAAATTAGGCCTATGGGAAGCATAGACAACATTTTTTTTCTCCCTCTAGGTAAAATACTTTAGGTAAAATACTTTATGGGAAATTCAACATTTTTCTCAGCAAAATTTTAGGTCTCAACAAAAATTTAGGCCTATGGAAAACACAGAAATGCAAGATTTTTTGCTCTCCTCTAAGTAAAAAACTGTAGAAAATTCGTCTAAAAAAATTTAGGCCTATACGAAGGAGAGAAACGCAAGACTCGTCTCAACATTCAAACATCGTACGAAAACTCATTGCAACAAAGACCAACATCAACATCTCGATTAGGCAAAAGATTCCTCCGCCACTTGATTGTAGGAGGGTGGGGGCGACCCAGAGCGCTCCCTCCTTCCAGGATTCGGTCCAGAAGGTGGCCCAGAGGGGACTGAAGACAGAGAATCCGAGGCTTCAGACTGGATGATCGTCTGCTGGTCGCTTCCGTAGGCTCGCTCTCCCCAGCGTGGGAGGTACAGGACGAAAGGTGCGTGGTTCTTTGGCTGTTGGGAAGAAAGTAATAATAATAATAATAATAATAATAATAATAATAATAATAATAATAATAATAATAATAATAATAATAGCTTTTCTTTAGACTAAGCCATTATAACGTTGTCATATTCTTAATAAACTGTCACAAATTTTGGCCTAAATATTTGAGTGTCAGCTACGCTACATACCAGGAACTTCCATGATATCATATTTACCTTTATATTTACCATAAATATTCTGCAATAACCACTTTCAGAAAAAACTGTCTAAAATTAGATTTACATTTTATACTCATACCAATATGAAATACTGACAGATTTTGTTAATATTTCATCAAGGCATCTTACCTTGGGGGGGCACGCCCCCCGGGCAGCTAGGGCAGTGCTGATCAAACACACAACAGCCGAAGCCAGACATGGCAGAGAAGCTATCAGGGACACCACATCCACTACGTAGAGTCTTACAACTGGAAACAAGTTAAAGAAGCAGATTAATCTCTCTATCTCTCTCTCTCTCTCTCTCTGTGTATACACACACACACACATATATGTATACATACATACTGCAGAACTCCCTACCTGAAGCATGGTCCGGTCGGTGGAAGGTTGAAACGCAAGCGACTGTCATCTGTCCAGAGAACAGGTACCCAGCCGCTGCCAAGCACACTAGGCACACCAGACCAGAGAGCCAGGCATGACCCACTACCCTGCAACACATTGATAAGGGGGTCACAGGTTTCAAAGGAAGTTTATTGTTATTATGCAGCCTATCGCAGTCACTAAATTTCAAACCTACTCCAAAACTCTCAGAGCCTTAGAACAAGGTATTGAGTCATTTTCATCTATTCATTAATTTATCAATGAATTTTCTTCTTTTTAATGAGTGAGATCTCTTCTTTCTCTATTTCCCTTTGCATTCTCTTACTTCCTAATGAGCACCATATTCTTTGGAAGCTTGAATTTCAAGTCAGTGGCCCCTTTGGTGGGCTTGTTCCATATGAATAGGGTTCACCTTATGAATAATAATAATAATAATAATAATAATAATAATAATAATAATAATAATAATAATAATAATAATAATAATAATAATAATAATAATATACTTCTGGAACCTCTCTTACTTTCACCTTTTTGTGGATTTCACGCATTAAGAGTGACTTAACTCTCAGCAAAAGACTTGCAAATTCTGATTTAGTCTCTAGTTTCCAGTACAGGATATTCTGTGACAGTATACAAATCTGCATGCAAAAGGAATAGGTCAGATTAATATCCCTTTTCAATACTTCTGTACTGTATTCAAATATTCAAAATTACTCATAGGAGTCATTGCAAGAATGAAAATTTAGGCGTCAGCACATAAGAGGAACACTTCAATAAATGCATAAATGAACAGTGCAAAGGATAAGGATAAAATGGCAATGAATCTGAAGATCAAAATCTACTCAGAATTCTAAAGACACAACTTACAGGGAATGTCTGAATTTCTGCGAGGTATGAAGACCCAACACAGCCTGAGCCAAGACCAGAATGGCCACCCACAGTCCGCCCATGATCACGACAGGGCGGCAGAGGCAGCCTGCGATCACTAGCTGAATAAAAAAGAAAAAAATTTTCTGTTTCAGTGACATGCATTGTCTAAAACAAAGACATTGGTTCGAAGTCACCTGGAAAAGATGGATGGTTAACAACAGTTTAACTTGTCTAGTGAAGTAATCAGACCGGTAAGGCAATGAATATGAGTTATACCTTTAAAGTAGATTGTTGCTAAAGTATTTTGCTGCTATTTGATGACTTTGCATCTCACTCTCTTACCAGAAAGGGTAGCTTTTTATTTTTAGGGGCCTAAAATTTTTTTGAGAGCTGTGCAAGCATTCTCTGTCCTTTTCGTACAAGAAAGTACTCCAGTTTTTGTACAGGAAAGTACACCAGTTTTTGTAAAAGGATGTACTCCAGTTTTTGCACAAGAAAGTACAGCAGTTTTTGTAAAAGGATGTACTCCAGTTTTTGTATAAGATAGTACTTCAGTTTTTGTACAAGAAAGTACACCAGTTTTTGTACAAGAAAGTAATCCAGTTTTTGTACAAGAAAGTACACCAGTTTTTGTAAAAGGATGTACTCCAGTTTTTGTATAAGACAGTACTTCAGTTTTTGCTCAAGAAAGTACTTCAGTTTTTGCTCAAGAAATTTCTACTTCAGTTTTGTACAAGAAAATACCCCATGAGTTTCATTTGCATCACGTTTTAAATTGAATCTTCAAGAGTAAAACTGAAAACAAAACACATCCTAGAGACTGAGACCATAATCTGACCTCTCACCTGCGAGAGAAACAAGATGGAGGACATGATGAGGTTGACCTTGGATAGCTGACGCGCACTCTTGGAAGAATAGCTCTCATTCTCGAGGTCCGAGGCACTGACCACTCTGATAGGCCTGTCGTCCCCCCCACGAAGGAATCGTAAAAGGGCGGAGATACTGAAGATGCGGGTGAAGTGGACTGGGGATGAAACGATGGATGTACTCGAGAGGATAAGGAGGAACCACGTCGAGGGAGACGGTTGCCTCTGAAGCTCTCCTCTGTGGAGGAAAAGAATAAAATTATTATTATTTTTCAGAAGAAGAAGAACCTAATTCATATGGAATAAGCCCACCAAAGGGGCCACTGACTTGAAATTCAAGCTTCCAAAGAACATTATGTGTTCATTAGATAGATGTAACAGGTGTTATTATTATTATTATTATTATTATTATTATTATTATTAATATTATTATTATTATTATTAAAGATTATGGTTGTTCATTAGAAAGATTCCTAGGGAATTATGATCCTCTTATTATTATTATCATTATTATTATCTTATTATTAGTTGCTAGAGACTCTTCTCTCTCTCTCTCTCTCTCTCTCTCTCTCTCTTGGTAAGGGTTTCCCCAGTAGTCCACTATTTTTGGTCCCTGCTTGAAATAGTTGTCTAGTGAGACTATATGAGATTGAAGAGAAAAGTTTAGGTCAAAGATTGAAAAAATCCATTTTGCCTCTCTAGACCTATGCAATGAATTACATTCGCCTAGGGGTTATCAAACTGTAGTGGGTCTTAGCCACGATAGAAAACTGTATGAGGCTCGCAATCTCATCCCTGAAAGCCTCGCCAGACCCGGAAGGCTCGATAATAAGAGATAAGAATCAAGCGGAGGTCGCCTCTTCCGCAATCACGTTCCCGCCACACCCTTTGGAACTTGTCAAATATTCATTCCTCTTTGTTCAACCTAGCGCCACTCTGGTCCATTTATGCCGTTTTAAATAAAAAAATTACATCCATGACACATATCTCTGGGAGGGAGGGGTGGCAGGGAGGGACTGTCTGAGTAGGGGGAGGGGGGGGTGAGAAAAGTGCTGTGTGGATCATAAAACCTGTTTATTGCGCTGGTTTCAACTCTGTGCTCACACGTACCTTGATATAATGATTTTATTTGTTTGCATTTGCTCCTAGAATTGTATAAATGAATACACACACGCACACACACACACACACACACACACACACACACACATATATATATATATATATATATATATATATATATATATATATATATATATATATATATATATATAATATATATATACAAGGTTTTCAGGGTCGTTATCTAGGACTAATACTTCTTGGGGGTCATTATCTTTATGATATTTGCAGTCTTTTGTTTATGTTTTTATGGTAATCCCCAACGGGCTTGTACTAAACACGCCGATACATACATACCAAGGGTTAAAACCCGTGGGGTCACTCTCTATAGAAAGATCTAAGTCCCAAATGTGATAATAGCTTAAAGGAAAGTGTTACCGTCTTGCATTCCCTGCATTTTCGTTTTTTTTTTATCGGTAACTTTTTCGGGGGTGCGATTGTACAGGCTAGGTATTCAGGCTAATCCTTATGCCATTTAGACTGCAATGCCAATTCAGAATTTAAGTTAATATCGATACTAAGGGTTTTCGCTTACAGAATCGGGTAGTCCTACAGTTAAGGGATCCAAAGTCACTGCATTACGTCAAGTCAAGAAGATCAGCACACAGTTATCAAATATTTATTGAATTATGGAAAACAATGCAAAAATGAGCAGTTTATCTGCTTACAGAAGCAGAGATTGTGAAAAAAAGGGACTAAAGGGGGAATGTAAATAAAGAAAAAAATCGTAAATCTCTCCTTCTGTGAGCAGATAAACTGATAATTTTTTTCAGATTTGTCAGAAAGTGGCTACTGAAGAGCAAGTTTTTAGCAAATATACTTCTGTTTGCAGATCTGGCGAAATAAGAAACCGAAAATAGGAAAGAAATCTTAAACAAATATACACAAGGGAGCAGTGAATTTGGACCCCCTAAACTGTAAAATTACCCAGAACAGACCGTGCCAACTTATCGACAAAAATGACAAATGAAAGTGCAAAGGTCAGAGGTCAGATCGAAAAAAAAACCCTTACCTTTGGAATTCATGACTGTAGACCAACAGGCGCAGGTCTGAAGAAAGCGAAGAAGTTTGAAGGACTTCTCAGCCAGACAGTCATCAGATTTTTGGGTTCTTCAAAAAGGGCTTTTTCACTCGAAGAAGTAAGATGGACGTTATTTTGCCTCCTGGGGTAGCGTGATCAGCGTCGTAGCAGCCATGGGAACACCGAGGGAATGAGAGAGAACAGGAGCCTGAAACGAAAATTGGTTGGCGTTGGAGTTTTTCTCGTAACTTGTACTTCTTTTCAGAGCAGGATGATTTTAAGCTTTTATACACTGAGGTTATTTTATTATTTATTATTATTATTCTAACATTTAACAGACACAACCTTGTTGTAACATTTAACAGAAACAAACATGTTGTAACATTTAACAGATACAAACTTGTTATAATATTTAACAGATAGAAACTTCTTGTAACATCTAACAGACACAAACTTCTTGTAACATTTAACAGACACAAACTTGTTATAATATTTAACAGACAGAAACTTCTTGTAACATCTAACAGACGCAAACTTCTTGTAACATTTAACAGACACAAACTTAATGTTGTAACATTTATCAGACACAAATTTGTTGTAACATTTAACAGACACAAACTTCTTGTAACATTTAACAGACACAAACTACTTGTAACATTTAACAGACACAAACTTCTTGTAACATTTAACAGACACAAACTTCTTGTAACATCTAACAGACACAAACTTCTTGTAACATTTAACAGACACAAACTTCTTGTAACATCTAACAGACACAAACTTGTTGTAACACTTAACTGACACAAACTCAACTGTTCACGAAAATGGCGAGGACAAACTTCCAAATGGAAGCGAGTGTCAACGGCGCGCCTGTCCGAATAATACTGACGGAGATTAAAAAAAAAAAGTAGTTCCGGTCGGGTGGGTGTCTATGGGTTCCCGTTTCCGTTTGACCCACCATCATGAAATATTGCTTTGACTGACGTTTACCTTCGTTTAGATGATAAAATTTTGTTTTTGGTTGTTGCTTGTGTTTGTAAGTCAACTCTCAAGAAAGATTCGAGACGACTCGAAAAGCAGAGTTGTAAGAATTATTATTATTCAGAAGGTGGATCCTTTCATATGGAACAAGTCCACCAAAGGGGCCACTGACTTGAAATTCTTCAAGCTTCCAAAGAATATAGTGATTAATCTATTTATTATTATTATTATTATTATTATTATTATTCAGAAGATGAACCCTATGTATATGGAACAAGCCCACCACCAAAGGGGCCACTGACTTGAAATTCTTCAAGCTTCCAAAGAATATTATGGTGTTCATTAGAAAGAAATAACAGAAGGTAATGGGAAATACAGAGAGAGAGATCAGTTATTAGAAAAATCAACAAATAAATAAATATATAAATAAAAATGTAAGTAAATTATCAAAATACAAATTGAACTGTATTAAGGTAGCAATGCATTGCATCTTCGACTGAACTTCTGAAGAAGTTCCAATTGCCCGACTTCCTCAGTAGGGAGACTGTTCCACAGTCCAGTGGTGTGAGAGGAATAAAGGACCTCTGGAATTTTGGAGAAGGGGGTGATGTGGACAGGACCTACCCTCTTCGAATGGTGCACCTGTGATCAGGCATTCTGGCTGCAGGCTGATTTCCGTTACTCTGACATCGACTGTGAACGCGGCCTTGCCCGAGGGAAGATGGGAGCCAATTGACCTTCGTTTATTCATGCGCGTCTCGTCCACTCAGGCCAACTCGGATGGCTTTGCTGTCACATAAATGGGAAATTCTGTCCTCCAGTCCTTATAGATGGATAGAATATAGCATTTAGGCCAAAGGCCAAGCGCTGGGACCTATGATGATGAGGTCATTCGGCGCTGAAACGGAAATTGAGAGAAAAGAAGGTTTGAAAGGTGTAACAGGAGGAAAATCTTTGGTAGCTGCGCTATGAATCAATTGTTAGGAAAGGCTTCAGGAAAGTAAGATGGAAGAGAGAGAATATTAACGGAGGTACAGTAAAAGGAATGAAAGGGGTTGTACTGACGGCACTAACCCCCTACGGGGTGTCGCATTTTTATCTCTGTCCCTCCTTTTATGTAGTTGTATTTTATCCTTTCAGTGTCTATATCCCTCCTTTTATATAGATACAGTTTATCCCTTCAGTATCTCCATCCCTCCTTTTATAGAGTCATATTTAATCCTGTAAGTATCTCTGTCCCTCCTTTTATATACCTGCATTTTATCCCTTCAATATTTCCATCCCTCCTTTTATATAGCAATATTTTATCTCTTCGGTTACACCTCTGTCCCTCCTTTTATATGGTCACATTTTGTCCTTTCAGTATCTCTCTCCCTCCTTTTATATAGTCAGATTTTATCATTTCAGTATCTCTGTCCCTCCTTTTATGTAGTCGTATTTTATCCTTTCAGTATGTCTGTCCCTCCTTTTATTTGGCCATATTTTATTCTTTCAGTATCCCTGTCCCTCCTTTTATATAGCTCGTAATTCATCCATGCAGTATCTCTATCCCTCCTTTTATATTTTATCCCTTCAGTATTTTTTATCATTTCAATATCTGTCCCTCCTTTTATGTAGTCGTATTTTATCCTTTCAGTATGTCTGTCCCTCCTTTTATTTGGCCCTATTTTATTCTTTCAGTATCTCTGTCCCTCCTTTTATATAGCTATAATTCATCCATTCAGTATCTCTGTTCCTCCCTTTATATTTTATCCCTTCAGTATCTCCACATTTTATCATTTCAGTATCTGTCCCTCCTTTTATGTGGTCGTATTTTATCCTATCAGTATCTCTGTCCCTCCTTTTATTTGGCCATATTTTATTCTTTCAGTATCTCTGTCCCTCCTTTTATATAGCTACAATTCATCCATTCAGTATCTCTATTCCTCCCTTTATATTTTATCCCTTCAGTATCTCTGTCCCTCCTTTTATGTAGTCGTATTTTATCCTGTCAGTATCTCTGTCCCTCCTTTTATATAACCATATTTTATCCTGTCAGTATCTCTGTCCCTCCTTTTATATAACCATATTTTATCCTGTTAGAATCTCTGTCCCTCCTTTTATATAACCATATTTTATCCCGTCAGTATCTCTGTCCCTCCTTTTATATAACCATATTTTATCCTGTCAATATCTCTGGCAGCAACATCCATATAAATTACTATTTTACCTTCCTTTTCTCTCTCCTTCCCTCCCTCCCTCCATTTATCGGCGCCCTTTGCCCCTTCACGTTCCATGACGAACCACCCACCGGCGACGATGACCTGCGATTTAGGTGGTGTCCTTCCCTCCCACCCCTGACCGGATATGGCCGCATTCACCCATCATGGCCGACGCCCTTTAAAATTCCCCTTTCCGTGTGGTCTATATTTACATTCACTTGCAACACCACCCGCTTCCCTGCATTTAAATGGGCGTGGACGGGAGGTTGTTTGGGCGGGGGAGGGGGGGAGCCGCCCGTTGGTGATATTATTTTTTTTAATTATTATGAATTAGTTATTTTTGTATATTACAAAGGGTTACAGCGATCTCTTGTATATAGAATGTCTCTAATCTCCTTCTACACTGTCGCTTTTAACACTCAAATACGTTCTTATTTGCAGACAGAGAAATATAAATCAGGGCTGTGCTCAGACTTTTGATCTAGAGAGAGAGAGAGAGAGAGAGAGAGAGAGAGAGAGAGAGAGAGAGAGAGAGAGAGAGAGAGAGAGAGAGTAATATTATCGTGAATATACAGGACAGTACTTTCACGGCTTCCGTCACTGACATATAATAGTATTTTCCAAATCACTCCGAGAGGTATGGCTAATGCAGTGGACATACGCATATGTATAGACATTCAAATTAATATATTAACGCTTAGACGTGTTCAAAATATCATTACACGCTGTAAACACACGCATGTGATTTTTTGAAATTACCAGCACACACACGACGTTTGGTCTGTGTTCCGTATTGTTTGATCATGTGTTGACTTCTGTTCTCAAAAAGAATATCAGGCAATAATATCTGAAATAGGTTTTTAAAATCTTTATGGTTTTATGCAAATGACTGACAGCAATTTGAATGACGTGAATGCAAACTCGAGAATACAGCAATTCATAAAAAAAGTGTTTCTTTAAATTCCGCTTTGTACTAGAATGAGTAAACAGTCTATATTTTTTATTAATAAATTGAACAAACCTACAAGGAATAATCATAATCAGAATGCTATTCTTCTTGCATTTTAATACATTTGTTTTGTCTGTTTATTCATTCAATTTTTTTCCTTTTTTAATATTTTGCCTTTACCTCCTCTTACTTCTTCCTAATGAACACCATATTCTTTGGAAGCTTGAATTTCAATTCAATGGCGCCTGTGGTGGGTCTGTTCCATACGAGTAGAACTAATAAAAATAATAATAATAATAAAATAATGGTACTACTACTACTACTGATAATAATAATAATAATAATAATAATAATAATAATAATAATAATAATAATAATAAATTATGATTAATATCCAAACAGCTATTAACAAGCAGATTCACCAGCTTAAGTTTAGCATTTGCAATTTTGTTTTCAAACTCACCTATTTGTGCAGTGATAATCTACTACACACAAGTGAAATTCACGTGAGATAAAAGTTATTTTTGCATCTGTTTTGAAGCATTTAGGCCTATTCCTGGATTAATTCTTTAAGTGACATTACATTCCTAGTCACATTTCAGTAAAAAAAACCTTTTTCAAACTTTATTTTTTTGTTAGTCAGATTATGAAGAATTACTGCCTTGATATATTTTGGATACCTGAATGAAACTGTGTTGATTATTATTGATACTTTCAATTGCTCTGTTAGGCAGACTGCATTAGGCAAGATATTTCCTGTTTGAATGTGAGTCTTCATATTTTGCTGATAAATGCAATGCACGTAAGGATGTCGATCTATGGGCTTCCGAGTTACCCTTCATGTGAGATGTTCTCTGGTTAATCAAATAGAATAGAATATACAATTTAGTAAATTCAGTCCTGCCATGAAAGCAGTCATTGTACACACGAGTGGAGCATGCCTTTGGTGGATCTGTTTGTGAAAAGCCTAACGCACGAGCTTTCCTTTTCCTAAAGATAAACGTGATGGTATAGCCTTGGAATGACCCTGGTCTTTGCACCTTTCCCCCATTTGGCTGCATCAGTCAGGTATATGAGATTTAGGATAGCTCCCCCAAAGGTGCAGCACAAGAGGTTTATAATGGCCATGCTTAGTAGCAGACAGATCTATGAGTTTCCCAACTTGAGAGAAGCTTCTCAAATAACCACACTTAGGGATTCCACACCAACCTGAACATCCTTCTTGGTATGCCTGGAGGTCATTCAATAAGGACTCAGAGGGTTTTTCTGAGGCAGCTGCAGCCACCACAAGAGGAGCTGGTTTTACAGTAATATGGTGGAAAACGACACTGATCTCGGTACTTCCACTTCATTGTTTTATCTTATTATTGTTACTCTAATGCAGGAAGCTGTTTGTTTCTGCCATCATGTTACACAGATCTACTCTATTACAGGTGTTTCAACTTCATGGGTTCAACATGGGCTTTTCAGTGTAGGTAAGAGAAGGTTCAGCCAGCACTCTGTAAAAATGCTCCCTCTGAGTTGCTCAAACCTTCTAATTGGGATTTCTCCCTGGGTGATCTCACACTGAAGATAGTCACTGTACGATGTCTGCATCTTCATAATAGGTCATCAAGAATCGTGCACTGTCTGGCAAGACCTCTCATGGTACAGGTTGTTAGTCATTTGCTCCCAGTTTTGTAGTAAAATGGCTAGTAGCCAGGATTGATCCACTACATTGTTCTACTTCCCCTCCTTGTCTTCTGCCACCAATAATGAAGAGAACATTTCATTCTGTCAACTGAAGGTTACCTGAAGGAAGCCATTGATTTGAGATGCAAAATCACCAGTTTAGTCTTCTCTAGATCAAAAAAGGAAGAAACAGTCACCCAAGGATACAGTCTCATTTTTTTGCTTAACAACTGATTTTGTGCACCTACAATTATGTGAATGTTCGTGAAACTGACAGGTTTGTTAGAGAAGGTTCCACTCTCTCATAACTCAATTTTACTTCTCATTCAAGGGACAAAATCTTACAGGGTTACTGACAAGTATGTCTCATGTTGATGGTATTCATACTAACTTTTCAAATCTGAAATGTCTACTTGATGTGAGTACTGTACTTTGCTTAACAAACCATGGGTTTTGACCTTTATATGTGCACACTTATGAGCCACCAAAACTTTGGTTCCTATCTCATTCCAATCTTCTCATGCTCTACTAGATCCTACAAGCTTCTCACCTAAATCATTCAGACACATCTATGATCAAATTGGGTTGTGATGGAACAAACTACGGCAAGTTTTTATAACATACAAGAGGTTTTGTCTTACATACCATTCTCTCATGTTGTAAGTTCCCTTCTCCCATCTCAACAAGGCTTGCCGGCTCACATACAACTTACATGAAAAAGTGAGGAAGGGGACTGAGACAAGTGAGAATCCTGACAGTGTATGCATAGTGAGGCTGCTTTCTTTCTGACAGACAAAAGACTTTGAACCTGGAAACATGTAGGACATAAACACAATATTAGGCTTATATATATTAAATGTACCTCCTGTATGTTATGGTCAAGTAAAACAAAGAGGAATGATTATGATCTGTTTATTAAAAATACCAAATTGTTCTGCCACTTTAAATACCAGTGGATAATACTTTATATTGTCCCTAGTTTGAGGAACTAGCGTAGCCATTTTTTCCTCATTCTGAGAAAATAGGGTTCAAAGATTTTGATATCATTCAGAGCTTCTAATTAGCTCATCTTTTGCATAAATTTTGTTGGAGAATCTGACAACGAAGACAGCTGAAATTTTGACATTTTATAGAGTATCAAAAACTGAGACACTCTGACTGGAAAACTCAAAAACTTAAAAAAAATGGGATATGCCAGTTTGTCAGAGCAGGGACAACATAACCCTTTACTTTTAAATGCAGTAGCAAAAAACTAAAGAATGTATATATCTTAACAACAATAACAGTTTTTAAATACAATGTCTGTCAATAACGTATCACATGTATAAGGAACAACATCTGTACTTTACAAGCAGTACATCAGAAAACGACTGGTTTTCTCACAACGACATGACAACACAAACAGAATATGCTAATAGGTTTATCACTGGTTATAACTGATAATGCTATTAACAATATAGTATTACATAACTTAAGAACAAATAAACAAAGCAATGCACTCTACTGCATGAATTATCATCATACAGGTATGCAAAGTTGCTGTAACAGCACCACAGAAATAGCAATTGTGACTGTGTGATGGAACGTCTTAAGCTAATCCCCTAGCCATTGGAAAACCGTGTGTTTCTCCCGTTGAAAGTGAAATTGTGAATCACCTGGCTTGGTGCGTCAGAAGGCACATCATGCATAAAAATGAAGAAAAAACTGGTCTGCCTAAAACTGATATACTCATTTCTTTATCTGACTGTGCATAATGAAAGGAATCTTATAATAAAAGGAATCTTCTTTGCGCATTAACAGAAAACTTACATAGTCAAATGGTAACACGTCTCACTCGATGATTATGGCAAGTTCTTACAGTGGCCACTCAGGTCATGCAAGACTTGTCTCTGCTGGTTTTTCAAAGTCCAGAAGTTTACTTTAGGCCTCTTATTACCTTTAGCGTCTCCCCACACTGAAGGGCTACCTTTGGAAAATGACCTGTGGTGAAGTGATCCTGAATTATTTTGAATGTGTACCTAGAACATTATTGTTATAAATACAGTATTATAAAAGGTACTGTCCTTGCAATGAGATATACATTTACATTACAGTTTATCACATACAGGTATAAATTCTTTGGTTAATTATTGTATACTTACTGATCGCTCAATGCTTCCACGTTACAGTGGTTATGGAAAATGCCTCCAATGTCAAATCCAGCACTCCAACTTTCTCCTCCTGCAGCTGAATCTTGATCTTTTCATGAGACCTGTTACAGCAAAACAAGAGATTCTATAATGCACAGTGATTAAAAGCATGCCCTAAATAAGCCTTAAAAATTTTCGTGAACCTCTAAGTGACAGAATTACAAGATGATACTCACTTGTTCAGCAGTATCAGTGACGTTGCGTTGTCCGGACGAACGAAACCAACATATGAAAGCCCTATTGTTGAGTTGTCGAAGGCTAATGAAGAGTTTATTTCCACTCTCTGGCTGCCTTCTGGTAATGCTTTTGTAAAGTGAGCAAGGGCGTAGTACATGGGCTGCTTGTAGAATTCTCCGTCTTTCTGTTAAAATATAATTAGTTTTAAAACATTATTGGAAAACAAGTTTTGTATCCTTTCTCTTTTGCTATCCCACAAGTCAGTATGTGTTATTTCCTAGAGATACTGAATAGGCACTGTTCCAAGCTTAATGATAAACATGTTTTTACTAAGCAAAATGCAAAATGGTACACAGTACTGACTTCAAGGCCATCTGAGATGAAAAGACACCAATCATATGAGAGATCATTTGAATGCATGTATTTACTACAAAACGACATAAGCAGAAAAATAAGCACATGTAAATGGCAGAGCAGGGAACCCCAACTCATGCCTTCACTTTCCCACCTAAGCAGATACTGTATTCAGCCTCCAGTTGGTCAGCCTACAACTGGGGATGTTGGCATACGTAAATATAAGAAGTTTGTAATTATTACGGATACAAACTTTAGTAAAATGAACGTGAATTAACCCATTAAGATATGTACAGTGCCTCTATCTTCTCTTACAAGTACAGACACCACCCTACTTACGAACATTCAACTTACAAACATTCAGAGATACGAACAAATGGGATCGTATATTAAAATTGTGTTCAGTTCAAATTTTATGTATCATTCATATTAATCACGTACTCTATAAAATACATTACTGAATGTACAGTGTATTGTTTTAGGATGAAAAAATGTACAGTACTGTATTGCCATTATATCATACTGTACTTAAATAGTAACCACCTTACGAACAATTCAACTTACGAACGACCATCCAGAACGTAACTCGTTCGTAAGTAGGGTGGTGTCTATTCCAAATGAGGTGTCAAAATAAATCCCTTACAAACAATACATGATCAATGGGAAATGTGTTACCAATCTGATGACTTGAGAAACCATATTGCTATAATTTCTTTCAATTACAGATCTTATACTTACAGCATTAACTATAATGGGAGAATCGACAAAATTTTTGGCCCAGTTAGGCCCTCCCTTCATATCCAGTGCCAAATTCCAATCAGTCCAACCAGACACCCAGTGCTGTAGATTCTGTAAAGGGTGGAAAGAAAAATTAAACTGCAGAAATAATCTTCAAGTTCCACATGAATGTTAATCCTATCTTTAATATTTTCTTATATCAAGACAAAATTTTACTTAATGTAAAAATCCAAAAATTACTATGTGAGTTGTGAGAAAAACGAAAAAGTTCTGGACTCAAATCAATGAAAAATTCCAGCAGTTCAAGAGCCACATAACATAACAAGAATTCTTCTGAAGGGTTAATTTTCATATCTCGAAGAACAGCAGTAATATCTTGTACGGGTAAGAACAGAATTCATGGTGAATAGGCATCACCTATTCCATATGTTGAAACACATACCGATTCTTCGTACCTCAATAATATCTGCAGCATAATTCTGAGCTCGAACCCAGGATCCCAGCACAACCTTCAGTGGCTGCCACGGCCACTGTCCTTTTACGTACGAAGAAAAGAATCGTCAATGAAAAATTCAATCTTTTGCTATTATCAAATCCTGTTTTAGTTAAAATCAGATTTAAATGTGGAATTATTATTTTAATAAATAAATAAAAACTGTAAATAAATTAATAAAATAAAAGGAGAATAGCATTAGTAATACTTTGCATCTTCACTTGAACTTTTGAGGCTCTAATTGCAAGACATCCTCAGGGAGACTGTTAGTTGGATTCTAAGATTTAGGCCAAAGGCCAAGCACTAAGACCCATGAGGTCATTCAGCGATGAAAGGAAAATTAGCAGTAAAGGAAGTCTGAAAGGTGTAACAGGAGGAAAACCTCATAGTTGCAATATGAATCAATTGTTAGGAGAGGATGGAAAATGAAAATACAAACCTATCTCAACTTTCACTTAATGAACAAACACTCAATTGGGCACCAATGATACTTGGCTTATATAGGTGTTAACAGTTTTTAAAATTTACTCAATACTAGTTTTTACTTTCTCCTCCAATGCTTACTGTTAAGAATTCCTAATCATATATGACTATGCCATTTGCTTTTATCCTCGTATGGGGGGGTAGTGGTGTCAGTGCACCTCGTGAGATGCACTGTAGGCATTACTTAAGGTTCTTTGTAGTGTCCCTTCCTTAGGCCTCTAGCTGCAACCCCTTTCATTTCTTTTACTGTATCTTTCTTCCATCTTACTTTCCACCCTCTCCTAAAATTTGTTTCATGTGCAACTGCTCTGAGGTTATCCTCTGTTTCACTTTTAAAAACTTTTTCCTGTCAATTTCCCCTTTCAGTACTGAATGACCTTATAGGTCCAAGTGCTTGGCTGTTGGCCTAAATTTTACATTCCAGTCCAGTCTAGCAAGAGGAATCTCTCTTTCAGTTATCCACTTTTACTAATTTACAAAAATATTCATAATCAGTCTGCATGCATCAAGTCAAGACAAAGAGTTTTGTACATATACAATAAAAAGAAAATACTGCAAATGTACACATTCCTTCCTTACCTGTACACGCTTCAGTGTATAGCAAAAACAAATCTGGATAACTCTTATGAGTATAATCTAGAACATTAGCTGGGGTAACAAAGTCGAGATACCAGTGAATAGCCACCCCTGATACATAGGTAGCTGCCTGTTTATTTGACATCACCTGAAATGTAGGTAATTTTCCGTTAACAACGTAAAAAAGATAATGAAATGTAAATACTACAACAAATATCTATGGGTAACAACACGTAAGATTATGAAATTCAAATTCTACTGTAAACACAAGTAGTTAAGTTTTATTTCTTTCAAACGTACTTGACTCGAATATGGTCATGACTGGTGAACAAACATTAAAATATTTAAGATGACACAAACTGCTCCTTTCCCAACAAAAATGCTTTTAGAATAACTGTTGTGGCTAATTTATCATTTGCTAGATTGAAAAATGTAAACTAAATGTTATTTTACAGATACCCTTTATCCCACACCCAAAAAATCTTTTTAAGAAAGGCTGTTGTAAATAATTCATCATTTGCTACATCGGAAAAAAAGATTCTAAATATTATTTTATCGATAACTTTTCATTTGCTATCAGCATAAATATTTCTTTAAAGATAACTTATCATTTGTTCTACGGACATACATAATTCTAGAAATGTTCAGTTTAAGATAACCTTAACAAGACGGAAACAAAACTGAAAACACCATTAAACGAACACAAAGGGTTCTTACATCCTTAACCCAACCTGTTAACAAAAACCTGTTGTCATCCAAAATCATAATCTTAAGAGTACCGTAGCTGCTGTTGTGAAGAGCTGGACCAAGATGTTCGCCAATCCACGCTGCCTATAATGGATGAGAAAATTCATCATAAAACAATAACAAGTAAACAGAGAGTTTAAAAGAATTGATAATTACAGGTATGCACTACTCTCTACAACATTTACCTTCATGTGAGGATATGTGAATATATTTATTCAATTTAATATCTGTATTGCTTCATAGAAATCTATCACAATGTTGTCTTTAGAGTAATCTAATGGATCATCATTCAGTTTTCTAAATTCCTTTATGAAAATCATCCATATCAATAGAGTACCTCATTATTAAAAAGCATGCTTTGAAGAAACAAATTATTACTGTATACTGTATATAATCCTTGTCTTTATTCAATTGATTATTTCTATAACATCTCATTGACCCTATCCGTAACGTTGTCCTTATAATAATGTAGAGTATTAACATTCAATTTTCTCACTCCTTTAAGAAAATCCTCCATATCAATACAGTATTACATATAAATACACCACAATTGGTCAACCTAGTTCTTTTAAAGCATATCATTACTCCAACTTCATCTTCTAAAGTGACAGCCTTACAGGCCTTCCTATTTGTACTAGATACTTTTTTGACATTTTACTTTTGCTAATGTTTTGAACAGAATCACATATAGAATTCAGGCCAATAGAGAGCTGGGAACTTTGAGGTTATTCAGCGCTGAAACGGAAAATGAGAGTATTGTAAACAGATCTGAAAGGTGTAACAAGACGAAAACCTCACAGTTGCACTATGAATCAATTGTTAGGAGAGGGTAGAAAGTAAGATGGAAGAAAGAGAATATGAATGGAGGCACAGTAAAAGGAACGAGAGGGGTTGCAGCTAGGGGTCCACAAAGAACCGCAAGGGGTGCACTGACGGCATTTTCCCCCCTACAGGGACTAATGCTAGGAAGAAAAGAACATCTTTCTTGTCACATGAGAGCTGGCAGTAGTGAATGTGATCTCCTATGATTAGGAGTAATCATTTTTCTTCATGTAAGCAGCCTGAATATAAAGGAAGTCTGTTCACTCCTGTAAAATCTGAACACTTGAAAGAACACAGAAACTTACTTGTTCCTCAGCAGTCCAACCAATGGAGTTGAAACTGAAATCCTTCACCAGCCCATCAGTAGGTTCATTTTGAGTGGTGAGGCCCCAAAAACTGATGTTATGCGATTCATAGCTCTTTAAAAATCTGTAAGAATCACGAATCAATTAGCATCATGATATGCTAAAGAAGGCAAAAATCACAAATATTAAAAAACTAGGTGATACTAGCTAAAAAATTTTTCATTTATAGTATTAAAAGTTTGCAATACACCCATTGCTTTGGTAATTAACGTCGAACATTTTGGAATTTTACAGCATACTGTGGAAAACTCCAGTTAAAATTATCAATGCATAAAATATATTTGTACTCCAATATCATCCTATCAGTAAATGTGCCTCGCTGTCGAACTTCTCAGTTCCAAAGGTCCTTTATTCCTCATACCATTGGACTGTGGAACAGCCTTCCTGCTGAGGATGTCGTGCAATTGGAACTTCAAAAGTTCAAGCGAAGGTGCAATGCGTTCCTACCCTAAAACTATTCTCGTTCTGTTTCAATACATTTTTATCTGTTTGTTAATTTACTAATTTTTTTTTAATAAGTGAGTGGGATCTCTTCTTTCTGTATTTTCCTTTATCTCCTCTTACTTCTTCCTAATGAACACCATAATATTCTTTGGAAGCTTGAATTCCAAGTCAATAGCCCCTATGGTGGGATTGTTCCCTATGAATAGGGTTCATCTTCTGAATAATAATAATAATAATAAAGGAAATCACACTAAAAATGGTCCATTTGAGCACAGTACTGTTATGGTACTTACAAAACATGGTACTGAGCCCAAGAAGAGTAAAACTGGGGGAGCAATTTTCCTTTTCCGTAAATCTTTCCATTAGTTTTCATCCAGCCTGGAGCACCCCAGGCTGAAGCAAATAACTTGACTGGATTTCCAGACATCTTTAAGGCACGCTTCACAAGCGGGATCTGAAATTCAAAAGTTTGCACTGAACCTCTTTGCTTACACAGTTATATGTATTACATAAAAGCAGGTCCTCATTTATACTGTATGGTATCTAGCAGAGATTGTTATTGCTTAAAAGTTACAGGCTTTCCAGGACTCGCTGTCCTCAACGTCTGGTAGCCGTAGAATTCTACGGCTTTCCAGCTAGTCCTGGAAATGGAATTTTTCCATATCTCCGCTAGATATCATCCAGTTTAAGTGAGGTCCTGTTATTAATTGTCTTAATGCACAGAGCAACTGTGTAAGTGATAACATTTATATGTACATATGCTTGATACTACATCTGAATATACAGCACTATAAATGCATGTGTTTCAAGTCCTCACAACTCACTAATCCACTTCATTTTGGTGTAACAAATTTCTGTTAGTTAGTCAGTTTAAGGAACAAATATATAATAGAATAAAATATAGAATTTAGGCCAAAGGCCAAGCATTGTGACCTATGAGGTCATTCAGCACAGAAACTGAAACTGACAGTGAAATGTTTGAAAGGTGTTAACAGGAGGAATACCTCGCAGTTGCACTGTGAATCAATTGTTAGGAGAAGGTGGAAAGTAAGCTGGAAGAAAGAGATTATGAACAGAGGTACAGTAAAATGAATGAAAGGGGTTGCAGGTAGGGGCCGAATGGACGCTGCAAAGGACCCGAAGTAAAGCCTACAGCGGTGCACTGACGCTACTACTCCCCTAGAGGGGAGAAGGACAATAGTGAAAATGGGAGTGAAAAGGGGTTGGGGAGTCACTGGTATTGTTTGGGTATGGTTCCTAAGACTGTAGGCCTACCATACTTAACAGGATAAGTAAATTATGCTTGCTATGCATATGTAGATATCTAACAATTACAGCATTAAACAATAATACTCTAGGACATATACACACCACTTCCCTTCCAAATCAACCAAAGAAGAAGGATAAGAAGTTGTCTCTGCATAATTAAGCCCCAGTGATTTTTAACTGTAATTACCAGATACATTCACAGCACTTCTCACTTTCTTGATTACCCTCTCATTTATAAGCCAAGGACAAACGTTCAACCTAAAAATGCCCAATCTGGAAGCTCTTGATCCACACAGTAATTTCAAAAGTTGTCCATGGTAATTTCGCCATTATTTTACTACTGATACTAACTGTGAAGCACTTTTTCCCATACAAACCTTGTAATTCAGATCTTCTGGGGTAAGAGAGAATTTAGAAAGGAGGGGATCCACGTCACCTAGCTTCAGATCATCGTACGTGTATGGACGGGTGCTAAAATCCGTCCCACCAACAGGAATGCGACCTAACGAGTACTCCAGCCCATTAGGCGAATAGTACGCCCTGAAAAACACAAAAATTACTTAAAAAGTCTTGACACAATTTTGCATTCAATTATAAAAAGTCCAATATTTTATAAATACAGCAACCAGGTTCCAAATGAATTGAGACATTTCAGTCAAAATAGTGGAAGACATCTTGATTCCTTAAAGTACAGAAAATTAAAACTGAATACCATAGATATTTGATGTAATCAAATTTTATAAACTGATATGTTTCTGTAGCATAAAGCAAGTTTTTTTTATAAATTAGTTGACCAAATTAAGTTCATCATCTCAGTGTAAATATAACTGATGGTTTAGTGATGAAGAAACTATGTTTTGACAATAAATTATTATTATTATTATTATTATTATTATCATTACTCAGAAGATGAACCCTATTCATGCAGAACAAGCCCACAGGGGCCACTGACTTGAAATTCAAGCTTCCAAAGAATATGGTGCTCATTAGGAAGTAGAACAGAAAAGATCCCACTTATCAAAAGAAAAAACAAATTAATAAACTAATAAATAGATAAAAATGTATTAAAATGCATCTTCTCCCCTCTGATGGACATAAGGGCACAAACAGAATGAGGTTGTGTGCTAGGTCATTCTTAGTATTCCTGTTAGTGGGTGGGGCTAGAGACCTACACTAAACAATCGAAGTGCTCCCGTGACTTAATTACTTGGTAAGTTACTTATGTGAAATGCACAGTTATATATCAAAATTGAAAACTGAAGCAACGGATATTACTATACAGAGTAATGTGAATTAAGAAGATACTTTTTTATATATTTTGTGAATTAACTAGAAACATAGAATACCACGGATACTGTGTTCTTGGTCTCTTTGGTGTTCTGGTCCCCTTTGTTACCACAACAAGCTTCTTTTTTTTGCAATAGTTTATAATTAAACATCAGAACATTCAACAGTGGCAGTAACTGCTAAGGGGGGGAATGTATGGTCGTACTGAGAGACTAGGCTCTACCACTGACAAAATTGGGGAGCCTTACAAGATCATACGTTAAAATTACTAAAGCAACTGAATGCAATTTTTCATGAGCCCCTTCATCGCATAAATCAAAAGGGTTGCTCTGAAGATGAAATCAATCTACCATTACCTTAAAAAGAACATTTTTCTCACAGAAGAATCTATGAACTGTACTTGTTTAAAGTTGATCAACTTTCTAGTGCTAGGAAGAAAGCATTTGGTATTGTTGTTTGTGTTCATCATTCAAAGTACTGCACAGAGATAAAAATAAAGAATGAATCGGTTCAACATTAGTAAAAGGCAGCATTAATTTCAACTGAATATACAAATGATCCATACCTTAAAATCATTTCCTGCAGGGGCTCTGGCACACTCTGGATGTTCAGACCTGACGCATCTGTAAATGCTCCCCCAAAGCCAATAATCTTCTGGTAAAGTTTTACGTCATCTCGGTCTATTTTCAAAATTTCCACAGCTGCAACAAAATTTGCAATTTAATATCTTGGCTAATATAGCAGCATTAATCAAAAATACTGCTGGGAAAAGTTAACAAATAAAAATCATACCAATAATCAGATCCTACTGGCATTTCTGAACACTTTTATAACTACAGGCGTTGACTAAATGTGATACCCTGAAAAATTTTTATAGAAAATATCTAGTGAACTCATTTCTTGGATAAAGAGAACCTAAATTATGATATAAGTAGACTTTTAAATTATAAAAGGATAGAAACTTTGATGGTTGCTAACATTTCAATGTTTGATTTTAAAAGCCTTTTAACATGCCATCAAATCTAGTTGCACATGTGTCTTCTCGGAAGAAGCAGTTGGTAATTGGTAATGACTAGCTTTTCTTTTAAAGTCACATCTAAACTACAGAGGTGGGAAGAAAAGGTAATAGAGAAAAGGGTTTTTGTGTGTTAGGAAAACAATTCCATGTGTACTCCTGTACAAGACATACAGTAGAAGTTTAAGTCTTTGTGTTCTGTATTACACTGCAAATGATGACCTCATCGAAAGACTCTTAATGATTCTGCTGAAGGTTGGGGAGCTTGATGCCCAAAGTTAAATCATTATTATCATTGGTACAGAGTCTGGGGTGCTGCAAATAACACCTACAGTTACTAAAAGTCCACTTATACTTTGACACGAGATATTCCCTTTAAATGGTTCTCTCTACTCTTGTACATTGTGTCCTTGCTACCTGAATTCCCTCTGCTCTAAGTCTTTTTTCACACTTTTCTCCATAATTTTCTTTGCCTTCCAGCTAGTCTTTATCCTGTTACTTCTATATCAACTACTTTCTAAGGTAGTTCAACCAAACTGCTTAGTTAAATTTCATAAGTTTTGAAGAGGATGTGAAAACTTGTAGTTTACTGAAATTCAAGGAATTTAGGACAACAGGAAAAGAATTCTACTACATCTCTTTAGCTTCTTAAAGAAGAGTTAAGTATAATTATAACTAAGCTTGTGTTTTGACAAATAAATGGCTATTAAAGCATATACTTTAACATATTTATCCAAATCAAATATGACTCCATCAACTCAGGGATGAGTTCCAGCTAAAAATACTACTTATCGTATCAAGTGTCAAGTCTATTTTGATCAAACAAGGCAATGTATTATTTATACTAATTAAGCATAAATGCATGATGTGACAAAAACAAAAAGACACAACTGTCAAATCATCATCACTTACGACTGACTACATCGTTCCCATGTTCCTGAAACTCTTGAATCTTGACATCCCACCGGACACCATCTTTGTTTGAGGAAATTACTTGAGCTTTACCAACCTCCGGTGGCTGCACAGCAAGGAGATCATCACAGTATTTTTCATTGCATACACAAACCGTACTTCCATGACCATAATCACGACTTTTGCAAGCTCCTGCAAAAAAAGTGTTACATATTTTACTAAAAATAAATAATATTTTCACACGGAAACCCATTGCATTATGTTAGCCTAACCTGCAGTAGCAGCATTCTCAAGAAATGTCCCTTTAGGTGTGATGTAAGTTTTCTACTGAATGGGGAGAAGGAACAAGGGAAATAAAATGTTACCAAGACATGTAAGCAAGTAAATATTGTTTATGATTTGGGGCTTCCTAAATCAGATTACATGGGGGGAGAAGGTTCAGAGGGGCTTTGCTTACCAAACAGGTACAGCAGCACCAAACACCCTAAGTTAGGTCAAGTTAAGGAAGGGTATTTGTATACTGTGGTGCATTACCGTCATTAGGTTACGTTAAGAAGGGTATTAGTGTACTGCATTACAGTACTGTCATTCCATATGGTCATGGAATATATTTTTATCTTATCCTACCTAGCATACGTCTTTCTATCATGTGAAAATCTTAGGAAATTTCTAATAAGAGCCACAGAGTCATTTGGTCTTTGTTGATATTCTGAGTCATTTGGACTCCTTTTCATCTGTACTTGATATTCTGATACCATTGCAATGTTGCCCATGCACGGTGTTAAATAATTTGTTCTAGATGTTTTCCAATAGCCTGACTTCCTGGCATCATGATGTCTATTTCTGACAGAAATGAACATAAAATTTATTCAAGCAATCACAAATGTAAAAAATGTCAAAACAATTATATTATTATTTGTAATTGATTATTATGGGGTGAGTGTAGAACGAAAAGGAACAGGTTCTGGTGACAAAAGCAAACCTAACCTTTCCTTGGACCCCCAAGTAACACTAAACATCGGAAACAATGGACTAAGCTTCCATTCAGAGGTAGGGTTAGAGCCTGATCCCATCGTTCTGAAAACTACCCAAAGTCCTGTACAGAAAAGGACATTGAAAGGTAGAGAATAACACATAAAGGAAAAATGAAGAAAAACAGATACAATAAAAACAAACATATAAGAGAAATAACAAAGTAAAATCATTCTCATCATTAACAAATAAACTTGGAGTCATTATGATGTCGGATTCATGGCCTATATCAGCCTGCCCCATCAGTTGCACCAAGTTCTAACTTATCAAGCTCCATCTTTTCAATAAAGGATTAGGAAGACCATTACACAATTTGACCACATAAGAAACAGGCCCAAAACTTATAGAAAACTGACTGGTATTGAAAATAGAAGAAGGAATGGCCAGACGTGGCTTTGGGTAAAACTGAAGATTACTACCGCATGCCTATGGTTCAGTAACTACCAGCATACTGCAAATATTTGCACAGTGTTTGGTATCTTCCCCTTGGGAATGAACGTAAAGACATAAACAAAAGACTGCAAATATCATAAACAAAAGGTATATAAAAACAAAACAAGAATAAAGGCAGCAAATAGGTTATAACAGTCGCCATCTGGCAGAAACCAGGCCGTGGTACTGCCCTAGTCGTCAGTGCAAAATGGGCACTGTGTTTAGTACCCAACCCTTGGGAATGAACGTAAAACATAAACAAAAGACTGTAAATATCATAAACATAAATAAAAGCCATAAACATAAGAAAAAAGTCGGTAAATATTGCGGTCGCCATGGTAGTGGCTTAAGTCTCCAGTTTTACCTTCAGACCTTCATAAAATGGTTTGTGACCTTTATTAAGCTGTATTTATTTTTAAAAAATACATTTAATCTTGACTGTTATCTTGACTACCATTATCTTCAACTAGCTTAAGAGAAGTATTTTGCCCCGTCATTGCCTCTGAGGTAAACAAGATAGCAGTAATAACAGCGGATTTTACTCAGGCCGAAGCCATAGCGTTCTAATTTATAACAAATAAAGTCGAACTGACGAATATATTTAAAATTCTCACCTCCTGTGTCGTAACTTTGCACCCAAGATAACTCAAAACTAAACACACACAAGGTCACGGTGAAATGACACTTCATGTTTTGAAAATGTAAACAAAAACATCTACAGATCACCAATAAGACCTAGAAGCGTTTGTCATGTGATTTTTGGTCATCGGCTGAAATCGCACTGACAAGATATTCTAATTTCTAGTTGACTTTAATCTTAACAGACATCAAAATATAAAAAAAATATCCTTCAACTATGACGCTTTATTTAACCACGTAAAAGGAAATGAACGAAATGCAGTCGACAGGAACAGCGCTGCTTTGGAAAGAAGAAGAAAACTCAACGCGAGCAAAACGGTACATCTTTCAATTTTCGGGTTTATGGTTGCTGATAATGATTAAAATAAACATTTTGAAGTTCTATAAAGTAAATTAAAACTAAATACGATTAAACTTGGAAACAACAAGGGAATAAAACTTTGCGCCTCACGTAAATAGTATAGTGTGCCCGCAACTGTGTTTGTGGAGTGAACGCTTAGGAACCAGGCACCAGGGAACGATAAATAAAGTATATTAAAGTAAAGCTAAAGACATTTAAAATTGTAAAAAGCAAGGGAATCCAGTGTCAGTTCAAATAATGTAATAACAGTATGAAAGAGAAAAGCTATAAAGTAAAATTGTATAAAATTAAAAAGCTCTGCACCTCACAAGAATAGTGGCCGTAACCGTGTTTGTAGAGTGATCAGGAACAGGAACCATAGCTCTCTATACCGCTATATTTAAAGTTCTTACCTTCTGTGTCGTAACTGTACACCAAAAATAATTCCAAACTAAAAACACAAAACGTCACTGTAAAAAGACACTTCATGTTTTGAAACTGTCAATAAAACTGTCTAGTGATCACAAACAAGAAGTTGATGCGCGTAATATTTGAAGATCTTGAGCGTATGTCGGCTGAAATCGCACTGACAGGACGTTGCGTGCGATATGCAGCCTTTTTCTAATTGACTTTAATTCTAACAGAGATAAAAAAAAACTTCTTCAACGATGATTACTCTTTGTTTAACCTCGTTAAAGAAAATGAACGAAATTCAGCTGACAGGAACAGCGCTGTTTTAGAAAGAAGAAGAAAACCAAACGAGGACGAAACGGTATGTTCCCTGGCGACAAAATATGTATGCATACCAATGTAAGTTATGAGGATGTATAAACAACATTACTGACTCACAGACAGGAACTTGGCGATGCATTAAAACAGAATTGTTATAAATAGACCTACAGGAGGAACTGTCAGCTGCTTTCTTTTTGTAATCATTGAAGTATCTGAACTATAATAGCCGAAGATGAAATGTTTGGAAAATTCACATAAAATAAAACATTTAAAATGAAGCTGATACCATAACTGGAGAAAGGAACGAAATAACATCCAAAATTAGAAAATCACATCACGATATTTGATGCGCCGTTGCATAGGGAAAGCCACAACCCGGAACCTGAACACGTCATAACCGATAGTTAGACTCTAAGGAACCAGTAATTTTTACAAAATGTAACGAATTTATACAAATTGGGACAAAATAACACTAAATACCTTGACATGTCCAGTCTTTAGTGGTCTGAGAGACCACTAAAGAAAGGATGATTCATAAAAATGTGAGCGAGGGGTAATGGAAGTGAATGACTCAGGATATTTCTTTATTGTCTTACCTCTCTCCTTCGTCGAGGGAGAAAGGACTCTCTCTCTCTCTCTCTCTCTCTCTCTCTCTCTCACACACACACACACACACACACACACACACAACGCACAATCCATTGCAAGCGTTTGATGATAAAACCTATTTGAAATTTAAGAAAGATAAATGCTTTGTCAAGGGAGTTAAAATCTTTGTTGGAGTAATGATATTAACTAAAACGTGCCGATAAAAAGAAAGAAGTCACGTGCCATTTCGTGCGCTTAAATGTCGAATTACTCACAGGCTCACAGCCCTAGAACCATACTATGTTAGTCTGCTGACAAAGAAAGTTCACTGGTTCCTTCATTTAACACGAGGGATTTTATCATGAGCAAATCAAGTACCTTGCGTCGCTTTCAGATACGGCCTAATTTAGGTAATGGAAAGGGGAATCATGCTTCATTGTGGTTATTGAATGAATAACACAATATGCGGTTTAGACCAGATACAATGTTTCGTTTAGACCACGTAAAACATTCTATGTTGATTACATCAAACGTTCCTTGTTGATCACATAGAATATTCCGTTCAGTTAAAAGTCTAATGTTTCGTTTCGTGGTCTTTTAAGGACTACAATGAACCTAAAAAGTAAGGATTTTACATACACTGCAACTCTTTCATCTACTTATCACCCTTCCCAAGCCAAGCCCAGGCGAGCCCTTTAAATCAAACAACGACGCACTTCGAACATCATCCCATGACTCATGAGTGGTGGTTCTCTTACTAGTCTTACTGGAAGTATTGATTCATTCATCAGAGACTTGCCTCGCCATGAAATATTTACCGTTTTCAATATTTATTTTCTCTCATGGCTGTATATTATTCCAGTGTTACAAAACCGACGTTGGTCGTAGTAGTAGTAGTACAAGGTCATGTGACAGCGAGATACAAATCGGAGAAAGTGGAATAAATATTCCACCAAAGGCAGGCGTGAGATACATCATCAAACCAGTCACGCTAATTAGTCACAGGCTGTAACTGTTTTCCAGTAATTATTTGGCCATGCTCTTTCACCCTTTCTTTTTTTTTTTCTTTGAATAATTAAGCAGATGGACTAAATGCCATCAACTCACATGTACGACTGTCGAACGATAGCAATGCAAAATAAATGTGGGCCGTGTGGCAGACAACCGCCACCTGGAAGGAAGGAACGGAACAAGGCTGATGAATTACGCAGAAAGGTCCTATTGATCAGCATTCCTTGTGTTTCCGAAAGCAGCCCAAGTATGGACTGACTAATCAAGACAGAGAGATTTTGACACACAAGGAAAGTAGAAAATGAGTCTGCCATCGATCACAAATTAGACCGATATCGTCAAAAAAAATTTCAGTTGTTTTTCATTTTATTCCATTGATACATAATGCGATGAGCATTAAACAACAAAAAGATTGAAAATGGAATATAGGGAAATATAACTCTCTAATAGCAGCGGGAAAAAGCGAGGATTAGCAATAAGTCAAGAACAAGCTTCATTTTAATATATGATATGAAAGACGAACCAGAACACCAAAGAAATCACGGTGGAAAATACGACGTATTTCAGTATTAAACCAGATACTCAAAAGAATATATTCAAAACGCAAAAAATAGGATATACGAACCTAACGTAGAGTTAGGCACTGAAACAGCAAATCTGTTGTCACTCTAAGGGGAGAGGTGGGGCACTCTTCTATGAAGCTGCAGTATATAAATAATACCTTAAATGGAAACTACATATAAGAAAAAGATGGGAAATGGCGGAAATAAAGTAATATCCAAAAGTAGATAATGAGATAATGATAAGTGTTATTCACCTTGCATTTGAATACATTTTATCTGTTTATTAATTTATATGTATATATATATATATATATATATATATATATATATATATATATATATATATATATATATATATATATATACACACACATGTCTGTGTGCATGTATGTATGTATGCGTCTACTCCCAAGCCGAGTGACTAACTAACTGTCAAACATTCTTAATATTAATTGGGGAAAAATTCTAGATTGTGTACACGTGTGGGAAGCAAACTAAAGGGCTAATGGTTGAGGCAGGCGTGCTTTCTCGAGTAAACAGTTCGTGTGAATATGAACGAGTGATTTTATAAATGAGATAAACCATTTTAGTTTTCCTGTAAAAGAAAAATGTTGCGCCAGCTTTGTCTGTCCATCCGCACTTTCCTGTCCGCCCTCAGATCTTAAAAACTACTGAGGCTAGAGGGCTGCAAATTGGCATGTTGATCATCCACCCTCCAATCATTAAACTTACTAAATTGCAGCCCTCTAGCCTCAGTAGTTTTTATTCTATTCAAGGTTAAAGTTAGCCATGATCGTGCTTCTGGCAACGATATACGATAGGCCACCACCGTCCCGTGGTTAAAGTTTCACGGGCCGCGGTTCGTACAGCATTATACCGAGACCACTGATTATACGCTGTAGCGGCGGTACGGAAAACTCGATTGCGCGGAAGAAACTTCGGCGCATTTTTTACTTGTTTGAATCATGTAGGTAGTTGATAAACAATGCTCAAGGTTACGCCACTGACGCTTGGTGTGTTTGATACAAGTATTGACTGTTGCATGTTCTCTGTCATGTTTCACGTTCATTGCATGTTCTGTGTTATTCAGAACTGTTATTCTGCGTGGTATCATAGCAACGGCTATTAGAAGCAAGTAGTTCTTTGTGAATTGTTTTGAAAATTTTGTACTTTGTTATTATTATTATTATTATTATTATTATTATTATTATTATTATTATTATTATTATTATTATTATTATTATTATTATTATTATACAGAAAAATGAAACCTATTCATATGGAACAAACCCACCAAAGTGGCCACTGACTTGAAATTCAAGCTTGCAAAGAATATTATGGTGTGCATGAGGAAGAAGTATAAGAGGAGATAATGGGAAATACAGAAAGAAGAGATCTCACTTAATAAAAAAGAAGAAGAAAACAAGTTAATAAATTAATAAATAGATAAAAAAATGTACTGAAATGCAGGGAGAATAGTATTAGGGTAGTAACGCATTGGCTCTGCGCTTGAATTTTTGAAGTTCCAATTGCACGACATCCCCAGGGAGACTGTCCCACAACACAGAACTGCGTTCGGTTCAGATTTCTTCATTCTGCTTGCCTTTCTCCTTCTGTTACCTTTTTGAGAAAAGGCCACTCATGGGTTGTACAGTTTACCAACTCATGGGCCAAGCCAATTTCAGCTCTGATATTGCATTCATAACTTAGGTACAGTCTCCAAAGAGGAGTGCTAGGCAAACATTCAATCAGCTGAAGGACTTTTTTTCATATGATGAAAACTCCGACTAGAATATGTTTTTGCTTCTGAGCAAAGAAAAAAATTCGTGCTTGAATTCAAGCAAATTGAAGATAGACTAGGGGGCTTTGTGTTGAACTAATGACTCACGCAAGCATGTGCGAAGTTGCTCGTTGTTTGGCACATATTTGAGGTCTAGAAAAAAGGTCTAGAAGTTCGTTTTCTGATGAAATATGCAGCACGCAATAATGCTTCGAATAACGCTGAAATTTGCAGTGGTAGCTTTGTGATATTTCGTGCTGCGTGCGAAAGCACGTTTGCACGCAAAAGAATAACAAAGAGACGGAAAGTTCATTCTGTTATTCAATATATAAAACTTATGACCATCTACCTACAATCACTCAGTTCATTAGACATTTCTTCCCGAAGGGGTTAGTGCCGTTAGTACACCTCACGAGGTGCACTGTAGGCATTACTAAAGGTTCTTTGCAACCCCTTTCATTCTTTTTTTTTACTGTACCTCCAATCGCATCATCTTTCTTCCATCTTGCTATCCACCTTCTCCTATCAATTACTTCATAGTGCAACTACTTTGAGGTTTTCCTCCTGTTACACCTTTCAGAACTACCTATACTCATTTTCCAGCGCTGAATGACCATATAGGTCCCAGTGCTTCGCCTTTGGTATAAATTCTATATTCCATTCCATTTCATAAGACATTTCTACTGTTTGAGTTCACCTAACAGTGTTTCCAGTCACCTAATAAAATTTCCAGTTGATGTAATCGATGGATCAAAGTGTAATTCAGATCTTGAAGACTTTCTGATGTGGTGCCAGAAGCACAATCATGGATAAATTTAACCTTGAATAAAATAAAAACTACTGAGGCTAGAGGGCTGCAATTTGGTGTGTTTGATGACTGGAGGGTGGATGATCAACCTACCAATTTTCAGCCCTCTAGCCTCAGTGGTTTTTAAGATCTGAGGGCGGACAGAAAAAGTGCGGAAGTACAGACAAATAGCTTTCTTTAACAGAAAACTAAAAATGTCAAACTACGACTGACTGTTGCTGCAGCTCCAAAAACTCACTCTCGAGCTTCCTGGACAGGGCCTGCAACCCGTCAATGCTTCACAGTTCTGTGAACCAAGACGGCCATTACAACAGATCAGATACTGTCTTATTTATATCTTGGTTAATCTGCATTATAATTTCTTTATCTATTTGCCTGCTTCTAATCAGAAAATAGGGATTATTTGTATTATACAGATAAAAATATAATGGAAATTAAACCTTAAAATATATACCTATTCCGAAATCATTTCGGGAAAAAAGTGACTATAGATAAAATTTAAAGGATATTGATTTTTGCTTATTAGAGATGTCATTTCACATAGAGAGTATTATTATTATTATTATTATTATTATTATTATTATTATTATTATTATTATTATTATTATTATTATTATTATTATTATTATTCAGAAGACGAAACCTATTCACATGGCACAAGCCCACCAAAGGGGCCACTGACTTGAAATTCAAGCTTCCAGTGAATATTATGGCGTTCACTGGGAAGAAGAAAGGGAATATTAGACTCTTTTCTGACGAATTTCTCAAATCTTCTCCCGGTAAATGCATAGCAACAATCATTGTTACTATACAAAAGACACTTCATACCTTCCTATAAGTCCACAGACTTCGTCTCCTGAAAAATTACGTAAAAATACACACCA
Source organism: Macrobrachium rosenbergii (assembly GCF_040412425.1). Lineage (NCBI taxonomy): Eukaryota > Metazoa > Arthropoda > Malacostraca > Decapoda > Palaemonidae > Macrobrachium > Macrobrachium rosenbergii. Next base: position 6,258,869 of record NC_089776.1, read on the forward strand.
CTCCTGAAGTATCTGAGGGTCAACATTATCTGATCGTGGTGTTTTCTCTTTCGTACCCTCGATGATTCAGATTGGTTGCTGTTTGTCGATGGGGATAAAAGCTTCTTCTTCTTTCTTTTCTCGTCCTTCACTTCAACCCTTCAAGGTGATTCGTGTTACGATGCCGCCAGGTAATCCAAGACTTTCCTTGTTCGCGTAATTTTTAGCTTTCTGTAAAAGAAAACTATTGAGATGGCTTTGCCTGTCCGTCCGCACTTTTTTTCTGTCCGCCCTCAGATCTTAAAAACTACTGAGGCCAGAGGGCTGCAAATTGGAATGTTGATCATCCACCCTCCAATCATCAAGCATACCAAATTGCAGCCCTTTAGCCTCAAACCTTATTTGTGCTTTGCATTATTTTCCTTCGTCCAGCTCGTGAAAAATTAGTTTCAATTTGTAGGGTACTCATCTAAGTGCCATTTTAAAGATTAACAACTGAAATTTGTGGTCCAAATGTTTCTATCTGTACTTCGGCGCAATCGAGTTTTCTGTAATCAAGTCAAGTCAACCGATAATAGATCTATCTTTCGGTGGTCTCGGTATAATGCTGTATGAGCCGTGGCCCATGAAATTTTAACCATGACCCGGTGGTGGCCTGCCATGTATCGTAGCCGGATGCACGATTATGGCTAACTTTAATTTTAAATAAAAACAAAAACTACTGAGGTTAGAGGGCTGCAATTTGGTATGTTTGATGATTGGAGGGTGGATGATCAACATACCAATTTGCAGCCCTCTAGCCTCAGTAGTTTTTAAGATCTGAGGGCGGACAGAAAAATGCGGACAGAATAAAGTGCCGACGATCAGACAAAGCCGGCACAGTAGTTTTCTTTTACAGAAAACTAAAAATGAATTCCTGTAATACGCTGAAAAATGTCTATATTAAAATGGTAAGATAAAAAAAATCACAGATTAAGTAACAGATATATAATGTTTTTAGAAATATGCAAAATTATGATAAATAGCACTTTTAATCATATTCAGTGAAATTTACATTAGCTAATGCTATTTATGCGAGCTATTTCACACAAATACATAAAGTAAATGATGAAACATATTTTATGAATCCCTAAAAATAGAAATCTTACTTAGACACGTGTTTTTTATTGGTCTTTGTAAATCTAGTTTTCCGGACAGTATGGCCATTTTAATATCATTTTAAAGCTGAATTATTGTAATTTATCCCATTACTATATGAAAACCAATTCTGTGTAAATCTAGTTTTCCAGAGAGTATCACCATTTTAATATAATTTCAAAGGTGAATTATTGTAATTTATCGCATTACTATATGGAAACCAAAATAAAAATAATTTGTAAATGATTTAGTTGGCTACAAACAGTCTCTATGTTGACATAAAAAATATTAATGAAATAAATATGGTTATGGTTTTCATTGTGTTGCCTTTACCTAGTATTTTTCAACTACTTTTTTCAGTAGTAGAAAGCACTGAACTTTATAAACCAGTTTGGGCACATGCAGTGGATATTCTTAGTAATATACGCATGATGATGCGGTTGTAAAGTTATTTTACATATTTGGTGGCTAGATCTCTCTCTCTCTCTCTCTCTCTCTCTCTCTCTCTCTCTCTCTCTCTCTCTCTCTCTCTCTCTCTATATATATATATATATATATATATATATATGAAGATGAATGGCCCATAAAACACTTTTGAACGTTGCAACCATATCCTTCTGTGCCCCTGTTCATTGGTAAACCCTTCTGTTCACTGAACAGAGGCACAGAAGGAAGTGCCCGAAACATTTGGTTGCAATGTTCAAACAGTGTTTTATGGGCCTTTTATTGCACTGTGACATCACACCATAAAGAAAACATGTTCCCACACTCGTTAGATAACAAGAAACGAATCTCTCAGACATCCTTACGTAAAAAATCTAAAATACTTCAACTGACTATCGTTATTTCTACGAGTACGTATGCTCGATAATCGCTCTAATTGTGTTCTTGAGTTATGTCACACGCGCAAATAATGGCGTTACAGTGCGTCAGGGATATTGTATAACAGAATGTTGTCAAGTTGGCAGCGGTGGTGGGCGAATGATGATGATGATGATGATGGCTGCCTAGAGACCGGGGCGGGACGTGGTGGTGGCCTGGGAGTGTTGTCAGTCGGTCGTCTACCGACTACCGCCCTCCTCACTCAGTGTAACGCTAGACATCAAGGTGGGAAGATGTCAGCCGTGGTGGTGTTCGCGGTATTCCTTCTCATCTGCACCATCTTGAAATTCTTGAATGTAACGAGCCCCCCCCGGCCGCCTCGACTCGTGTGCAGCGATTCGAAGTTTTTGGAAGTGATACTGAAGCACTGCCCCCACCTGAAGGAGACGTAAGTCCCGTTTTTGATAAATGCGAGGGGAATAATATTTGGCCGTGTTTGTGTTCGGATGTTTGGGGCGGGGTCTGCTTCTTCTTCTTCTTCTTCTTCTTCTCGTTGTTTGACATCCGTTGCCGACGTTGTTTTCGTTGAGTTTTCCTCTGTCAGATTGAACTGCGGTTGTTTTCCTCGGCCCGGGAAAGGTATATTCGACGATGCCACAGCCTGCTGTGAGTGGTCCGGTGTTTTGCCAACGTTTGCGGTCGAGGATGGCGTGAAGATGTCCGTGCGCAAGTGTTAATGGCCTCGATCGGGGTTATATTTTCTCACCCGGCGAACGTGGTACCGTTTGATCTTATAGTTTTCCAAGACACTTCCCCATGTAATTAGTATTTGCGCCACTTGTGCGGCAATAACGTAAATAATGAATTGTTAAATATCGATTCCCCTTTTTCAGAAACGTTTCAGCGCTCTGGACTGTAAATTTGTCGACCCAGCACAGGATAGGCCTTGAAAATCATACTAATTTTTGCAAGACATTTTTGACGTAGAAAGTTTATATTTTATGATTATTTTTTTTACATTGACCGTTCATTTACCTTAATGTGTTTTAAGACAAGATTTCAGATAGAAAGTCCTATATTTTCTAATTAGTTCGATATTTGAAGACCGTTCATTTATCCTTCTGTGCTATAAGGCAGATTTCAGCTAGAAAGTGCATTATTGTATAATTACTGTTCATTTACCTTAATGCGTTTTAATCAGATTTCAATTAGAAAGCTCTTTAGTGTATAATAATTACGATTTTTGTAGGCCGTCCATTTACCTTTTGCGTTATAGGACATTTTTCACATAGAGCTGTATTGATAGGCTATAATTATTTCGTTTTTGGAGAACCTTTATTTACCCTTCAGTGCGGAAATCGTTAAGAAACGGTCTCTCAGTCTGACCAAAAACCAGACATGTTTAATGGTTCGAGTTAAAATAGGTCTAGAGCCGTGAGGTGAGCAATTAACCTTTTGCCTGGAATGTGAAACTTGTGTGTGGGACTCTTTTTTTTTATTATTATTATTTTAATAGCTGGTGTTTTGCTTTTTCACGGGAGTTTTGTTTCCCTCCACGCTGAGATATCTTGACGATCGATATGCCCGATAAACAGTGTTGCACACGTCTTGTTTTCCCATAGTACTACTGTTAACCGAATGACAATTTACATACCGGCAGTTGTACGGATTAGGAAATGCCACCTTTAAGCGTGGGCAAGGGGGCCACAGAGACAAAAGGAAATGGATGCATCGGGTCTGGGCATGACCACGAAATTAGTGAAAAGAGAGGCTGAAGCAGAAAGAGAATTAAAAGGTTGGCATAACGGAAGTTGACCGTAATCAAAGTTGTATCATTGCATCATATCCTCCCCGCAGTGGAGCCCGAACTAAAATAAGTTACAACGATAAATGTTTTGTTTACGTCTTAAGTCATCGTGGTTGGGACCGTGGCGGATGTAACAAAAGAGAAATAAAGTAAATATAAGGTATATATTTATCCTCACAGTTGGACCAGTCAAAGTAAATATAATAAAATAATCGATGTTTGACCTTGCCAGGATGTGATATATATATATATATATATATATATATATATATATATATATATATATATATATATATATATATATATATATGTATGTATGTATGTATGATGTATATATAAAGAAACGTCCATTTTAATTGCCCTTAATGTGGTAATTTAGTTGTTGCAGTTTTGTAATCTAAGACATCTGTTGATCTGGGGTACGTGTTCTACTTTTGTCGTAATATTACACCGCGCAATATTCACAATGTGCGTACAGAATAACCAGTTCAGACATTCTTAGGTGGTAAAGGAAATTGCTGAGTAAAATGTGATATATACATATATATATATATATATATATATATATATATATATATATATATATATATATATATATATATATATATATATATATATACTATATATATATATGTAATTAAATGTATATATATGTATATATATTTATGTATGTATATGTACAGTATATACATGAATATATACATACGTACTGTATATGTATATCTCGTAGGCGTCCAGGGAAAGGCACAATAACAGTTTGGAGTTTATTCCAAAGGCCGATGGTTCACACCTAGATTGTTGCATGTTGAAGGCTGATGAATGTATACAGCGAGTTTACCACACATTAATTATTCATACCATATATTATAAAATACTAATTAAAAACCATGAAATCAGCAACTCATTTAAAGTACTAAAATAAGACAATTGAAAGGAATACAAAAAAAAAAAAAAAAAAAGGTAAAGAAAAGGAAGCGATGAGACAAATTAGACCATCAGGCAATAACTAATTGAGCAGGAGATGTTTGGGTGTTTAACGATGGAACAGTTGATTCATTCACAATTGATTCTAAAATTGTTACATCGCTGTCTGTCCGTGTTTGTCTTATTCGAAAACCTTTGTTATCAATATATGTTACCGACATGTTATGCATATTTTTGATTCCGTGATGTTGGATTGTTCCGGGTGGGACGATCTGCTTCCGGTTCTAAGACTGTAACAACTCCCCACTGGGGGTCTAGACGTACCCTCGGCAGTCTTTTGGTACGTCCAACGCAGGGCTTCTGATTACGCCTGGGGCAAGTATATTTGTAAACAACGTTGGGTGTAAACAGCCGACTGACTTTGCCCTTGAACAAAGCACTTGATTAAGAACTCGATGGTGGAAAGATTTTTTTTTTTTTTTTAATCAGCTTTAGGTTCAAGGGAGGCAGTTCTTCCTGAAATAAGTCTAGACATTTTCTCTCTAAAATTTCATTGTATAGGAAAGGAAATGTTGCAGAATTTTCATTCTTTTGGCACAGTGTGGATAGCAGTGGGCTTTTTCATTTTTCGATTTAATCGAGTGTATCATATATAGGCCTATATATATATATATAATTATATATATATATATATATATATATATATATATAATGTGTGTGCATAATTATATGCATACCATACATCATTATACGTGAATTCCTTTTAAGATATACGAACATTTCTGTAGCATGCAATTAGGCTTACTCGTTAAATCAGAATGTTGCCACGCATTTGAAATGTTTACGGAAATGCGTATCCTTGTAAATCTTGTAAATCCTTCAAAAGGATTTGGGTGTTTCCACCTCACTGCCCCTCAGGAACCTCTCCCTAGGAAAGGGGGACGCCCCTGGAATGGCCCAGTGTCAAGGGAAACTGTGTAACCTGCAGTAGAAAGTTAGAGGCTCGGTCTAGCTCTCTCCAGACTCTTCAGATACATTTTTGAAGAAACGGGTGTAGGCCTATGATCGATATGGCTATTGCCAGCGATGTTGCATGTTTATTTTACGTTTAGTATCCTTATATTAGGCAAGAAAAAAGTTAATGTCAGTATTATTATTATTTTTTTTCTATCTCAGTCATCCTATTCGACTGGGTGGTATTTATAGTGTGGGGTTCCGGGTTGCATCCTGCCTCCTTAGGAGTCCATCACTTTTCTTACCAAGTGCGCTGTTTCTAATAGCACGCTGTTCTGCATGAGTCCTGGAGCTACTTCGGCATCTAGTTTTTCCAGGTTCCTTTTCAGGGATCTTGGGATCGTGCCTAGTTTTCTTAAGATTATGGGTACAATTTCCACTGGCATATCCCATATCCTTCTTATTTCGATTTTCAGGTCTTGATACTTGTCAATTTTTTTTCTCTTTCTCATCTACTCTGGTGTTCCATGGTATTGCGACATCAATGAGTGGTACTTTCTTTATTATTATTATTATTATTATTATTATTATTATTATTATTATTATTATTATTATTATTATTATTATTATTCAGAAGATGAACCCTATGCATATGAAACAAGCCCACCACAAGAGCCATTGGCTTGAAATTCAAGCTTCCAAATTCTATGGTGTTCATTTGGAATAAGTGAGAGGAGGTAAGAGGCAATGCAGAAAGAAGAGATCTCACTTATTAAAAAAAAAAAGTTAATAAATAGGATACGTAGTACATATTTCGTTTTAATCGACAGCTGTTCTAGAACATTGGTAGGAGGTGACATTTGGAAGTCAGCTTGCGCGTTAATTATGGAGCGTTGTAACCGAAAGATTATTCTCTGTCTCTCTCTCTCTCTCTCCCTCTCTCTCATTATATATATATAATATATTTTAATTATATATGTACGTATATATAAAATATATATTGTATATATATAAAATATATATATTTGTATATATATATAATATAACGAGTGTGTGTGTAAATTGCTTTTACAAGAAAATAGACTAAACTTATGTGCATTAATTTTAAAGTCAGCCTGATCGACCAAAACAAATTTCAAACGACCACCCAATGGGACAATGCTATATAAAAGCTTTCAGAAAACATACACACACAAAAAAACACATAAACTCTGGCTGCATAAAACATAATCATCAGTCTCCCGACTTGAGCACAACCTCTTCCTGTATCGATCAGCAGAAAACTCACGAAGAAGGTGGTGGGGTCGAGAATGACCTCGGACGGAAGCTGTCTGACCTCCGGTGGGCGGTGTCATTAGTTTCATTGTCATGAAAGGGACGTGTGAGGAATTTGGAGGTGGGTGTTGTTGGCGGGGTGGGGTTGGGTGGGGAGGTATAGAAAGGTCACCTTAGGCTTTAATTAAATTGATCTTGGGTGCTTTTTGAGGTTGTTTGGGCAGGGGAAGGAATTTGGAGGGAGGGAGTCGCATGTTTGTTTGCGTAGAAATTACCATTGAATGTCCTGTGTATGTGTATGTATATTGTATATGTATATATATATATATATATAAACGAGTATATATGTTATATATACATACAGTATATATTTATATATTATATATGTATATATATGGAAAAAATCAACACACAATCACTTGTGGAACAGAAACAAATTTAATGCCTTACATCAGGATCGAACCCAGGTCTTTCAGTTGAAAGACGAGACTGCTGCCAACCAAGACATACAATTGAAAGACCTGGGTTCGATCCTGATGTGAGTCAAATTATATATATATATATATATATATATATATATATATATATATATATATATATATATATATATATATATATATATATCTATATATATATATATATATATATATATATATATAATATATATATATATATAATATATATATATATATATATATATATATATATATATATATATATATATATATATATATATATATATATATATATATATATTAGAATAAGTGAAAGTGTAAAAGTGGTTTTTAGAGTATGACATGCCCTGACAGTTTGGGCTACACATGCCACATACATCATCAAATTTTGGCCAGGTATCAAATCCAAGATACAAATAAATGTGTTCGGTTTCACAGCCTGAAGAAGACAAAACTGACTCTCTTGGAGATCGAATATACTATTTGGGCATATTTTCTCCCTTCTGCAATTCCTATTGAAGTCAGTGGCAATATTTGCAAGACTATCTTTTTGGCTAGACTTTGGATCAGCCAATACTTCGTTTTCCTTCACGACAAAGTCTAGATAAAAGGATAGTCTTTGCAAATAATGCCATTGACTTAGGAATATATATATATATATATATATATATATATATATATATATATATATATATATATATATATATATATATATATATATATATATATATTATAAATTAGCTAAATTAGCAATAATACATCAAAATAGGGGTGCCAGCATATTTTTGGCAGGTAACCGTGATGGGTCTCATGTCGTTCAATATTATGATCCTAATCCACAGGGGTTGAGATGAACATTTGGCTTGTAGCTGTTTCTTTTGCATTCTCTAGTGTTCCTAGAGAGAGAGAGAGAGAGAGAGAGAGAGAGAGAGAGAGAGAGAGAGAGAGAGAGAGAGAGAGAGAGAGAGAAAGTCATTATTAAGTTTTAAGAAAGCAACCAACCGTTGGAACTATTATAGACACTGGATTGAAATATGCAAGTATGATTTAGTTTCAACTTGTGTTTATAAGCATCATTGATTCTATTCTCTGATTACCGTTAAACGCTTTAAGAAAAGGTTCTTTGTGCTGATGTAAGGTAAAAGGCCCGTGAATGTGTTTTAATGTCTTGTGGTTGAGTTTTGTCAATTTCCGTGAGATCTTCCAGTAAGGAATATGGTCTCAACTTATTATTATTGTTATTATTATTATTATTATTATTATTATTATTATTATTATTATTAGCTGAAACCTATTCATATAGAACAAGCCAAATGGGGCCATTGACAGGAAATTCAAGCTTCCAAAGAATATATTGTTCATTATTATTATTATTATTATTATTAATTCAGAAGATGAACCCTATATGGAACAAAGCCCACCAAAGGGCCATTGACTGGAAATTCAAGATTCCAAAGAATATATTATTATTATTATTATTATTATTATTATTATTATTATTATTATTATTATTATTATTATTATTATTCAGAAGATGAACCCTTTCCATATGGAACAAGCCCACCAAAGGTGCCATTGCCTTGAAATTCTTCAAGCTTCCAGAGAATATTATGGTCTTCATTAGGAAGAAGTAAGAGGAAGTAAAGGGAAATACAGAAAGAAGATATCCCACTTATCAAAAAGAAAAAAAATAAGA
>NC_089776.1:6270417-6410417 GCF_040412425.1 Macrobrachium rosenbergii
TTCTATATTCTATTCTATCCTAGAATCTAAATTCTATATTCTATTCTATCCTAACATCTAAATTCTATATTCTATTCTATCCCAACATCTAAATTCTACATTCTCTTCTATTCCAACATCTAAATTCTATATCCTATTCTATCCTAACATCTAAATTCTATATTCTGTTCTATCCCAACACCTAAATTCTATATTCTATTCTACCCTAACATATAAACTCTAGATCCTATTCCATCCTAGCACTAATTTTATGATTTATTTAAAATGCATTCGTCAATTTTCCCAGTTCTCGTTTCCAACCCTACGCGTGCCATAAAGATTCTCAAGAGTTTTCTTGGATGGTCATTGGACGTCCGGTATCGGTGTCACCAACCGGCGTAATAAGCAGATGAAATTGAAGTGAAAACGGCAGGTGGTGTATTCTGGAAAAACCGCTAACCAGTGAGAGTCCCACCAGGAAGCTGGGTCATTCATCCGCCAAGTTCTCTTGAGGTGTGTGGTTGATTGTGTCTACTGTCAGTACATACACACTCACTCACGCGCGCCGCACACACACACACACACACACACACACACACAGTTACACACACTGCTCTGTGAGCACAGACCCACACACACATAGCATAAAGTCTGCTCAGTCAATAAACAACACATCGGCATATATATATATATATATATATATATATATATATATATATATATATATATATATATGTAAAATTATATTAAATTTTTAGACAAGTATATGCATTATATTATATATCTATCTATCTATATATAGATGTAATATTTATATATAGGTAGATAGATGGATAGATATATAATGTGTGTAAAATGTGAGCATAAACACAGAACCACCCGATATTCTTCTCATCGTCCTTGACTGACAATAATTCACAAGTGTCTTTGAGTCAGCTTCAGTCGTATCGGGGATTAATGTAGCTTGCGCGTGCGTGTTCTCCCTTTAATGAGATTCGGGTTCACGTGAACAAAGACTGCGTACAATATTTGCAAATGATATGGCCGGTGGGAATGAATTTTTTATTCCTTTATTTTTCATAAAGTTTCAGTCGTCTGAATGATGTGTGAGACTTGACTGTTTGTGCAGTTCAGTGGTTAAGCAGTGTGTTCATTCTTACACTGTGCCTCCGTTCATTTTCTCTTTCTTCTAACTTCCTGTACTCAACCCCCTCTTTGACAGTTGATTCACAGTGCAACTGAAAAAAGGTTTTCCTTCTGTCACACCTTTCAAACTTCCTTACTGTCAGTTTCCGTTTCAGCGGTGAATGACATCATAGGTCCCAGCCGTTGGCTTTTGGTCTAAATTCTATGTTCTGTATTGCCCTGGAGAGTAGTGTAGAACATGGAAGTGCTTCGTCAGCTCATTATATAATCGTTTAATAAGCATAATTATAACCCGGCATTAACGGGTTATATCCGGGTTTACCCGGTAACCAATATTTCACGAGAGGAAAAGAAATGGTAGAGATGTCTCAAGATTGTAAACAATGTTTTGCTGTGATGGACCTGCCTTGGGCTGCCTGCCGCTCTCTCTCTCTCTCTCTCTCTCTCTCTCTCTCTCTCTCTCTCTCTCTCTCTCTCAGACGAGCCCAGCCGGTTGTCACGTGACCATAACAGATACCGAGTGGTGGGTATCACGTTACTTCCGGTCCGTTGCGTAAAGAACGGAGAGAGAGAGAGAGCACTACTCACACACACACACACACACACAGAGAGAGAGAGAGAGAGAGACCACTATTCAGAGAGAGAGAGAGAGAGAGAGAGCACTATTCAACTATTCAAAGAGAGAGAGAGAAAGAGCACTATTCAGAGAGAGAGAGAGAGAGAGAGAGAGAGAGAGAGAGAGAGAAACCACCATTGAGAGGAGAGAGAGAGAGAGAGAGAGAGAGAGAGAGAGAGAGAGAGAGAGAGAGAGAGACCACTATTCAGAGAGAGAGAGAAAGCACTACTCATCTCAGAGAGAGAGAGAGAGAGAGAGAGAGAGAGAGAGAGAGAGAGAGAGAGACCACTATTCAGAGAGAGAGAGAGAGAGAGCACTATTCAACTATTCAAAGAGAGAGAGAGAAAGAGCACTATTCAGAGAGAGAGAGAGAGAGAGAGAGAGAGAGAGAGAGAGAGAGAGAGAGAGAAACCACCATTGAGAGGAGAGAGAGAGAGAGAGAGAGAGAGAGACCACTATTCAGAGAGAGAGAGAGAGAGAGAGAGCACTATTCAACTATTCAAAGAGAGAGAGAGAAAGAGCACTATTCAGAGAGAGAGAGAGAGAGAGAGAGAGAGAGAGACTAGAGAGAGAGAGAGAGAGAGAAACTATTGAGAGAGAGAGAGAGAGAGAGAGCCACTATTCAGAGAGAGAGAGAAAGCACTACTCATCTCAGAGAGAGAGAGAGAGAGAGAGAGAGAGAGAGAGAGAGAGAGAGAGACCACTATTCAGAGAGAGAGAGAGAGAGAGCACTATTCAACTATTCAAAGAGAGAGAGAGAAAGAGCACTATTCAGAGAGAGAGAGAGAGAGAGAGAGAGAGAGAGAAACACCATTGAGAGGAGAGAGAGAGAGAGAGAGAGAGAGAGAGAGAGAGAGAGAGAGAGAGAGAGAGCACTACTCATCTCAGAGAGAGAGAGAGAGAGAGAGAGAGAAATCACACTTCAGAGGGAGAGAGAGAGAGATCGTGAGTGCGCCCATTGTCATGTATTTTAGTTCCCGCCGAGTGGTTGATTGTCGGTGCTTAGTCACGATGTATGAAAATTCAAGATCGTCCTTGCCTGTTTTTGACTGTTTGTTTTTATGGTCCCTAACCCCCACCCCCCCACCCCACCTGTCCATTATCTTAATGTTATTTCGATGCCACTTTGGCTTGTTATCTACGCGTCATCTACTCCGTGTTTAGTACTATTCCTGGAGGATCAAAGTATTATATATACACCCATTAAGGCCTATATATTTTGATCAAATTATATTAATAAATGATGAATTCATTTACCAAACGGTGTTTAGTACCAGCACCCGGGAGTAGACGACGCGTAGACACAAACCAAAGTTGCAATAAGATATATATATATATATATATATATATATATATATATATATATATATATATATATATATATATATATATATATATATATATATATACATTGACTATCCAGTGTTGGATATTTCCGTAATATCCCACACTAAGAAACCCTCTTTTTTCAACTAAAGCATTCTCGAGGTAAATGAGTTTGTCTCCATGGCGAATGCTTGTTGTCAAGTCAAATAACAACGCAGTTTGCAGCTACGCCAGTGGATAGAGATTCTCAAGTAGGAGTATACTCGCGTCTCCTTTGTTGAAAAGGATAGATTTATCGCAGTTTATTGTCGAAAGGAAATTGCGAGAATGCCGACTTATACTTCGTATTAGTTCAGCGATATTTTTATCTTCAGATGCTTATACTGCTGTTTGTTGGTTAACTTCTGACAGTCGTTTGTATTTTTTAGGTTTCTGTAAATGAAAACTATTGTGCCGGCTTTGTCTGTCCGTCCGCAATTTTTTTGTATGTTTGATGATTGGAGGGCTGGACGATCGACCATCCGCCCTCCAGTCATCAAACATACCAAATTGCAGCCCTCTAGCCTCAGGAGTTTTTATTTTATTTAAGGTTGAAGTTAGCCATGATCGTGCGTCTGGCAACGATATAGGAAAGGCAACCACCGGGCCGTGGTTAAAGTTTCATGGGCGCGGCTCATACAGCATTATACCGAGACCACCGAAAGATAGACCTATTTTCGGTGGCCTTGATTATACGCTGTAGCGGCTGTACAGAATACGGATTTGACTGGATTTTCAAAATCAGAGTTGCTTTCCCCCCTTTTTTTTGGGGGGGGGAAGCGCCCACTGCAGGCATTACTCAAGGTTCTTTGCAGCGTCCCTTCCATGGCCCCTAGGTGCTACAGCCCATTTCATTCCATTTACTGTATCTCCGTTCATATTCTTTCTGACATCTGACTTTCCTCAACCCTATGTCTAAAAGTTCACATTGATACAAGTCAGGAGAATTAGTCTTTACAGAAAATTCGCTCTCTCTCTCTCTCTCTCTCTCTCTCTCTCTCTCTCTCTCTCTCTCTCTCTCTCTCTCTCTCTTAAAAGTCAACTGAAAAGCCAAGAAAATAGTCTCCTCTCTCTCTCTCTCTCTCTCTCTCTCTCTCTCTCTCTCTCATCAAGAAATTACTCCTCACAGGAAATCTCTCTCTCTCTCTCTCTCTCTCTCTCTCTCTCTCTCTCTCTCTCTCATCAAGATAATTACTCCTCACAGGAAATCTCTCTCTCTCTCTCTCTCTCTCTCTCTCTCTCTCTCTCTCTCTCTCTCTCTCTCTCTCTCTCTCTCCCCGGGGCGAGAGGAAGAGAGAGAATCTAATTTAATTTCATTTGTCATAATTAGTTTATTGTATATATAAGTGATACCATTGTAAACTATTGTATATACATATAAGTGATGCCGAGTTGACATAACTTGTGTTGGAATAAACGAGACCCAGTTTGTATCAGATAGGCGCCTAGAATTTTTAACTTCTGATCGGAAATTAACAAAAACGTTCGTTACAATTATTTTGAACCAAACCACTTTAAGTTTCGGTTTCAATTTTCGAGACGGAACAGAACAAACGAGGATCGGAAAGCGTGTGTTGGGTCCGTGACGTCCTAGAAATGATTCGGGTTCGTAATTCCAAGGGCGTTGAAAGGACACCTTTGTTATATTCATTATCTGTCGTCAGATAAATAGGTGTGTGGATGAAGGAACATTCTACTACTTCGGGGTCGTCGTCCCCCCCCTCCCCAGCTTTGTGGCTTGATTGTGCTTCGATTTGGGAATGTGTCTTCAAGAGGTTTGTCAACTGCTGGCTTTGTGGGTTGATTGAGCTTGATATTTGGAATATGTCTTGAAAAGGTTTGTCAACTGCTGGGTTTGTGAGTTAATTGTGCTTACATTTGGAATATGTCTTGAAAAGGTTTGTCAACTGCTGGGTTTGTGAGTTAATTGTGCTTACATTTGGAATATATCTTCAAGATGTTTGTCAACTGCTGGCTCTGTGGGTTGATTGTGCTTATATTTATATCTTCAAGAGGTTTGTCAACTGCTGGCTTTGTGAGTTAATTGTGCTTATATTTGGAATATATCTTCAAGAGTTTTGTTTTTATGAGTTCTTTTGGTTGAGATCGAGAGACATTCGATTATTTACTGACTGAACTTTAAGTCTGCAGAAATGAAAGCGTATGATTGGCGCTGGGACATGAGACTCAAGACCTTATACGGGTTTCTTGACATTTTGATGTTAATCGTGGATGGATGGTTATCATACGAAGTGAACGCGACCATATATACATATAACTGTCAAATGACAAAGAAATCATTTGAAGTATTGATTCGTTTTTGCCTGAGATAACCGTTAGCACTGACCACCTTAGTTCTTCAGCTGAGACTTGGAATGAACCTCCCGACCTCGTCTGTAAGTTATCATACCTTTAACTGTACCTCCGTTCATTGTCACTTTCCTTAACCATCTTCCGACAGTTTTTTAAACCTTCTTACTGTCACTTTCAGCGTTGAATGACCTCATAGGTCCCAACGCTTGATTGGCCTTTGGCCTGAATTCTTTATTCTGTTGTATCCTATGAGATGTCATAACAATGTGTCAGCGAGCCTACCTTTTAAACCGACAAGGCGCCTTCACGCCCACGTCGTCTCTGCTCCGGCGGTAATGGCGCGTGGGCGGGGTAGGAGAGTTGTTGGGAGTAGTTGAGCGAGATAAATCTGCCCTCCTCCATCCCTCCTCCCCCCCCCACCCACCCCTCCCCCTTCGTGGAGGGATTGGAGGGAGTTATTCCTGACGTTGCGTCATAGATACTGAGAGAGAGAGAGAGAGAGAGAGAGAGAGAGAGAGAGAGAGAGAGAGAGAGAGGGAGAGAGAGGGAGGGAGGGAGTGAATGAAATATTACCCAGCCTGGGAATAGAGAGGATTTTTAGAGCACCGTGTTATTGGACAAGCATGCTGGGAAATGGTATAAGAATGAGTCATTATGACTTTGATTCAAGTACAAATATAAGTATATATATGTGTATACATATAAACATACATATATATATATATATATATATATATATATATATATACACATACAAACATACATACACACACATACATATCATACGTTTAAGCAAAATGTCACTAGTCATCCTCCCCAAATGCCAACCAACGTTCAGTGTGCCAGGTGATGATTTGGCTGATTGGAGCACATTTATTTCCGCCAGCGATGTGAGACTGGTATTGTGGGTCATTCTTGACAGTAGGTTTGTCCATGACATCTCTCAAAAAGCTATTTCGAGGTTTGAGATGAATTTCTTAGGAGGAGGGGTGGGGTGGGGGGAGTCTGGACCTAGTAAGAATGACTGAGATATTATTATTATTATTATTATTATTATTATTATTATTATTATTATTATTATTATTATTATTATTATTCAGAAGATGAACCCTATTCATATGGAACAAGCCCATAGAGACCATTGATTTGAATTTCAAGTTCCAAAGAAAATTATTATGGTGTTCATTCGAGAGAAGTAACAGAAGGTAATGGAAAATACAGAATGAAGAGATCAGTTGTTAGAAAAGCAGACAAATTAACAAATAAATAAATAAAAATATAATTAAATTATTAAAATACAAGGAGAATAGTATTAGGGTAGTAATGCATTGCATCTTCGCTTGAACTTCTGAAGAAGTTCCACTTGCAATACCTCAGTAGGGAGGCTGTTCCACAGTCCAACGGTGTGAGAGGAATAAAGGACCTCTGGAACTTTGGAGAAGTTAGACATAGAGGCACAATTACTATTATTTTATAATTTTATTATTTATTTAATTGATTATTTGAAGGGATTTCAAGTACACCTCTGAAAGGAATGAGATAAGATTTCTTCAAGATAAATACTTAATGACACTGGTCTACGTTTTAGAAGAAAACAAGTAAAAAAATGCGCCGAAGTTCTTTGGCGCAAGCGAGTTTTCTGCCCGGTGCTGGCCTCAGCCATGGCTCATAAAACTCTTAGCCGCGGCCATGAAACTCAGCCACGGTCTGGTCACCGCTGCCAGAAGTACGATTATGGCTAACTTTAACCTCAAATAAAATAAAAACTACCGAGGCTAGAGGGTTGCAATTTGGTATGTCTGATGATTGGAGGGTGGATGATCAACATCCCAATTTGCAGCCCTCTAGCCTCAGTAGTTTTTAAGATCTGAGGGCGGACGGACAGACAAAGCCGGCACAATAGTTTTCTTTTACAGAAAACTAAAACGTGGGCTTCCTTTAGATGTTTTTGATGAAGGGGCGTGCATGGCATGAAGGCAGGAAGTAAGTAATGCATGAAGCTTTGTTTTTGGGAGTTTGCCAAGCAGATCCCCCTATTTACATTTGAAGGTTGACGTAGACTTTCTGTAGATCCGATTTTGTAGAAGTCTTACAGAGTCATTTCCAAGAGAGGATTTCAAGGTCATAGTGAATAGTCCCGTGGGGGGTTAGTACCGTCGGTGCACCTCATGCGGTACACTGTAGGTATTACTACTTAAGGTCCCCTGCAGCGTTCCTTCGGCCCCTAGCTGCTGCAACCCCTTTCATTCCTTTTACTATACCTCCGTTCATATTCTCTTTCTTCCATCTTCCTTTCCGCCCTCTCTTCACGATTGATTGATAGTGCAATTGCAAAAGGTTTCCTCCTGTTACGCCTTTCAAACCTCCTTGCTGGCAGTTTCCCGTTTCAGAGCTGATTGACCCCATAGGTCCCAGGGCATGGCCTTTGGCCCAAAATCCTGTATTTTATCGCAGTGAAGAACTAATTATTAGAATGTGACAGCATTCTAGGATTGTGATGATGGCCATAGATTTTAAGTAATTGTCCTTCAGAAGCTAGGTGAAATTATATATATATATATATATATATATATATATATATATATATATATATATATATATATATATATATACATATATATATTCTAGGCAATAACAGATGTTGGAAAAACAAATCCACAGTTACGTATGGCTACACATATTTAAAAATAAATTCCTACAGAGATATTGGGGAATCTGTTCGATTCCCCCTTTTGATATTGAAAAGGGGAATCGAACAGATTCCCGAAAGCTCTGTGTAGAAATTTATTTTTAAATATATTTGTACTCATACATAACTGTGGATTTCTTTCTGCAGTTCAAGATTCATGCTACTTTGATTATTATTATTATTATTATTATTATTATTATTATTATTATTATTATTATTATTATTATTATTATTATTATTATTATTATTATTATTATTATTATTGAAGTGTTTCATCAGATGTTTGTGATGGACTTGGATAATTAAAACAAGACCAGAGAGAGAGAGAGAGAGAGAGAGAGAGAGAGAGAGAGAGAGAGAGAGAGAGAAATAAATCTCGCCTCCTTTCTCAAAATGAAAGTTCTTGAATCCATTCTCTACAGAGTGGAAGGAAGACCAGCATAAAATTATTGCCCTCCAGCAAACTGTGGCCACATCTGCAGTGTAATCGACCCAGCTTTTGAGCTTGGAAGGAAAAAAAAGTAAATTCACAGATATTCTTGCATACTCTTAAACCCGTATGTGTTTATGCTGGGCATGCGTTGTATAAATCTATCAGCTATCTATCTATCTATATATATATATATATATATATATATATATATATATATATATATATATATATATATATATATATATATATAAAAAGCTCTGCCTTCGTACAAAGCCCTTACTTGTTTGTGTGTGGGCGGAATGGTTTTAAATTCCAGGAGTTCCATGATGCAGTCGAAATCTCTCTCTCTCTCTCTCTCTCTCTCTCTCTCTCTCTCTCTCTCTCTCTCTCTCTCTCTCTCCACCACCACCAGCATCCTAATCAATACATAGACATTCCTGCTCTCCGTCGCTCTCCACTGCCACTGGTTCTACTCACTCAGAGCTCCTCTTCCTCCTCCTTCCTCCTCCTCCTCCTCCTTCTTCTTCTTCTTCTTCTTCTTCTTCTTCTTCTTCTTCTTCTTCTTCTTCTTCTTCTTCTTCCCTTCCATCATTTTTTATCGCCCGTGTTCGTTCTTAGGTCGTGGCAGTGTCATCCACTTTTTTTTTTTTTTTTCTACTGACATAGAAAATCCGGAAGGCTGCGTTTGGCGGAGTGGCAATCCTAAGCTAAGGTGGATCAGTGCTGCCGAAAGCATTGCACTTAAGAAAAGGACTGTCACCACATGCGGCGCACTGTAGGCATTGCTTGAAGGCTCTTTGCAGCGTCCCTTCGGCCCCCTAGTTGCAACCCCTTTCACTCCTTTGACTGTACCTCCGTTCATATTCTCTTTCTTATACGATTCTTTCCAGCCTCTCCTATCAATTGTTTCATAGTGCAACTGAGAGGTTTTCCGCCTGTTACACCTTTCGAACCTTTCTATTTTGTTTCCCTTTCAGCGCTGAGTGACCTCAAAGGTCCCAGTGCTTGGCCTTTGGCCTAAATTCCATATTCCATTCCATTCCTGTCCTAGGAATGAAATTATTCTCGGTAACTCTGTTAAATGATTTAAATTGATGGCGTTGACAATCTGAAACGTGTCAGTAAATAATGAATGCCTGTACGCATCAAACTGCAACACAGCCCTAATGCTATGTAGGCACTCATATTCTCTGTCAGCATTTTAAGGCTAAATTATTTTAAATTGTTCTTTGGTATCAGCAAGTTTATAGTTTTATAAAAAAAAAAAGTAAAAAATGCGCCGAAGCTTCTTCGGCGCAATCGAGTTTTCTGTACAGCCGCTACGGCGTATAATCAAGGTCACCGAAAACAGATCTGTCTTTCGGTGTTCTCGGTATAATGCTGTATGAGCCGCGGCCCATGAAACTCTCAGCCGGCCGTGGTGCCCTGTGTTACGTTGCCAGAAGCACGGTTATTGCTAACTTTGACCTAAAATAAAATCAAAACTACAGAGGCTAGAGGGCTGCAATTTGGTATGTTTGATGAATGGAGGGTGGATGATCAACATACCAATTTGTAGCCCTCTAGCCTCAGCAGTTTTGAAAATCTGAGGACGGACAGAAAAAGTGCGGACGGGAAGACAAATCGCCATCTCAATAGTTTTCTTTTACAGAAAACTAAAAGTGTGATGGATTCTTAACGAAACTTGAAAGACATTTTCCATCAGGGACATACGGTAGAGCCGAATTTTATTGTGGTCCTTAGGATCATCTTTAAGGATCCTCCTTCGTGTACACGAAGTCCTTGGCCAAGGTTGATATATGGACCTTGTCTTTGTCCTTGACCAAGGTTGATATATGGACCTTGTCTTTGTCCTTGACCAAGGTTGATATATGGACCTTGTCTTTGTCCTTGACCAAGGTTGATATATGGACCTTGTCTTTGTCCTTGGCCAAGGTTGATATATGGACCTTGTCTTTGTCCTTGACAAAGGTTGATATATGGACCTTGTCTTTGTCCTTGACCAAGGTTGATATATGGGCCTTGTCCTTGGACAAAATTGATATATGGACCTTGTCCTTGGCCAAGGTTGATATATGGACCTTGTTCTTGGCCAAGGTTGAGATGTGGACCTTGCCCTTGGCCAAGGTTGATATATGGACCTTGTCCTTGGCCAAGGTTGATATATGGACCTTGTTCTTGGCCAAGGTTGAGATGTGGACCTTGCCCCTGGTCGATTGATATGGACCTTGACCTTGGCCAGGGTCGATCCTTGGCCAAGGTCGGACCTTGTCCTTGGCCAAGGTCGATCTATGGACCCTGACCTTGGCCAAGGTCGATCTATGGACCTTGACCTTGGCCAAGGTCGATCTATGGACCTTGACCTTGGCCAAGGTCGATATATGGACCTTGTCCTTGGCCAAGGTCGATCTATGAACCTTGTCCTTGGCCAAGGTCGATCTATGAACCTTGTCCTTGGCCAAGGTCGATATATGGACCTTGTCCTTGACCAAGGTTGATATATGGACCCTGCCCTTGACCAAGGTCGATCTATGGACCTTGACCTTGGCCAAGGTCGATCTATGAACCTTGTCCTTGGCCAAGGTCGATATATGGACCGTGTCCTTGGCCAGGGTCGATCTATGGACCTTGACCTTGGCCAAGGTTGATATATGGACCTTGTCCCTGGCCAAGGTCGATATATGGACCTTGTCCTTGGCAATGGCAGTTCACTGGTACATCGTTTGCAGCTGTTCGTTTAATTCTTTGTATCATTCCTTCTTCCCAGCAGCTTTGAATGTGTGTTACTTTTTATCATTCATTCCATTGGGAGTTTTTTTTTTTCCTCACCTGGCTGGCCAACTGCCCTAATTCATTTCATTCAAGAATCCCTTTGAGAGTCTAGAAATGGGACTCATTAGTCCACAGAAATAATTTATTATGCAACAGTTTTGGCAGGGGACCAAAGCGTTCACGTGTTTGTCATGATGGCGCTCCAGTAGATAGAATATTGTAAGATGGTTGAGAAATTCATAAGGTCGTGATAAACTTTTATGTAAATAAAAGTCAGTTATGTAGATAAGTTGTCTTATTGTTATTTTAACGTAAACATCGGAAGTCCTTTTGTTTTTATCTTTTGCACAGTAATACATACTTTAAGATATTAGTATCATTACTTTGCTTCACGTTTTTTTATCGGGGAAAGATCAGTCGAACGGAAATAGTCTTTGAAACTATAGAAGGAAAAAAAACACGCATTTGGTATGTATTAAGATCATAATAAATACTCAGATATTTAAAGTAAACTGGTTAAAATTTAAATCAAACGACTGAATAGTATCCTGCATTGACTGATCAAAAAGGGAAGAACTTTGAGATTATAGGTCATGTGGCGTTTGCCAAATTTCCTTGGACATTTTCAGTGAAGATCCGTCAAGATGTTTTTTGGAAATACAGTAAGAATTATTTTCAGTGTAAGTTTCCCTTAGGGGGTTAGTTGCATCAGTGCACTTCACGCGGAGCACTGTAGGCATTACTTAAGGTACTTTTGAAGGTCCCCTTCCTTAGGCCCCTAACTGCAACCCCTTCATTCCTTTTACTGTACCTCCATTCATATTATTTTTCTTTCATCCTGCTATTTAGCCTCTCCTAACAATTATTTCAGTCCAGCTGCGAGGTTTTCCTCCCGTTACACCTTTCAAACCTACCTGCTCTCAATTTCTTTTCCAGCGCTGAATGACCTCATAGGTCCCAGTGCTTGGCCTTTGGCCGAAACTCTACATTCCATTCCATTGCGAATCTTTGAAATTCTTGGACCATGACAGTGTTATATTGTTGCAGAGTTGCTTATCGGTTAATGTAAGCAACGCTGGTATTGACCAGTTGGAATGCGCATAAAATCACGGTTTGCCCAAATTGTTTGCGTTTGAAGCACATCAACTGAATCCCTCCGAAGCGTTTTAGTTTTGGCCCAACAGATGCACCTTTTGATAATGGAATTACACCATGAAAATGTTGATTAGTGCCTAGTGAAATACTGAACATTTGCGTAGCACTCTATACTCGTTGGTATGTGATTGCATGACTCGTGTACATTGTGGCTATGTTACAACCGCTTTCAACCCTTTTACTGTACCTCCGGTCATATTCTTTCTTATATCTTTCTTCAAACCTCTCATGTCAGTTGATTCATAGTGCAGCTGCAACAGGTTTACTTTTCAGACCTTTCCACTGTCAGTTTCCGTTTCAGCGTTGAATGCCCTCATCATCATAGGTCCCCAGCGCTTGGCTTTTTTCCTAAATTCTGTATTCTACTCTTTTGTATTCTATCCTTCGATAATAAGAGTATCATTCATTATAAGTATATTTTAAGCAATGTTCGGTAGATAAGATAATCTTCACGGGAGGCGTTGTCGCGTCGCGGAATTGTACTCTGTACTCTGTACTCTGCACTCTGTACTTTGGTGTGGACTCTGTACCTTTCAGACCACTGTATCTTTCGGACAAGGACATACACCGTTCAGGAAAAACCCGTGACTCAGAATCACATCGGTATTCTCTATATTGTTTACCGTAACTCTCTGATAGGTGAGCCCTAATCGCGCCCCAAGATATTAGCGTGAAGTGCGTTCTCTATAAAAAAAAAAAAATAGTAATTATCATCTGCTGCTTATTATAACTCAGTCACCACTCGGGTACAAAGGTATCGTTGCAGTTATCTCGAAATGATTTGTCATGATATGAGATAAGAGGTGATTCAACTGTCATATTATTGTTGTTTTTGATACGGATGAATGCTGTAAGTGTGGAATAACAGAGAGAGAGAGAGAGAGAGAGAGAGAGAGAGAGAGAGAGAGAGAGAGAGAGAGAGAGAGAGATTTCCTGTAGGGACGAAATTTCTTGCCTTGATAATGTGAAATTTTAGAGAGAGAGAGAGAGAGAGAGAGAGAGAGAGAGATTTCCTTTAGGAACTAAATTTCTTGCCTTGTATCGATGTGAACTTTTTAGAGAGAGAGAGAGAGAGAGAGAGAGAGAGAGAGAGAGAGAGATTTCCTGGAGGGACTAAATTTCTTGCCTTGTCAATGTGAACTTTTAGAGAGAGAGAGAGAGAGAGAGAGAGAAAGGATAGGAGCGAGATATGACTTGTATTTATAAGTAATCTTTTTGTCTTTATTCTGGCCGTATTATTATCCGTTCTTGACACAGAAGAAAGCTGTAATTATGGAATAACTAATTTCTGTTACGCAAAGAGTGAGAGTATAGGAGCGAGATATTCCTTGTATTCATAAGTAATCTCTGTCTTTATTATGGCATATAAAAGCACCTGGAGGGTTACGTATTTTATAGTGAAGCGTAATGCCATCTTTATTGGAGTTCTTTGGCTGCTTTGAAAAGACCCTATACGAAGTCAAATCGGTTTAGCTTGGAAATTCCTCATGAGAAAGACCATGCAAGGTCTAACTACTTTACACATAAGTTATGATTATTATTCAGAAGATGAACCCCATTCATATGGAACAAGCCCAGAGGGGCCATTGACTTGAACTTTTGCAGTTCCAATTGCACGACATCCTCAGTAGCGAGACTATTCCACAGTCCAGTAGTGTGAGGAGGCAAGGTCTACTCTAGACCTTGTGAGGAGGAATAAAGGACCTCTGGAACATTTACTGCATATTGGTGCTGCTGTTCAGCGAATCTGGTTGCTCTCGGCAGATAAAGGGGATCAGGGATCAATTGTGAATGTGAGAGATCTCTGTTGAAGTACAACTTATGAAAAATTGACAAACAAGAGACCATCCGTCGATGGTCCAAGTCATAACTGCTGATATCTGGGAAACAGAAACCTACCACCACGTAAGAATTTCACTAGTCCTGACTACTTTTCAGTTTGAAGCTCGTCATGGAAAAGAAGCTCTGGCCTTTATACATACGAAGCTCTTCACGAAAAGGTCCTTGCAAGGTCTGGCCACTTTCCAAATTCAGCTTTTCGTGATCAGAAAAAAAAAATTGACTTTGTGGAATCTCTTCAGAACAGCACAAATAGTGGCCTTTCATTCTGCTGTGAGACTGAACCATCGTCAAAGCCTGCTCCGTAGGTTTTTAGTGCCGTCAGTGCACCTCATGCTATGCACTGTAGGCATTACTTAGGTTCTTTGCAGCGTCCCTTCGGCCCGTAGCTGCAACCCCTTCATTCCTTTTACTGTACCACCGTTCATATTCTCTCTCTCTCCATCTTACTTTCTTCAGTCCTCTCCTAACAATTGATTCATAGTGCAACTGCGAGGTTTTCCTCCTGTTACACCTTTCAAACCTTTTCACTGTCAGTTTCCGTTTCAGCGCTGAATGACCTCATAGGTCCAAGCACTTGGCCTTTGGCATAAATCCTGTATTCTATTCTAGATAGCTGCTTGTCCATTAATTGTTGAGGAACCACTCGAATACTGATTTTGTAGGACATGCGTGACTGGTATTAATAACATAATGCCGTCTCTGAATAACAGAGAGAGAGAGGTCTCTGAATAACAGAGAGAGAGAGAGAGAGAGAGAGAGAGAGAGAGAGAGAGAGAGAGAGAGAGAGTTACGTTTGTGATCTTTCTCCCCTTCATCTGTGCGATATAGATACAGACTTATCAAATATTTCAAAGATAAGAATGTACCCGACTGTATGGCAATTACATAAGCTGACTTTTAAGTACCCGGATCTCTTCTTGATATGGGTGGGACTTCTAATAAGCGTGATTAGGTCCAAAATGCCACTTAAAAATCCACCACCCACAGAGAGAGAGAGAGAGAGAGAGATTGACACTTCTCTCCAATACGTAGTAGTCAGAGAGAAAGAGGAAGACTTCTCTCCAATTCGGGAGAAGTCAGAGAGAGAGTGAGTCTCTCCAATACGGAAGAGAGAGAGAGAGAGAAGAGAATAGAGAGAGAGAAGAGAGAGAGAGAGAGAGAGAGAGAGAGAGAGATTCTCTCTCCAATACGGAAGAGAGACCAGCTCTCTCGGTCAAGTTTCAAGTAGTGTCGATTCTATAAGGGCGCATTCCTTCCTCTTCAACTGAATATGAAAGACTTCCATCTTTTATTTTAACTTTCTTTTATTTTAAACAAATAATAATAATAATAATAATAATCGCTGAATAAATTACATACCGCATATTTCTAGCAAACTAAAATCGGAAGAATGCGAATGGAATATGGAATTTAGGCCAAACGCCAAGCACTGGGGTTTATGAGGTCATTCAGCGCTGAAAGGAACACTGAGAGGAATAAGAATAGAAATATACTTTGCTTTAATTATTCATAGGGATCCTCGCACCCCTTAGAACCGGCTGCCCTTGTAGGCTAATAATTCTACACCGTTAAACGTTTCTGCAGATTTTAGTATATTTTTTACTGTCAAAATGGTTTCTTACTCTTAAATAAGTGTAGCTTGTATTTTAATGTTTGATTACATTTTTATTTATCAGTTTAATTTATTTTTCTAATAACTGACCTCATCTTTCTTTATTTCCCATCTTTACCTTCTGTTACTTCTTGCCAGTGAACACCGTAATATTCTCTGGAAGCTTCAGGAATTTCAAGTCAGTGGCCCCTCTGGTGGGCTTGTTTCCGTATGAATAGGGTTCATCTTCTGAATAATAATAATAATAATAATAATAATAATAATAATAATAATAATAATAATAATAATAATAATTGTAAGATTATCTTATTCTGATATATCCTTTTAGAGCTAAGCCAACAAGTCTACACCATTACACGCTTTTGCATATTTTAGTGTATTTTAACTGTCAAATTGGTGTCTTACTTTTAAATAAGTGTAGGCACTTTACTTATAAATATGCAATGCGCTCTAAAATATTGATGGCAGTTCCTTTTCCTTATTTTAACTATTTCTTTTTCTTTTTCAGGTAAGTTGGTTCCAGCAGTATGCGAGTAGAGATTGGAGTTGTAGGTATGTGAAGCATTGACACATCTCATATATTCAAATGCTTTGTATTGTGGGTAGTGTAAGTATGGGTATTAGTGTGTGTGTGTGTGTGTGTATATATATATATATATAATATATATAATTTATACATATATACATTATTATTATATATGTATATTTATATATATATGTATTGACAGATATTTACTTAATATTAAAGGCATATCTCGCCATTTAAAATAACTTGAAAACGAATGGGATTCTCTCTCTCTCTCTCTCTCTCTCTCTCTCTCTCTCTCGACTTCTTCCTTCTATTGGAGAGAAGTCTCAATCTCAGCATCTCTCTCTCTCTCTCTCTCTCTCTCTCTCTCTCTCTCTCTCTCTCTCTCTCTCTCTCTCTTTTGACTTCTTCCGTATTGGAGAGAAGTCTTAATCTCAGCATCTCTCTCTCTCTCTCTCTCTCTCTCTCTCTCTCTCTCTCTCTCTCTCTCTCTCTCTCTCTCAGGAAACGACTGTTCAAATGGAAGAGGTGTAATAAAAATGGCTAGATGGAATATCAGGATTACCCAGACGAGAAAGGCAGGCACAAGAGCATTCGCCTTAGTTCACTGACCTGGAATTCGAGTCCATTCCCTTCAAGCTTATCCAGTAGAGAGAGAGAGAGAGAGAGAGAGAGAGAGAGAGAGAGAGAGAGGCCTGTGTATTTATTTGCATGCGGGTGCTTGCTTGCGCGCAGGCAGTTACCCTACTGACGCCCACGATTTAGCAATAAAATCTCTCGTGTTTTCATGAAAGCAGGGAAAGCTCTCTCTCTCTCTCTCTCTCTCTCTCTCTCTCTCTCTCTCTCTCTCTCTCTCTCTCAAACACTCACGTGCGAGCGCGCGCGCGCAAAATTCTCTTTTTCATGAGATCTAGAGGTAATAGAGTACGCCAGCAAGAGTGTTTTCCTTAAAATATAAATTTCCAAAGAGAGCGGGCAGTGGATGCCATGTGGTTCGATCAATACTCGTGTCCTCAGCTGCTGTACAGCATTGGTCTTGCAAGCTTGCTTGCTTGCTCTCTCTCTCTCTCTCTCTCTCTCTCTCTCTCTCTCTCTCTCTCTCTCTCTCTCTCTCTCTCTCTCTCTCTCTCCTGTAACCGTTTGACCTCTGCTAGACCTGCCCTTGTTAAGTCATTCTTAGTGATGGGTCATATGGCATGCAAAAGTGTCTGAAATCTCTCTCTCTCTCTCTCTCTCTCTCTCTCTCTCTCTCTCTCTCTCTCTCTCTCTCTCTCTCTCTGTAATCGTGTGACCTCTCCTAGACCTGCGCTTGTTAAGTCTTTCTTCGTGATGGGTCATATGGCTTGCAAAAAGGTCTCAGACATGATTTCAACATCAGCGTTGATCAGAAAAGGCTAAATTCTATTCTGATCAGAAGAGTTAATTTTATTATTATTATTATTATTATTATTATTATTATTATTATTATTATTATTATTATTATTATTCAGAAGACGGACCCTGTAATGTATGTTAATAATTTACGAGCAAGCAGCGAGGAGGAGGAGGAGGAGGAGGAGGAGGAGGAGGAGGAGGAGGAGGAGGAGGAGGAGGAGGAGGAGGAGGAGGAGGAGGAGGAGGAGGAGGAGGAGGAGGAGGAGGAAACATTATATGCAGTAATTAAATGGCATGAGACAGGTTGTCGAATATATGAAGAAATGTGTCATAAACTGCCTCTGTGTACAGAATTTTAAGTGTAGCTGAAATGGAGTGAATCGAGCGTAATTTGTATTGAAGCAGCTTTGAAAAGAGGATTTTAAGACTATCGTAAACCGGATGGAGCAATCAGTGTCGCAAAAAAAATTCTTAGAAGTCTGTTGATAAATTGGCAAGGTGATATTTAGAACATAGCGTGGAGTTAACTTGGTCATGTATTTATAGCGGATGGACCCCTTAGGGGTGTGGTGCTGTCAGTGCACCACATGCGGTGCACAGTAGGCATTACTTAAGGGTCTTTTCAGCGTCCCTTCGGCCCCTAGCCACAACCCCTTTCATTCCTTTTACTGTAACTCCATTCATATATTTCTTCCATCGTGCTATCCACCCTCTCCTAACAATTGATTCATAGTCCAACTGTAAAAGGTTTTCCTCTTGTTACACCTTTCAAACCTTCTTACTGTCAATTTCCGTCCCTGAATGACCTCATTGTAGGTCCCAGCGCTTGCTTGGCATTTGGCTCAAATTCCATATTCTATTTCCAATGCGACTGCAGACCGCATAAATAAATCTGATGGTCTGTCACCAACTTGAAGTTTCGCGGCGCGAAACACTCGCTGTCACCTTCAAACGCCGGGATTTTTTTTCAATCTACGAGAAGTTTTATTCAGTTCTAGCAACAGGTTAGCCATTGGTGTCATGACTTAGATACTACACTTGGGACTTGTCATTGCAAAAACTTAAAGCTTACTGATAATAATAACCGTAGTTACAAATTAAAGCTTACTACTAATAATAACTGTAGTTAAACATTACTCATAATAGCATGAGTCTTGGAATGGAGAAACAAATCTAGTTATGTGCGAGTACTCTATTCTGTCCGCCCTCAGATCTTGAAAACTTCTGAGGCTCGAGGGCTGCAAATTGGTATGTTGATCAACCACCCTCCAATCATCAAACATACCAAATTGCAGCCCTCTAGCCTCAGTAGTTTTTATTTTATTTAAGGTTAAAGTTAGCCATAATCGTACCCCCCCCCGCAACGTTATAGGACAGGCCACCACCGAGCCGTGGTTTAAGTTTCATGGGCCGCGACTCATACAGCATTATACCGAGACCACCGAAAGATAGATCTGTTTTCGGTGGCCTTGACTATACGCTGTAACGGCTGTACAGAAAGCTGGATTGCGCCGAAGAAACTTCGCCATATTTTTTAATTGTTAAATCTCAGAGACTGGAAAGAGGAACTTGAACAGATTACCCTAAGCTCTCTGTAATAACTTAAGTCGTATAAAAAATTATCATAGCAACGAAGACCTCGCAGTCGCCGGTACCCTTAGGGCAGACTTATTCTTAGCACCCGACGGAATAGGGTGCTCGTTGCTTCCAACATTCCACACATCATAAATGTGTATCCCGCATCACGTCAGCAGGCCGGGGACGAACAGCTCGCATCACATTTTTGGCAAGCTGGGTATCTGGGCATCTATTGACAGAGCGGTGCCGCTCAGTAACGAAACAGCGGGAACAGCAGGGTATGGGCGGGGCACGAGGGCCTGTATGTACCCGGTGGGCGATAGGGCGTGGGGAAGGGGGTAGGGTATGGGGTATGTTGCATGGGCAGCTGATGCCCTTCACTCAATGCTTACGTAACGGCCCCTTGTTGAGTGCATTGGTCGGTGGGTATAGGGTAGGATCATCGGTTCTTTCATGTGGTCTTATGTAATGTTTGCACTGTGGGTATTCTTAATAAGGTTTTTTTTTTTGCAGCTACAACCCCTTTCATTCCTTTTACTGTACGTCCGTTCATATTCTCTTTCTTCCATCTGACTTTCCTCAACCCTTCTCCTAATAATTGTTTCATAATGCAACTGCAAAAGGTTTCCGCTTCAGCGCTGAATGACCTCGTCATCATAGTTCTGTGTAATGTTTTGCTGAAACAAGCCAGCCTTATTTAATAGATTACTTAGGTTATTTCCTGAACATGGTATCAAACCTTTTAAGTCAGATATATATATATATATATATATATATATATATATATATATATATATATATATATATATATATATATATATATATATATATATATACTGTATATATATCGAGTTCAATGTCACCTCCTAATATACAAAGTTCCTTCCTGTTTAGAAGTCTGAAACAGGATTTGTTCCTAAACAAATTCAAAAACCTGTCTTTACATAGGGTGTAGCTTGCGAACGGAGTCAAATCCTGTGTGAAGACTTTCATGTTTGTATGTTAGGAAAACCATTGTGCCGGCTTTGTCTGTCCGTCCGCACTTTTTCTGTACCCCCTCAGATCTTGAAAACTACTGAGGCTAGAAGGGCTGCAAATTGGTATGTTGATCATCCACCCTCCAATCATCAAACATACCAAATTGCAACCCTCTAGCCTCAGTAGTTTTGATTTTATTTAAGG
Organism: Macrobrachium rosenbergii; assembly: GCF_040412425.1. Classification (NCBI taxonomy): domain Eukaryota; kingdom Metazoa; phylum Arthropoda; class Malacostraca; order Decapoda; family Palaemonidae; genus Macrobrachium; species Macrobrachium rosenbergii. The sequence continues at coordinate 6,291,003 of NC_089776.1, forward strand.
ATAAAGTTAGCCATAATCGTGCTTCTGGCAACGCTATAGGATAGACCACCACCGAGCCGTGTTTAAAGATTCATGGGCCGCGGCTCATACAGCATTATCCCGAGACCCACCGAAAGATAGATCTATTTTCGGTGGCCTTGATTATACGCTGTAACGGCTGTGCAGAAAACTCGATTGCGCTGAAGAAACTTCGGCCCATTTTTTACTTGTGATTGTTCGCAGTGAATCACTCTTATGTCCTTGAAAAATATCTGACAGATTTGAGCAAATATTCGAGCAAAGTATTAGAAGTACTAACTGTGTGTGTGTGTGTGTGTGTGTGTGTGTGTGTGTGTGTGTCTAAAACATTATCAGTCACCACATTAAAAGAAGTGACATCTCTGTTGAACTGAATCCCCAGTGACTTCAATACTCTTCATGGGACTGAATGAAAAGCAATTCGCCCAATCATTTATGTAATCTTGCAGACGTTGTCTAGTTCTCGCATTCTCCTCAGCTGGGTATGTAAGTCAGGCGGGTTTTTATCCTCTCTCTCTCTCTCTCTCTCTCTCTCTCTCTCTCTCTCTCTCTCTCTCTCTCTCTCTCTCTCTCTCTCTCTCTCTCTCTGTATATACATATATATATATATATATATATATATATATGTATATATATATATATATATAATATATATATATGTATATATATATATATATATATATATATTATATATATATATATATATTATATATATGTCCCTACATCATGCATAAATGGTGAATGATGTTGGTTCATAATAGTGAATAATAATGACACCACATTCAGAAATCTGTCATAAATTGAACCCCTTACACCTCACCTAGAAGAGTCATCAACTATGCCATGACAGTGCACTCTACTCTCCATATTGCACACGGCACTCTATCTCAAGTGCAAGCTTGCACTCTTTGAATATTAAGGCCCTCTCTCTCTCTCTCTCTCTCTCTCTCTCTCTCTCTCTCTCTCTCTCTCTCTCTCTCTCTCTCTCTCTCTGAAGGCCCTAGTTTCGTTTTCCAAACCGTTCAGGGCAGTGCTTGGGTACAGTGCCCAAAGTATGTTCATTTGAAAGGTTCTTTGCAGCGTCCCTTCGGCCCCCAGCTGCTGCAACCCGTTTCATTCCTTTTACTGTACCTCCGTGCATATTATCTTTCTTCCGTCTTGCTTTCCTCAACCCGCTTTGTCTGTAGCCTAAATTCTATATTCTTACGTACAAATTTAGCATTATTGAGATATATATATTACTCGATCAACCAGTGAAAATTGCACGAGAGAGAGAGAGAGAGAGAGAGATAGAGAGAGAGAGAGAGAGAGAGAGAGAGAGAGAGAGAGAGAGAGAAGGGGTTTAGTCTTTTGATATCCAATTGCAGTAGACGCAGAAAATAAAATGCTTTGGTGGAAATACCCTTAAATCTGAATAGTGTTACCCTGTGGGCATCTGTGTGACGAAGCTTCAGACCAAGTTTGAACACCTTTGGGCCTGAGCAAAATATGGACCTTAAATTGTAGTCCAAGAAAATAGAAAAAGTAATTAAAAGTTTGTGCAGTCTTATATATATTTACAGAAAGTATAAAGATTTTATTATTATTATTATTATTATTATTATTATTATTATTATTATTATTCAGAAGATGAACCCTGTTCATTTGGAACAAGCCCACCAAAGGGGCCAGTGACTTGAAATTCAAGCTTCCAAAGAATATTGTGGTGTTCATTGGAAAGAAGTGACAGATGATAAATGGAATTACAGAAAGAGGAGATCAGTTATTAGCTAAACAAATAAATTAAGAAAGTGATAAATTAATAAATAAAAATGTTAATCAATTATTAAAGAAGAACCTTACCCTGACAGTAGAGCAAAGTCGACATTGTTTTTCAAGGCTAGATTAAGCATATCAGAACTTGTTGGCAAGAACAAATGTACTTTTAGACAAGCATTGATAAAGACAATGAAAAATTAAACATTTCCATCTGTGCCGTTTAGCCGCTGATGATAAAATGTGAGATAACGCATTTTTTTTAAAACCGTATCAGAAAGATGAATCATTGCAAATTATTATCTGTCTGCGTTTAAGCAAAAATGAAATTGAAGGGTTGGAAGCAACTGGTGTTGAACCTGAGACCTATAGATCAGCAAACGCGAAACTGCAAAGATATACAAGAGCTACCAGTGCTTGCATGAAGCAAAGTAATCATACCTGTCACCAAGAAGGTTCTGTACAAGCACAAACATCCCGTAGGGGAGTAGTGCCGTCAGTGCGCCTCACGCAGTGCACTGTAGGCATTATTTAAGGTTCTTTGCAGCGTCTCTTCCATGGGCCATAGCTGATGCAACCCTTTTCATTCCTTTTTACCGTACCTCCGTTCGTATTATCTTTCTTCCACCTTACTTTCCTCAACCCGCTCTTCACAGTTGATTCATGATGCGACTACAAAAGATTTTCCTTCGTACAGTCAGTTTCCGTTTCAGCGCTGAATACTTGGCCTTGGCCTAAATTCTGTAGTCTATTCTATCCTATCCTATTCTATTCTATCCTATTCTATTCTAGTCTGTGAATAAATTGAGCGGTTGTGTTGCAAATACGGTTGTCTTTTTTTATAATTTCTTGGGCACGTGTCCTGACAGGGGCTTCGTGTTATTATAAAGGCCAAGTTTGCGAGAATGTTTACATTTCTAACATACCTCAGGTCTGTTTGGACGAAGGTTACCTCAGGTATTGATCTGTGGTCATGGTAAATAGTTTATGAAGGATGGTATACCTTCCTCCGCACGCAGTCCCTATTATAACGACTCACTCTGTGGAGAAGTTGAGTTGTTATTGCTTGTATGGGTTTTACTCTCTTCCTATCCTTGTTCTTGTGAATGAGTTGGACTGTTTAGAAAATAAGCCTCAACATTGACAGAGCAAAATACTGTGTCGATAGAAAAATTATGCTTTTCCAGGACATGATAAAACATCAAATAGGAAAAGGTTAGCCAAAGATATAATGGAATAATGAATAAATTCACTCTTTCTGCTCCAAGTACATTATTTATTTTTGGTTTAAAGTGCAATAAAGATACATTTGGAATGTAAAACATAGACTATGGTAGGACTTTGTATGGTAGGAATTTTATGGTTAGTTTCCATTTCAGCGCTGAATGACCTCAGGTCCCAGCACTTGGCCTTTGGCCTAAATTCTATATTCCTTCCTTCCTTACGAAGATGAATTAGTAAACATGGAATGCTTGGCAAAGGTTAAAAGCGTACTAGATCATGAAGAGGTGATTTGGTACCTTGACGAAAATTTGGGGCTGACGTTGTGAAAATTGTGTAATTCTGATGTGCCGAGAGGAATTGGGATAAAAAGATTTGAAATTGTGGTCAGATGGTATGGAAGAAGTTTTAGAATGAAAGAGAGACAGTACTGGTAAAGTTTGATGAGAGCAATTGCAAGATATATATATATATATATATATATATATATATATATATATATATATAAATTATATATATAATTTATTTATTTACTTATATTTTATAATCATATATATCAACAGTGTGACTTTGTGATATAAATCAAAGTGTGACTTTGTGAACATAAAGAGAATTAGAGAGAGAGAGAGAGAGAGAGAGAGGAGGGGCATGAACAAGTGGTTAATTGATGAGCAACAGGTCCCGTTCCCTTGTGTGGAACCTGTCCAAATTTCGGCGTTCACCCTCCTTACACCCCTACTAGTAGAAGCGGACATTGTTATTTTATTCTTTTATACTGATCCATATCAGTGATGTTCAGAACCTTCCCCCCACCCTCTCTCTCTCTCTCTCTCTCTCTCTCTCTCTCTCTCTCTCTCTCTCTCTCTCTCTCTCTCTCTCTCTCTCTCTCTCTCGTGGTCAATTGTACTTATGTTCACCAAGTCAGCCATTTGATTTTAGGGGAAAATTCTCTCTCTCTCTCTCTCTCTCTCTCTCTCTCTCTCTCTCTCTCTCTCTCTCTCTCTCTCTCTCTCTGCCTTCACAGCTCTTGATTTTCAAATCTAAGAAGAAGAAATAGATTTCTTATCACTTTTCCTATTCCTTTTTCCTCTTGAGAATGAATTGGTATAATAATGGAATGCATTGGGCACGTATATTTAAGTTATTATTATTATTATTATTATTATTATTATTATTATTATTATTATTATTATTATTATTATTATTATTATTATTACTGACTTGAAATTCAAACTTCGAAAGAATATGGTGGTGTTCATTTGAAAGAAATAACAGAAGGTCAAGGGAAATACGGAATGAGACCAGGAATTAGGAAAACAGATAATGCAGGGAAACAATTTGATTTCACTTGATGGGCAAAGAGGAATTATGGTTAAAACACGTCTTGTGGGTAAAAACGCCAGTATTATTTATGGAGGGAAAATGTCTTATTTATCACTCTTTACTGAAAGTTATTTCAAGGGCTGTGTGACAATTATTGTCATATAAATTCACTTTTTGGCTCGAGGATTCTTCTTCCTAGTATCTATCTAGCAATGTGTCAGTCATGCTAATTTCATTCCTTTTACTGTACCTCCGTTCATATTCTCTTGCTTCCCTCAACCATCTCCTGACTAATGATTCATAGTGCAACCGCAGAAGTTTTTCCTCTTGTTACACCTTTCAGACCTTCTTTTCTCTCAGTTTTCGTTTCAGCGCTGAATGACCTCATCGTGAGAGGTCCCAGCACTTGGCCTTCTCATAAATTCTACATTCGGTTCGATTTAGACGCAATCCTTCTTCCAAGAATTTACACTGTAGTGCTTTCTGATTTATGATTACGGCTTCCCATTAGTTTCTGCCCACTGAGAGTGAGCAGAAACTAATGGCAGTCTTTTATGTCAGATTATTTATACTGTCCTCTTCCAAGAAAATGTTCGGTGGGCAGTTATACATGGCAATTTTGTATCGATGTATTGACTTGAGTTTCATTGTGGTCTGTGAAATCACTCCTGTCATAAAGGGTTCGGTTCAGGTGTGATAAGAAGAGCGCATTGTCCCTTGATGTGAATCATCTAGTGTTCTCTCTCTCTCTCTCTCTCTCTCTCTCTCTCTCTCTCTCTCTCTCTCTCTCTCTCTCTCTCTCGTGTTCCCTTTGCAAGGTGGATTCTGTCTCACCTAGAGGCTTTCATCCTGTTACACATTCATAACCTCCTTTACTCTCAATTTCTCTTTCAGCGCTGAATGACCTCGTAGGTCCATTGGCCTAAATTCTGTATTCAGCGCCATTCCAAACCACAGTTCTGGACACTAGAGAGATTTCGTTTCAAAGGTAATGCTATCATCGGGTGTCATGTTAAACGTCGTTGGATTATATCGCCAGCGTCGATAACATTTTGTAAAGGTATTCGGGTAAAAAATAATAAGAGGAATAAAATTCTCTCTCGTTGGGGCGGATTGGTTCCTGACGTGACTCATCTCAAATGCATTGTTTGTTTACGTTACCATGGAGAGCTGACAGCGTTGAACGTCCCTCTGAAAAATGCATGAGTACCCTTATGGGGGTTCACTCTCTCTCTCTCTCTCTCTCTCTCTCTCTCTCTCTCTCTCTCTCTCTCTCTCTCTCTCTCTCTCTCTCTCTCTCTCTCATATGATATTTGAAGGTCACAGCACACATCATATACCTTTGATTAATTTCTGTTTCAAGGTCTGTATTATATAATAATAATAATAATAATAATAATAATAATAATAATAATAATAATAATAATAACTAACTGTACCCTAAACAGGTTATAGCACTTAGTCATAATGAGTGCTATAACTATTGTTTAGGATACAGTGAGTTATTATTATTATTATTATTATTATTATTATTATTATTATTATTATTATTATTATTATTATTAGATGAAACCTATTCAGTATGATAAATCCTATTCATAATGAATTGAAATTCAAGCTTCCAAAGAATATTAAGGTGTTCATATGAAAGAAACAACAACAAGTAATAGGAGATTTAGAAAAAAGAGATCAATTACCAGACAAATAAATCAGCATATAGATAAAAATATAAATAAATTTTTAAGTCACAAGGAGAATTGAAATAACATTAATAAACATATAAAAATATAAGAAGTGATTCAAAGTGCGTGGGGAATTGTTTTATGGTATTAATGCATTACATCTACACACACACACACACACGCTGTTTAAAAGTGAAACAACTGGAATTCCTTGACTTAATCGCAGTAATCTCGTTAAATTGTAATTGTTTTGGCCAGCAAGGTTCGATGGTGGTTATATATTCTCAAAAACAAGTATAACCGTTCTGGCGAACAGAATGTGAATATAATGTGCTCAAGGTCTTAGCATTACCGGATATATGCTCTATTTAGCGTCCATGTTCCTATTTTTTCTTTCTCTACTGAATGGAAGGACAGAATGACGCAAGGAAGCGATTTTTTTTTTTTTTTTTGTAAAAGAAAACAACTTTTGAGATGGCTTTGTCTGTCCGTCCGCACTTTATTCTATCCGCATTTTTTTCCGTCCGCACTTTTTCTGTTCGCCCTCACATCTTAAAAACTACTGGAGCTAGAGGGCTTCAAATTGGTATGTTGATCATCCACCCTCCAATCATCAAACATACCAAATTGCAGCCCTCAGTATTTTTATTTTATTTAAGGTTAAAGTTAGCCATGAACGTTCGTCTGGCACTGCCATAGATGCCAACAACATAGGCCACCACCGGGCCGTGGCTGAGTGTTTCACACAGCATTATACGCTGTACAGAAAACTCGACTGCGCCGAAGTTTCGGCGCATTTTTTACTTGTATGTTTTTGGCAGACTTAAGGAATAACTTTGATCCTCTAGATGTGAATTATATTTCTTAAAATAGCGTCCTTTCCATGGCCCCTAGCTGCCACAACCCCTTTCATTCCATTTATCGTACCTCCGTTCATATTCTCTTTCCTGCATCTTACTTTCTTCAACCCTCTCCTAACAATTGTTTCAGAGTGCAATTGCTTTTGAGGTTTTCTTCCTGTTACGCCTTTCAAACCTTTTTACCGTCAATTTCCGTTTCAGCTCTGAATGACCGCATAGGTCCCAGTCCTTGGCCTATGGCTTAAATTCTGTATTCTGTCTTCATTTTGATACGTTTTTATATATTCATCTATTTATTAAATTTTTAAATTTTCAATAGAAGTAAAGAAATTAATAAATTAATAGATAAATAGATAAAAAAAATGTATTAAAATGCAAGAAGAATGTGGGGCAGCGGCTGATTTCGTATGTGCCGTCAGTGCCGACATGTTTAATTCAGTGTGAAGTCGGGTAATACGAGCCACTGAAGAAGTAATGTGTGTAACTGAAGTACATTTTCTATAACCAGTGATATCTGGTTCATTTCAGGCGATTGGATATAAATTTATAACTCCGTTGCACAATGTTTTGTGTTATTCTGCATTCTGTCTGCGCATTCATCGATCGGAGTGTTGTGGAAGAGAGAGAGAGAGAGAGAGAGAGAGAGAGAGAGAGAGAGAGAGAGAGAGAGAGATTGTTTTGGGAGAAAGAGGGAGATTGTTTTGGAAAAGAGAGAGAGATTGTTTTGAAAAGAGAGAGGGAGATTGTTCTGGAACAGAGAGAGAGAGAGAGAGATTCTTTTGGAAGAGAGAGAGAGAGGGGGAGATTCTTATGGAAAAGAGAGAGAGAGAGAGAGAAAGATATTGTTCTGGATAAGAGAGAGAGAGAGATTGTTCTGGAATAGAGAGAGAGAGAGATTGTGAGAGATTGTTATGGAAAAGAGAGAGAGAAAGTGTGTGTGAGTGAGTCTGGACACCTGTTGTTTCGTGTTATCCTCACCTCCCAATCAAGGACGATCCTCAACTGTGATAATAGACAGTTCCTTCGGATTACTCAGAAGCGACATTGAAACCAGCATAAAGCACTTTTTTCTCCTTTGCTTTCCTGAGAAAGAAAGAAAAAGGACATCATTCAAAGTGGAATGAAATCATTGCAGTGAAATCATTGTTAATTTGGTCCCAGAAGTAGTCTCTGTAAAATTCAAGGAATGCCTGACGAAGTGTGTCATACATTGAAGAGGCAAATATGTATGCTATTTTTACTCATTTCCTGCTTGCTTCAGGATTTTTTATTATTTTTTTTCTTTTTCTTTTGAGAGGGTTTTGAGAGGGTTGGGATTTGGGCGTTTCTGTTTCCTAATCTTGGCAGTTATGACTTGGACCATTGATGGATGGTCTCTTGTTTGTCACTTTTTCACAAGTTGTATTTTCACATTCACAATTGATTCCTTATCCACTTTGCCTGCCGAGAGCGACTAGATTCACTGAACAGCAGAAGCGATAATATGCAGTAAATGTGCCTTGCTGTCGAACTTCTCCAAAGTTCCAGAGGTCCTTTATTCTTGACACCACTGGACTGTGGAACAGCCTCCCTTCGGAGGATGTTTTGCAATTGGAACTTCAGAAGTTCAGTTGAAGATGCAATGTATTACTACCCTAATACTATTCTCTTTGTATTTTAATAATTAATTGTATTTTTATTTATTTATTAGTTTGATAATTTATCTGTTTTTTCTAAAACATGATCACTTCTTTCTGTATTTCCAATTACATTCTGTTACCTCTTTCGAATGGACACCATATTCCTAGGAAGCTTGAATTTCAAGTCAGTGGCCCCTTTGGTGGGCTTGTTCCATATGGATAGGGTTCATCTTCTGAATAATAATAATAAAATATAATAATAATAATAATAATAATAGTGGAGACTGTTCGCAGCTTCATCTAGTTTGTATGCTTATAACAGTTCAGTTGATAAATTAAGAAAGCATTGTAACGAAAACATATGTCCTTTGGATTTGAAAGCACTGTTTTGATGCTGTCTGGTTTAACCACCCAAGCACAAATAAGCTAGAAAGCGGTGCACTGTAGGCATTGCTTCTTAAGGTTCTTTGCAGCGTCCCTTCCTGAGGCTCCTAGCTGCTCTTTTTGACTGTACCTCCGTTCATATTCTCTTTCTTCCGTCTTCCTTTACTCATCCTTCTCATAGCAATTGATTCATAGTGCAACTGTAAAAGGTATTCCTCCTGTTACACCTTTCAAACCTTTCTACTTTCAATTTCCGTTTCAGCACTGAATGATCTATAGGTCCCAGTGCTGGGCCTTTGGCCAGAATTCAGTATTTTATTCTATTCTATTTTACACCGATTTCCAAAATTCAGACTGTTCTTTCTACATCTTTTAGTTCAGTTTTCCCTTTCAGCTCTGAATGATATATAGGCCCCAGCGCTTGGCCTTTGGCCAGAAATCAGTATTCTGTTCTAGTCTGCACCTTTTAGACCTTTTCCTGTTAGTTTCCAAAATTCAGTATTCTATTCTATTCTATTCTACAACTTTTAGACCATTTCACTGCCAAATTCCCTTCCAGCGCTGAATGATATATAGACCCCCAGCGCTTGGTCTCTGGCCTAAATCCTATATTCAGTCCATCTGTAAATTAGCTCACGAGACTTCTGTAGCTCCAGAGAGGGCCTATATATACATTCCATGCACAAATAGGTCCCAGCGCTTGGACATTGGCCTAAATTCTGTATTTAGCTTATCTGTAAATTAGCTCGCCAGACCTCTGTAGCTCCAGATAGGTGCTATATATACATTCCAGCAACAAATAAGTCCCAGGGCTTGGGCTCTGGCCTAAATTCTCTATTCAATCTATCTTTAAATTAGCTCACTATGACTTCCATGCGCAAGGGTAAGAGAAGCTACAGATGGACGCACTCTGGGGAAAGCACTTGAGCATGTCTCCCACTTCATTATCGATGTGTAATTACCGCTCGTGACATTTTTAATGGTTAGCAGACGCTTCGTGGGAACTGCGCACTTGCTTGCACATGGAGAAAGTAGCGCTCATGTTGGCGAAACAATTGGTTGCTAGGGAGAGAGGAGAGAGAGAGAGAGAGAGAGAGAGAGAGATTGTTCTGGAAAGGAGAGAGAGAGATTGATTGTTCCGGAAAGAAGAGAGAGAGAGAGAGAGAGAGAGATATCGTTCTGAGAGATATCGTTCTGAGAGAGAGAGAGAGATATCGGTCTGAGAGAGAGAGAGAGATGATTCTGGAAAAGAGAGGAAGAGAGATATTGATCTGGAAAAGAGAGGGATTGTTCTGAGAGAGAGAGAGAAGAGAGAGAGAGAGAGAGAGAGAGAGAGAGAGAGAGAGAGAGAGAGAGAGAGAGAGGGAGGGGATTTTCAGGAAGAGAGATTTGAGAGAACATATTGCTCTGAAGTCCCAACCTTTCACGAGAGAAAAATTAGAGTAACTGACCGCACACACATATATATATATATATACTGCATTGCATTATTTTTTAAGAGATATTTAACTTAGCGATGACGTATTTATAATTACAATCTTGGTATATTGGAAGATCTTTGGTAAGACCAAATTTCTTACTAGTCCTTATGGTACGTATCAATTCATTTGTCATTTAATAATAATAATAATAATAATAATAATAATAATAATAATAATAATAATAATAATAATAATAAACAGATATTCAAAAACTCATCCGATATACTACGTATCAACTGCCAATTCTAGACTTAACCATTCATGGCCCGTAGCTGCTACAACCCCTTTCATTCCTTTTACTGTACCTCCATTCATATTCTCTTTCTTCCTTTTTACTTTCCACCCTCTCCTAACAGTTATTATTATTATTATTATTATTATTATTATTATTATTATTATTATTATTATTATTATTATTATTATTATTCAGCAGATGAACCTTATTCATATGGAACAAGCCCACCAAAGGGGCCATTGAATCGAAATTCAGGCTTCTAAAGAATATTATGGTGTTCATTCGAAAGAATTACATGACAGCATTCAACATTATTATCAGCGCTGAATGACCTCATTAGGTCCCAGCGCTTGGCCTTTGCCCTTGATGTTATAATTCAGTCATATTCCAATTCCAATTGTAGACTTCAGTAACAGTAAGAAAATAATACTTTAATTTTTTCTGGAGATACTTGATATTTTCAATTCCCATAATATCAAATGGGAGCTGAGATATTTTTAATTCCCATAATATCAAATGGGAGCTTAGATATTTTCGATTCCCATAATATCAAATTGGAGCTTAGATATTTTCGATTCCCATAATATCAAATGGGAGCTTAAATATTTTCAATTCCCATAATATCAAATGGGAGCTTAGATATTTTCAATTCTCATAATATCAAATTGGAGCTGAGATATTTTCGATTCCCATAATATCAAATGGGAGCTTAGATATTTTCAATTCCCATAATATCAAATGGGAGCTTAGATATTTTCAATTCCCATAATATCAAATGGGAGCGTAGATATTTTCAGTTCCCATAATATCAAATGGGAGCTGAGATATTCTCAATTCCCATAATATCAAATGGGAGCTAAGATATTTTCAATTCCCATAATATCAAATGGGAGCTTAGATATTTTCAATTCCCATAATATCAAATGGGACTTTAGATGTTTTCGATTCCCATAATATCAAATGGGAGCTTAGATATTTTCAATTCCCATAACATCAAATTGGAGCTTAGATATTTTCGATTCCCATAATATCAAATGGGAGCTTAGATATTTTCAATTCCCATAATATCAAATGGGAGCTTAGATGTTTTCGATTCCCATAATATCAAATTGGAGCTGAGATATTTTCGATTCCCATAATATCAAATGGGAGCTTAGATATTTTCAATTCCCATAATATCAAATGGAAGCTTAGATATTTTCAATTCCCATAATATCAAATGGGAGCTTAGGTATTTTCGATTCCCATAATATCAAATGGGAGCTTAGATATTTTTAATTCCCATAATATTAAATGAGAGATTAGATATTTTCAATTCCCATAATATGAAATGGGAGCTTAGATATTTTCAATTCCCATAATATCAAATTGGAGCTTAGGTATTTTCGATTCCCATAATATCAAATGGGAGCTTAGATATTTTCATTTCCCATAATATCAAATGGGAGCTTAGATATTTTCAATTCCCTTAATATCAAATGGGAACTTACTGTGCAGTGTTGGGGCTGTATATTTGTAGGCCATTAAACCCAGTATTCTAAGTATATCTTAGTCTAAAATAAATCATTTAAAACCAGCTGTAGCTAGATGTGGTAACACCATATGTTTGGCTAATTTATGCAGAGCCAATCTTTAAATACCTTGGACCAGCAGTGTTCATATCTTGTAGAGTGAACACGTATTTTAAACATTATTCCAGCCAGTTTTTTTTTAACAAAGGCAATATATCTCTTTAAACATTATCGATTAAGCTTGCATTCTCCTTGCATTTTAGTACATTTTTATGTATTTACTAATTGATTCTTTTCTTTTTTGATAAGTGAGATCTCTTCTTTCTATATTTGCTCTTTACCTCCTCTTACTTCTTCCTAATGAACACCATAATATTCTTTGGAAGCTTGAATTCCAAGTCAGTGGCCCCTGTGGTGGGCTTGTTCTATAATGAATAGGAGTCTTCATCTTCTGAATAATAATAATAATAATAATAATAATAATAATAATAATAATAATAATAATAATAATAATAATAATAACAACCCTTTACAAAGTTAAATAAACATCCAGTCTTCATATCTTGTTGAGTTAAAACATATTTTAAACATTATTCCAGCCAATTTTATTTCAACAAGCAATATTTCTGGAGACGATATCCGCTAACCATAAAAACGTTATTGATTTGAGAACTTTGAGAGGCAAATTACAGGCCTTGCATATTCGCCTGAATGCCACCAGCGTTCCCTAACTCATTTTTATTTTCTTTCCCAGACATAAATTCATAAGTGCCATTTGATTTGTTAACATTGGTAGATGCATATTTCATTTTCAATTGTATACTGCCCTAAAATGGAAGACTTCAGTATCTGCAAAAATACAAAATGAGAAAAATGATAGGTACTCCCTTGCCTTACTACTGATTTTGCAGATACTGCAAATGGGACCCCCCCTAAATACTCGTGGAAAGCATCGAAGAATCATTCTGAAACTGCAGTAACTTTTGAATTAGTGTCTCACGAGCCCAGTAGGTGGCAAATCTCAATTTCGAAAATTTTGTAGATACTGCAGTTCTCCATTTTAGGGCAGCCTATCCAAGCCCTGGTTTCTGTCGCGCATTGTACCCTTAGCTGCAACAAGCCCTTTCATTTCTTTTGCTGTACCTCTGTCCATATTCTCTTTCTTCCAATTGACTTTCCAACCTCTACTGACAATTAATTCATAGTGGAAGTGTGAGGTTTTCCTCCTGTCACGCCTTTCAAACCTTTTTCCTGTCAATTTCCGTTTCAGCTGAATGACTTCATCGTAAGTCCCAGAGCTTGGTCTGTCCTAAATTCTATTCTATTTATCTATTAGTAAAACAGAAGATGTTTGACTAAAGTTCAGTCAAACCTGATTGCCTGTTGCAGTCTTGCATTGCGTGTTTCGATAATGGCTTGCAATAGATTGCTTTGCAATGCAGCGAACTGTGGTCAGGGATGGTGGTCGGGTGAGAATATCGAGTGCAAAGCTGCTTTGTTATAAGACAGAGTTTTTTTTTTACAAAGTTTGATGCATTGTTTTGGAAGTTAATGTGTTGAATCGTATCGCGAGGGCTCATAAAATGACAAGTGTATATGCTTGGTTGTCGTATGAAATTTTCCATATGATTGTTTTATACTACTTACTGAAATAAATTGACTCAAGTATATATACATTAGTGGATGCTTGTATATATGTATGGTATGTGTTATTCCTTTATTTATTGTGTTGTATTAATTGTATCTCATGAGGATTTATATATATATATATATATATATATATATATATATATATATATATATTATATATATGTATCATATAATGTATTTCTGTCTTGATGTGAGTCAGAAATTTATTTCTGTTCCACACTCTTGTATCTCTCTCTCTCTCTCTCTCTCTCTCTCTCTCTCTCTCTCTCTCTCTCTCTCTCTCTATATATATATATATATATATATATATATATATATATATATATATATATATATATATATATATATATATTAATGTATATATATATCTATATGTATATATATACACATACAAAATACATACATACATGCATACATACATACATACATACATACATACATACATACATACATACATACATACATACATACATTTCCAACTAATCGAGCTGTTAAACAGGCTAATGGACCACTTCTCAGTAAATGCACAGAAAGTCTTTCAGGTGTATTAGGAATGCGGGACTGTCACGATTAGTGGCGGGAATGTTGCCATCGCATGCTCCCTGCAATAACGCACCCTTGACACGATTCCATGTTTGAGGTTACAGGTTGGAATCGCAGGTTGGAATTACGGGTTGGAATACTGCCTCACGTATTGACACTTGTTGCACTATTGAGGACAGTTTCGTGCTGAATGTTTTTGTTGCAATTGCAACCACGGAAGATTTGGGAAGATAAAGTAATTGTTTACGGGAAAATCGTTTTGCTACAAAAAAAGTTTGTTTGGTACCAAAGCTTGAAATCCCCGTAGTGCTGTAGCTACACCAGTGCACCTCGCGCGGAGCACTGTAGTCATTATTCCCTTTGGTCCCTAGCTGCGACCCCTTTCATTCCTTTTACTGTACCTCCGTTGTTCCAGCGCCGTTCCTCTGGCCTGAATGTTATTTTCTGTTCCGTTCTGTTCTTAGTGGACCTGGGAAACACAACTCCTCCCCAATGATGTCATGCGACTGGAACTTCTTCAGAAGGTCAAGCGAAGATGCAATGCATTACTACCCTAATACAACTCTCCTTGCATTTTAATAACTTACTTACATTTCTGTTTATTTATGTATTTGTCAATTTATCTGGTTTTCTAATGACTGATCTCCTCTTTCTGTATTTCTCTTTACCTTCTGTTACTTCTTTCGAGTGAACTCCATAATATTCTTTGGAAGCTTGAAGAATTTCAAGTCAGTGGCCCCTTTGGTGGGCTTGTTCCATTTGAATAGGGTTCT
This sequence comes from Macrobrachium rosenbergii, assembly GCF_040412425.1. Lineage (NCBI taxonomy): Eukaryota > Metazoa > Arthropoda > Malacostraca > Decapoda > Palaemonidae > Macrobrachium > Macrobrachium rosenbergii. The sequence goes on from NC_089776.1 coordinate 6,306,058, forward strand.
TCATCTTCTGATAATAATAATAATAATAATAATAAAGAATTTTAGGTTTTTTCCATACGAAAGTATTCGCCTTCTGGTAATAATAATAATAATAATAATAATAATAATAATAATAATAAAGAATTACATGTCAGTGGCCCCTTTGGTGGCCTTGTTCTATATGAATAGGTTTCATCTTCTGAATAATAATAATAATAATAATAATAAAAAAACTTGCATTGAATTATTAAATATGAAAAAAATGAATCCCTTGCAAAACACGGAAAAAGTAGGTTAACAATAACACGAATACACTGTTTCTATAACAACCGTCGCATACGCTGGAATAACAGAACGTATCCCCCCCCCAACCCCCATTGATATCGGCGTCAGTGACCCTGGTAGCTGTGACGCCAGACAACTTAATCAGTCAATCAGTCTCGAGTGATGAATTCCGCGTTCACCTCTTACTGAGTGACGCAATCGTTTACCGCTGTTAGGAGAATCTCTCCATATTTGTATACTGCTTTTATGAACACTCGTGGACATGATAATAATAATAATAATAATAATAATAATAATAATAATAATAATAATAATAATAATAATGAGAGAGAGCCAATACCCACCTTCAGCCAGTAACACCGGTTACGCCTGGAAAAAAAAAATAATAATAAAGTGGAATCATAGAAAACGGCAGGATCTGAGAATAGGTTAGTTACGGGAGAAGCTTTCGTTAACTGGGAGATTTTGAGGCGCAGCAGAAGTGAAAAGTATCAAGGAACGGACAAGTGGGAGTCATTGCAGAACTTAAATCGCCCTGATAGATACTACTTCAAGTAGGCTTCTTATCTCGTCCCACCTCACCGAATTCTCCCTGTGTGACCTTCAGATTCTTATTATTATTATTATTATTATTATTATTATTATTATTATTATTATTATTATTCAGAAGATGAACCTTATTCATATGGAACAAGCCCACCCCAGGGGCCACTGACTTGAAATTCAAGAAGCTTCCAAAAATATGGTGTTCATTTGAAAGAAGTAACAGAATACTATTATTATTATTATTATTATTATTATTATTATTATTATTAATATTATTATTATTATTATTAGAACCTTATTCATACGGAAATACAGAAAGAAAAGATATGTCTCAAACACACCTGGGAAGAGAGATTCGAAGGATCTACGACGTATATAATCCATATTAATTATCATTTTAATATTCAGCAAACCCAGCTGTGGTAATACCAACGCCTCCAAGTTCAGCGAGGTGTTGACGTTGGAGTTGCCTTCTGTGTAGGTGTATGAAGTGGGTGTGGGTGTATCGAAGGTTTCTGCATAACGGTTCGTCCTTGATCAGGTACTGAAGGACATACGTGCCCATCTTTCCATGTGTGTGTGAAGTGTAGGGCAGTGCAATGAAATTTAAAACGTGTCACCTCCCTTTGTTACTTGTTCCGTTGTGTCACCTCCCCTTGTTACTTGTTCCGTTATGTGTCATCTTCCTTTTTACTTGTTATGTTATGTGTCACCTCCCTTTGTCACTTGTTGCGTTTTGTGTCACTTTCCATTGCTACTTGTTGCCGTTTTTGTGTCACCTCCTTTGTTACTTTATTTTGTGTCACCTTCCCTTGTGACTTATGTTTTGTGTCACCTCCCTTTGCTACTTGTTGCATTTTGTGTCACCTCCCTTTGTTACTTGTTCCGTCACGTGTCACCTCCCTTGTTACTTGTTGCGTTTTGTGTCACCTCCCTTTGTTACTTGTTGCGTTTTGTGTCACCTCCCTTTGCTACTTGTTGCATTTTGTGTCACCTTCCTTTGTTACTTGTTGCGTTTTGTGTCACCTTCCTTTGCTACTTGTTGCGTTTTGTGTCACCTCCCTTTGTTACATGTTCCGTTTTCTGTCACACAATTTGAACGTTACTTTTTATAGATTTCATAATATTATAATTCCCGTAAGGGTGTTAGTGCCGTCAGTGCACCTCACGCGATGCACTGTAGGCATTACCCAAGGTTCTTTGCAGCGACGTCCCCTCGGCCCCTAGCTGCTGCTACAGCAGCCCCTGCCATTCCTTCTACTGTACCTTCGTTCACATTCTCTTTCTTCCATAATATGGGACAGATACCTTCTGGGAATATGATTTGATATCATTACCACAATTTGAAACTTCATTATAGTAGTTAAAAAACATTTTTAGTTTTCTGTAAAAGAAAACTATTGTGTTGGCTTTGTCTGTCCGTCCCCACTTTATTCTGTCCGCCCTGTTTTCTGTCCGCCCTTTTTCTGTCTGTCCTCAGGTCCTAAAAACTACTGAGGCTAGAGGGCTGCAAATTGGTCTGTTGATCATCCACCCTCCAATCATCAAACATACCAAATTGCAGCCCTCTAGCCTCAGTAGTTTTTATTTGATTCAAGGTTAAAGTTAGCCATAATCGTGTGTCTGGCAACGCTGTACGATAGGCCAACACTGGACTATGGTTAATGTTTCATGGACCGCGGCTCATACAGCATTATACTGGGACCACCGAAAGATAGATCTGTTTTCCGTGGCCTTGATTATACGCCGTAGCGGCTGTACAGTACAGAAAACTTGATTGCTCTGAAGAAACTTCGGCACATTTTGTACTTGTTTTCTTAAGTTAAGGATTGATAACCATTCATATTTTTTCTTAAGTAAAAATGTAGATATAAATCTCGAAGGATTTTTTACGGCCTATATGTTATTATTTTGATAAATATTATTATACTCATTATTATCTTTGTTACTATTTGTATTCAATGAAACAAATGCAATTAAAATTTCCTGTCCTATAGGAACTTTTTCACAAAGTTTTGTTTAGTACATGCATTGGTTTTCACAAGGTATTTTTTAATATGAAATGATAAAACCATCTCTCTCTCTCTCAACTGTTTTCATTTCTACTTCTTACATAAATTAGAAACTGCAAAAAGTACCGTTAAAGGAGCTGGACAGCCAAGTTAAAGTTACCCTTTGCATTTCAGGTACGTCCCCGTCAGGCTGTGGGGAAGCAGTGGTCACCTTCAGACGATCGTTCACGCAACTGTGGGACGAACTTACTGCCCAAATGTCCAGCCTCGACGAATAGCTGTTCGACAGGAAGATGGAGCCACTGTCACGTGGGATGTCTACGAACCAACCGGACCTTCTCAGTTTGAGGGTAAATTGATTGGTTGGTTATGGCTACTCAAACTGGCGTCACATCATCTAGGCTATTGAATTGTTGGGAAAATTGGAAGTAGGATACGTTATGTCGGATTAGATAAATTACTCTATACACCATGGTCATACAGGAAGTAGTCAAATACAATGCTGTATACACCAGGCACAGATTTTTTACTCAGTGGCCGTATTAAACTAATTTTTTATATAAGATACAAGATAACAGCTCTATGACATACTATAATCCATAGGGGATGAAAATGTTAGCTGAGGAACTATGAAATATTATGTCCCTTCTGATTATCTAGTACTGTATAATTTAAGTCGAAGTAAGAGGTCTTAATGTGTTTACGTTTAGACCTCTTTTGTCATTGTGTTCCTCCTCTCAATCCTTCAATTTGTTCCCATCTCTAATGTTCAGATCAAGTGGGATTTAACAACTTTTGGCTTGTCCTATAGGATTCCAGTAGTAGTTGATGTTTTCATAAATTTCTTAGCTATTCATTTATTGTTTGACAAACAATCATGCATATGAAACTAAATTTTTTATTAATTATATGAACAGCTTTCATTTAATCTGTTTTCTTGTACAGATATTTTGATTTGCTAGTCAAAACTCATTTTACCCTTTCTGATGTAAATTTTACTTTTCAGAGGATTATACAATCGCCGTGTGCCCAGGAATAGCCAACAGTAGTGAGAGCACTTACGTGAGATCTCTCGTGGCTCTCGCTTGCTCACAAGGCTATAGATGCATAGTCCTGAATCATTTAGGTGTTCTCCCTCACCTGAAAATAACAAGCCCAAGAGTATTCAGATATGGTTGGTATCTTAGTATATGCCTCTAGTAACTAGAACACTTTTTTAGGCAAGGTAGTTAGTTGAGAGTTAGTGCTGTTATTTCGTGTTGAAACTGTAATAGAAGTTTCTAATTCTGATTATTATGTGTCAATATTTTACAGTATAGTGAATGGAAAGTACATTGATGTTTGATAGTATAGTGCTGTACTTTATTTGCCACTAATTCATCCCTGTTTCGACGAAATGGCGTATCCCATTTTTTAAAGCATTTGAGTTTTCCAGCCAGATTTCTCATTTTTCAATACTCTGTAACATATCAAAACTTCAGCTCTGTGTAGTTACATTTTCGAACCAAATTCCTCTGAAGTTGAGCTGTGTAGAAGTTCTGGATAATATCAAAATCTTTGAAGCCCATTTTCTCAGAATGGAGGAGAAAAATTTATACCAGTTTGCCAAACTAGGGACAAATTGTTTCGCTGAACTCTTTTGAATGTGAAAACTGTTAAGAATGCTCACAATTGTTTATAGATAGACTAAACTTGAAAATGCTGTAAAATAAAATTCAAGAGTGGTAGAAGGAGATGGTAGTTCAGTAGAATGGACATGTAGTAATAGCATAGAGTTTTTAACAGTGCATGAACTATTAAATGTGGTTGGAAGAAAAAACATTTCTCTTGTTGATTGTGACATGTAAATAAATAGATTGTCAAATGATGTGTTAATTTTTGGTAGTGAGCATAGCCTGGGACCCAAGTTTGTGGCTAACACACTTACCCTGTGTGTCCACCAGTACATTTGTGAAATTATATTCGATATTTGGCAATATGTTATTTGGTACTTCTGACTACAATTTCATTTTTCATAGTACTTATAACTTTGTATGTACTGCTACCATAAAACCTGATACAGTATTATTTGAAGCTTGCCATGTCTACACAGATGATGCTGCTAATGGTACATGCTTTAGATCATTTGTTCCACTATTGTCAGGATATTGTTCGCCTGTCGGGTTTTTAGTGATATGCAGAATCTATTTTAAGTTTCAGACTAAATTCTCAAAGTACTGTAATATTCTCCTTTCCCAACTTTGGTAATTGTGGTATAGATTGTCTTCAGTAGTTTTCTTGCTTTGGTCACTTTCAATAGCCTTTAACTGCTGTTGTTCAGCTGAATATCGGCTGCTTTTTTCATGATTTACCTGTTTTCCCAGTAACTGATCTCCTCTTTCTGTATTTCCTGTTACGTTCTGTTACTTCTTTCGAATGGACACCATAATATTCTTTGGAAGCTTGAATTTCAAGTCAATGGCCCCTGTGGGCTTGTTCCATATACATATGGTTCATCTTCTGAATAACAATAATAATAATAATAATATATACATTAAGAGTGCTGATTATCAAATTTGAATTCTTGAATAGACAGTACTTGTTCAAGCAAACTATGATGAGCATTGTCATCAAATCACGACAACATGTTGACTTGAGTGGCAACAAGAATAAGACACAGCAGTTGTATAAAAAGATTAGACAGTTCTAACTTCAATTTCCACTTTACATAAATAAGATTACATAAGTAATAATTTATGCATGGTTCCAATTAGTGGATTTCACCAAGAGAAATGCTTTTTAAATAATGATGTAGTTAGAGTAAAATTGCACTTATTCAGTTTGCGTTTGATTAAAAATGGTGTGCTTTTTGGTTTTGTAGTGAAGCAAGTTTAAATCTCGATTTGAACTCGACAGATCATAGTATGCAGTACATAAACTGTATCTTACCTTCATGGGAAACTTACAAGGTTTGATTCCTTTGTTGTCATCACACAGGTTAAAGTAAATCTAGAACTTTTGTATATCAGTTTTCTATCAGTTAACTAGGTATCGTCTGTGAATAGTAACATCAATCATTTTGAAACTGTCAAGAAAGTTAACTACTGTCACTGTTCTCCTTATTTTGTATTATGCTATCACTAGGTTTCAATAATTGCTGCTTTTCAGATTCTGACAGAATGTCCCCCTCTCTTGCTCCTTCACAATCTTCCAAAAATAATGATCAAGCCTCTTGTAGTAATAGCAGACACTAATCTTCAACTCCTGTCCTGTTTCAAAAAGATTCCAGTCACGATTTGGAGTTCCTACTCTCCTCCTGACCATACCTCAGCAATATTCCCCTGTTTTAGATGCAGATGGGGTCAGCCACCACCTGTATACATGACTGCATTATTGATGTGAACGTTGGGTTCTCCTGGTGTGGAAGTGGACATTGCCCTTTCTCCTGATGAAACCATTCTAGTCGTCAAGAAGAGTTTTGTGCAAAAAATTCCCTGTATTGGAGGGAATATCTGGTTTTCCATGAACCTCAGGATCTTTCCCTCAGAGAATCACCCTTTCTTACTTGGATGTTATTTTCTTTTTACTGTATTGCTGAAGTTTCTAACATTACAGTTACTTTTTCATGATGTCTAATGGGTACTCTACCTTATTCATTAGCTGTTCTACTGGTGTTACACCATTCTGGTGATGGTTGTGGGCACTATGCTTGTATTTCACCATATTGCGGACTGCCCTGCTGGTATTCCACTTATACTGCTCTGGGTGGTCCACCAATACATTGGCTGTTACATTAATATTCCACCATTATGCTGGTTGTTCGTAGTTTTGTTTCATTATATGCCTTCTTGATGTTTCACCATTTTATCATTATATTGGTGTTCTGCCATTTTTCATGACTGTTGTTAACAGACTTCTGTAGATGCCTCCATCCCACTTGTCAAGAAATTGAGAGTTATCCTTTATTGGTTGTGTTTTCTTTCTGCAACTTGGTTTTTCCTTGGCTTAACTTTAGTGCTGTTCTCAGTATTGTGATCCTTTGTCAGGCCTGGGTTTTAATATTTTAAGAGTGAGACAACTTCCTCCTCATTGGATTCAGGTTTTCACACACGTTTAAAAACCTCTCACGACAACCAGTCAGACAACGAGGCATTTCACCGGGCGTTTGCCTCCCAACAATCCTCCAGTTACAGCTCAGGCCTTCCCAGAATTATAAGTCCTTGTTTCGCAACCAGTGAAAGTAGTCCCAGAGTCGTTTCCGTCACTTTTCATCAAAGTTGCAGAAAAGGATACCAACACACAAGTTTATGCGGACAAGAGCAACAAAATTTAGTTGATCTAAACTGAGTGTGCCTACATCTTCAATCGAGTTGAAAGTTTGAGTGGTTCATTTACGGTATCTTGTCTAATGATACTGTTTATGTCTTAGAACTGCTCTTGTATAATTTGTGTACTTACATATGTTGATTAATATTCATCCAAGCCAGTGGTTAAACCTAGTTAACCAGAAAATTTTGGTAAATACTAGATGTGCTCTCCCTTGAAAATAAAGCAGTATGCTGTTTTACACCTGAGAATTGGTTGCAGAAGTTTTGATAAATGATTCTGAATGGCGTGTCAACCCCAACAATTTTTTCAGTGAAGTCTTAGTCCCTTCAACGTGCACTCTTGGCTATCAGGTATCCCTGTCTTTAAGATTAAAAGAATACACTTTCACCTTGGGAGTTGGTATCAGGGGAGAAATTACAGTCACTCTCACATCCGTACATACAGTGGACCCCCTTATTTGCAGGGGTTAGGTACCACAACCAGCCGCGCATACCGAAAATCCGTGATGTATTGGAACCCCCTAAAAATGCATATAACTGTGTATTTTAATAGCTGGAACACCAAAGGCCCCTTTAAAAATGCTTATAACTGCCTATTTTTCTGGTATTTTTGTGACTAAATACATTTTTTGTGATAAAAAATGTTTAGTCACAAAAATAAAATGAAAATATAGTAATCAGTGAATATATTTCAATGAAAAATTCCGTGAATAACTGAATCCAAGATTGCTGAATCACGAATAAGCGGGGGTCCACTGTATATTGTTTGTAGAGAAGGTGGGATTTATAACTCTGTCAAGGAAGTTGGTGTTCTTAGATAATTCATTTCTTTACCCATGTAATTTTTACCAATTCTTACTGCTAGTCTTACGATTTTATGGACTGAAGGTATGGAACTACAGTACTTGTTATATATGAATTGAGCTATTTTTTATTTGATCAAAAAACTGCTTTTGATGTAGTACAAATTATTAGTAGTTCATAACATATCTATAGAAATGATAGCCCAAGTCATTGTGTCAGTTTGTGGAAATCCGTCTATGTAAAAGTACTTATATATTTTTAAATTTTATGTTTTTGTATAGATAAACCATTGCCTTACACTGAGGTTTCTTCTTCTCCCTCTCTTTGTCGCTTCTTATTATGTATAGATGAATCAGTTTGACAGAATGTTTCATACTGAATGGCAGTGTGAGGTTTGAGGTCTTATTTAACTTGATGGGAACCTGTCACCTCCATGATAGGTTTTTTCCACAAATTGTGTATCTGGTCACCTATTTTGAACTGAGGCATAAAGCTGAGTAAGGCAAAGGTTTCAATTTACCAAACATAAAATTTCCTTTAGAAGCTGTTCAAAAGTTATTTTCAATTGTGTGAAAGCAGAAATAATTCTTAAGTTGTCTGGAAAAGTTATTTACAAACAAGACAATTTTTTTAATGTAATTGTTGCTTAATCACAAACCCGTTACTTCTAATCAGCTCATTTCTTACATCAGAAATCATCCAGGTGCTTCAATCCCTCTTTAGCCAGATGTGACATTATTCACAGCTTCTGTTAATTTTCTTATTTCTAGAATTCCTTATGTTCTTTCATTTCATTTTAATTCCTTTCCATTCACAGGGTAAGGTGAACAGCAGTTTTCCTTTTGTAGCTAAGATAGGTTTGATTTAAGTACAAATTACAATGATGACTACCAAATTAACTCCCTTTTCTACAATGTACCGTACTGCAGTTTGACAGAATTTTGTAGATATTGCCTTTGCATTTTGTTCGGCAAAAAAAGCTAGTGCTAATTGTCTCTAGGCTAAGTGTTAGGTTACCATTTGCATTATTTCTTGTGGTTTGGTTAGTGTTAATCTTTTCTGTATAAGCGTAACTATTAGCAAGTAAAACACTAATAATTTTGTTTAAATTTTGTTTTCGTTATTTTCTGAGTTTCATCATTCAAAACAAACTGTTCAGGGCAGAGTCCCATGAGTTGAGTATATTGATTTGTGGCCTGGTTAAACTACATTAATAATAATAATAATAATAATAATAATAATAATAATAATAATAATAATAATAATAATAATAATAATAATAATACCAGAACTTCCAAGTCAAGTCTCATTCACGTAGATAACTAAGGCTACTACCAAGTGAGGCTAGAGATCTGTCTTCCCCTGTATCAGACAAAGTGGAACTCTCATTTATATACAACTGTCACTCTCATTTGAATAAGCTCTGTTCTGTGCTTCAGTAGTCTCTTGGGAGAACCTTAGGGCATTCTTTGCTCATACTGAATCAGAAGATGGATTTTTGAGAGTTTACAAGCACAAAAATCTTACGGTTACTTTTATATTCAGGTCCTGAAGGGGGTATAGAGCCTTCAGTGCACCTCATGTGATGCATTGTAGGTATTACTTAAGGTTCTTTGCAACATCCCTTTGGCTCCTAGCTGCTGCAACCCCTTTCATTCCTTTTACTGTACCTCTGTTCATATCTCTTTCTCCCAACTTACTTTCCACCCTCTCCTAACAATTGTTTCATAGTGCAACTGCAAGGTTTTCTTCTTGTTACACCTTTAAAACCTTTTAACTGTCAATTTCTGTGTCAGTGCAGAATGTACTCATAGGTCCCAGTGCTTGGGCCAAAATTCTATATTACAGTCCCTTTATGTTCAGGATTTGTGTCCTTGGTAACATACTGTATGTGTTAAAAAATGCAGATTCTGATACCTAGAGAAATCCCTTGGGGCTTTCTGGTGATTGCTGAAGTTCTCAGATATTCAGTATGTAGCTTTTAGGAACTTGATCCTTCCCACATAAGCTGCAATTCTGGCTGCTTATGAGTAATGGATTTGTGGTGAAACAAATGTCCTTATGTAAACATAAATAAATTTTATATTCAAACCCATTACTTTATTGTAAGTTCCTGCCTTCCAACCCCACTTTTCCTTTTAAAGAGGGACTAAAGCATCTTGGACAGTTTTGAACGAACAAAAGGAACCAGTTGTAAATAGTGAGTTTGTATGAAAAATTTAATTATGTTCTTCATGGAACATAAAGGTGCTGATAGCTGTTATATCTTGTTTGATAGGAGAATAGTCTTTGGGGGGAGAATTGTATTAGTTCTTTGGTTAGGACTGCCTAAAAAATTTTGTCTTGGACCTAGAGTTGTAATTTTTGATATCCTGTGAATGAATGTTGTAGTTTGCCTAAGAGAATGGAATGAGCTGCTAAAGTCTGGATGAAGTTATGAAAATTCAAGGTGTATGAATTAAGAAATGTGGCAGTACGTAATTTGAGTGGAATACATGTTACTAACTCATGAGGAACTGTGCGTAGATTTTGTAATGTTTTCCAGTTTAAAAAAAATCACTTTGAAGTTAGTTTAAAAATCCTGATTTGTAACAGTCGTGAAATGTGGAAGTGCAATAAAGGGAAGGAAATAAAAATTGAATTTATTCCAATTCATTGTACAGAGGATTTCATGAATTAAGTAGTATCAGGATTGTTAATTGGATGTTTTGATGAAGTGAGGTATTCAAACTTCAGTTATTTTGCTTTTCAGGGCAAACTGACGAAATGCACTTGATGTTAACCAAGTATTTAGAATCCAACCCAGAGACAAAGTTCCTGCTGGTAGGATTTAGTATGGGAGGTAATATCATCACCAAATACCTTGGGGAGACCACAAGATGTCGACCAAAGAACATAGTAGGAGCCATAGCTATATGCCAAGGATATGATGCTTTAAGGTAAGTGAAAAGTGCTTTCGAGATCCTGGTGGCTGTGTTCTTATTTTCATTCTGTCCGCTTTGAATAAGAAGTTTTGTAAGTGTTTATTATCACTGTTATCAAAGTTTTTACATCAACTTTTCCACTGTAGAGTTAGACTAATAAATAAGTTCCCTTCTTTCTTCTGTCCTACGCTCTGAATGCCTGAACTCCCATTATGTCTAGGTCTTCATAGGTCCCCTTCCTTCGTGATTTCCAAAGTTTTCACAGGCTTTTGTCTTGCTGCTTTCATATCTACCACTTTTCTGACATGTTCCTCATCTCTTCTCATTGCATGTCCAGACTATCTTTGAGATTTGTCTTCTTTCCAGCCTCTTGATACAACATCTTTCCACTAATTCCTCATTTGAGATATAATCTTCCCACCATATTCCAGTCATGAATCTTGACTTTGTATGGTCACACTTTTTCAGAATATTGTTTTCTTCGTCAGCGCCCGTGTTTCTGAACAGAGAGTAGTATAAATCTTATGTATCCTTCATAGGCCTTGGCTGTTACAACTAGTGGGGAATTGTTTACTAGAAATCTTGCTATCCATTCATTTTGTCCTTGTTCCTTTTCTTACTGCTCTCTCAGTTCCTGCTTTACAGTGCAGTGTGTTCCCAAGATGAAAGAATGATCTGTTCAGAACTCCGTTCTCAGCTTTCCTCTCCTCTCCATTTACTCTCATTACTTAGGCAGTAGAGAAACTCAGTGCATGGCCCCCCAGGCAAATCATTTTTATTTTATAGTACAGTACATGCATTAGTAATGAATTTTATCACATCATTGTGATTCATATACGAGCATTAAGCTACAAACGTCCTTTAATATCCAATTCGCTCTACCTCAGAAATAATATGTTTTCATATACGTTACCCGAAGGGGAATTTTTTTAGTTGATAATAAGTTCGTCGTCTCGTGGGCTCGAACCACGGAAGACAAGAACTCAGGACTACAGTGACGTGCATTAGGCAAGTGATGTTATTTTCAGAAATTAATCCCCAAATGAATACCTGAATATCATTGTTTTCCCACATTGTTGCTGATTGTCATTATATCTAAAAAAAACTTTTGCTATTATTTATATACCAAGCTTTCATATTCATTAAGTCCATGTTCATGATGGCTGCTGCATTTACCTTCCAGGGGCTTGCAGTCATTACTTGGCTGGCACAATCTTGCGCGCATCTATCTTTTCTCAATGACAGAAAACATGAGATCTGTGATCATCAAGCACAAAGGAATATTATTGACTGAAGAAGTCAAACGCAAGCACAATATTGACGAACGCAGGGTACTCACAGCAGCCACTCTACCAGAACTAGATGAAGTATATACCAGGTGAGTTCTAAAGAAGAAACTGCGATATCTTTTGACATATGAATACAAGAAACTGAGTGAGTTTCAGCCATATATGGAATATTATTATTATTATTATTATTATTCAGTAGATGAACCCTATTCATATGGAAGAAGCTCACAGAGGCCATGACTTGAAATTCAAGCTTCCAAAGAATATGGTGTTCATTTGAAAGAAGTAACAGAACGTAATGGGAAATACAGAATATTGAAACTAACATTATGGTTTGTTTTTGTGGAAAATTTTGTTGCTCAAATTTATCTCGTAATCCTGTAATTTTGCTTTGACTTCTTATTACTAAAATGACTGAATGAAAAGTTGAGTTCTGTAGTTCCCCCCCTGAAGAATATCTTAAGTATTTTAATGGATTGCTCTTTAAACTGTTTGTCATTATTTTCAGGAGAATATTCGGTTTTCGTAGTGTGGAAGAGCTGTACAGGACCGACAGTTCGGCTAATTACATGCACAACATTCATGTTCCAATGGTCTTCATTAATGCTAAAGATGACCCTCTTGTACATCCAGACTTGCTTTCTATTCCAGAGTCTTTCGTCAGTAAGTATCTTCAAAGTAACTAAGATTCAAAACTAAGTTATTTCCATTCAAAACAGTTGAGTAACTGAGATTCAAAACTAAGTTATTTCCATTCAAAACAGTTGAGTAACTAAGATTCAAAACTAAGTTATTTCCATTCAAAACAGTTGACTTTCTAGAAGCTTATCACTTCAGTACAAGGGGATGATTGGTTAGGCAGAAGTTAAAAAGGGCTGGTAGTTCCACAAAAGTGAGTTGAGACCCTCAGAACTCTAGTAAGGCAGTAGAATGTGTTTACAAAGCTAAAAGTTGGGTTTGGAAAACTAAGTAATCATTCAGAGTACAAACCTTTGCCGTAACGGAGCCAAATACTTATGAAGATGGAGAGGGTGTCTTGTTTTAAGAAGGGTAGAGCAAAATCCAGCTTACAAATACTCATCTGGGAAATTGATTAAGTGCACAGGCACTTGTCTATAGTAGATAAAATAATGAGGCTGGAAATGGAGACTTATCAAATAGCTCTAGCGGTGGCCTCCACAGGGTTAAGAGAAGACATGTCAAAGAGTATTTTTGGGAGATGTATACTTTTAGTAAAAGAAACTGAATTGACATCTCAACTTAACATATTTGACCTTGTTGGCTGATAAGTTGTTTGAATAGTGCTGAAGTCTCTAGAGTCCAGACTTCGTGCATCTTTTAACATTGCATGAAAATTTCTGTTGTACAGCAAATGTTAGTCAAGCAGTTTCACTTGTTCACCCGTGAGTGATAAAGATTCACGATTTGTATTTGGCATACAAACACCCCTGGTATTTGGAGAGAGAATTTTTGGCTCCAAATGTCGACTTTTACAACGGCATATACAGCAAGTATCCATTCTTGTGTGAGACTTTTATTGTTGGTAAGAAAATTTACCCAGACTTGCAAAAAGAACTTGGACTCATTCGTTTTTGTTCTTTCAACAGGTACCCACAAGAACTCGTTATACATCGAAACAGAGCATGGAGGTCATTTGGGCTACTACGATGACGGCTACCTTATACCACGAGCCGTAACATGGCTTGATCGAACCGTTTTATCGCTTGTCACTGCACTTGCAAGTAATCAGTGACTCTAGCTCGCGAGAGAGTGATACAAAGGAAGAACTTCGTGGTTTACAAAGATACAATATATAGACAAATATAGTCTACAGGTATTTGATGTGAATTGGATCTAGCTTCCATTCTTGGCTTTCTGTACACTTTAATCTGTATCTTATTGTATTCATTCATTACGGTAATGTACGCACATTGTGGCATGTGGGTAGTCTTAAAATGTGTGCTGATGTACATGTTCCACTCCATGACTGTAGACAATACATTATGGTTTTCTGGGTTCATTTTTTCTCTTGCATATAGAACACCTTTGAGGATAAGCTGATAGATAGTTGAAAGGCTTTTCATTCCAGTGTCTTATATAATTGCCATATAAGTTGAATAGCTTCGGAAAATTTGCTCATTCTTATTTTTCTGGAAACTCTAAAATGTTTGGTTATGTAAAATTGTGTTATGGAATTGGTTGTTACATAAGGCACATAGTTTCACTAGAAATCGTCAGTAGTGTTTTGCTAGATTTTCCTAGCAATGGGAGTAGTCTTTAGGGCCATTGTCATATTCATGTTGGCTGCAGAAGCCTATACACATGTTGAACATGGTACTTCCATCTGATGTAGAATTCATATAGAATGAATAATATCCTAATGTTGGGCGAAAGCTCTTCCATTGAAGAGTATGTCTCAACATTGTGTCATTCACCAAAGATGTTTGCAAAATTGGGGAGGGCTTTTGGGTGGTAAATATGCTTTTCCCCGAGTATTCCAGTCCATTCCACAATTTATTTATTTATTTTTTTGTCGTATCATTTAGGTATGATTTCATTCCTGATTTCATATGCTTTTTGACAAGGCTGTTTTTAAATGTAAGACTTTTCTGTAAATATCCAAGCGCAAATGAGATATCAAAAATATATGCACAAAGGATGCTTATATGAGAGATAAATACCTTTTGTTAAGAAATGTTTTGCAATGTAATAAGCTCAATGACTGTAAGTTTGCATTTTGTATGGTGCAGATTGAAGGTGGAATGCAATTCATGCTGAAGAACATTCATAGGAAAACACAGTATGGTGTGTCCATTCAAAGTCTTGAGATGGAAGACTTACTTAGTAAATTATAGGGCTTTCTTTTGGTTGAGGCCAGTCTCAATGATTACAAAACCCTTAACATTGGGATTTTTTCAAATTTGTGATATTTCTAAAGCTATATACAGTATACAGTACAAGGATCTCTGTAGGTAATTGGATTTCATCAGTTGTTTTCAGAAGATTTTTTGTTTTAGGTGCAACGATAAACGCGACCTGTTTATTTGTATAATCTAGTGAAGTTCCTCTGCGTGGCATTAATTTGAAAAAAAGCAAGTTTTTGATACTGTATTTGAATTTCAGTATCTGCCCATGTCCATTAGGTAACTTGCTGTGTTTTGCGTAAAACTCATTCCCATCTTGTAAAGATTAGGGTGTGAGTTGTGAGGGTAATAGATATAAATTCAGTTTACCAAACAGTGTACTATATTCAGAAGATTAAAAGCTCTATAGTTATATCTTTTTATAGCGACAAAACTTTAAAGAATTTACCTGCTTTTAAAGTAGCCTAAAATTTCTTGATAAAGTGTATTTAATGAAGAGATCCTTAGAGATGGCAATAGCTATTAGTGGATTATTATAGAGTATTTTTATATATATATATGTATATGTAGTGTGCAGACATATGACTTTAAAATATTTGTGTAAGTAGGAAATTGACTTTAATTAAAACTTTACAGACAGCCTAATACTGTGATGACAGGTACCAGTTTAATGTTCATATACTCATTCAGCAGTGGACAATAAATTTCAATCTCTGTAGTCATTTTAATAGCAAAATAGTGATAGGCGTTGCCAGACTGTTAAAACCATTGAACATTAGTTTTTATATTAACCACAAGTGGATATGCTATAGAACTTCATCGGGAAAAATAATTCTTGAACCAGTACTGTATTTGAGTGTTGATAACTTCATTCCCTTGTTTGATTCAATATAGTTGCAGAACAATACTATTTTTTCATTTTATCCAGTGCATGAGGGTGAAAAATGCATATCCAATGTGTCCAGTTCTGGGAATGGCCAAGCAACTGCTGATCTGTGTATCTGGTTAAAAGGTTAAAATACTATATTTTTATGAACAGGTGTTATGTGATGTCGTCAAGAAATTTAAGCATCCAGTTTACAGCTACTTTGTAAGCATCCATTACAACATATACTGCATATAAAATTGTATGTTCTTAAAACTGTACACTAAGAATTATGTCCAAGTCTATACACAGTACACGCACATGTTAATCCACAGAGAACTCTTCTTCTTTCCCCATACTCTTAACAAAAATATTTTCTTGAAACATTGACTCTAAAAATGAAAATAAGCATTCACCTCTATGCATAGTCTTGGATTGGTGAGTTAGAGGGCCTGAGTGTACACGCTATACTTCTCTACAAACCAGGAAATATTTCCACTCACCGTGGCAAGCTAATTTTCAGTGAAAGAATTTGCAATAGAAAGTTTGTTTTTGAAGACCGCTGACAGCAGTGATGTATTTGCTATACCACTAGTCTTCCTGTTGGTAAAGTTGGGTGACTGATGAGGGGAAACCAGAATCTAATATCCTCCAATATGTGTAGGCAGGAACTTTTATAACCAGTGTTTGGAGACTACAAACCACCTCCAAAGATATCTGGGACATAGTGTTAAAGTAGGCTTGGGCCGTAATCGTCATTTGAGTGCTTGATAGAGAGAGCCCTGAACGTTTCCATCTCCCGAAAGATTACAATTTTTATCTCCCAAAATCTGATAACTTGTTACCAGTTACCAGGCCACAAAAATGCAACAGATGGTTATAAGAGATGGAGAAAAGCTCAATCTTTCTTTGCTAAGGTTACATAACTCAACAATATTCAAGACACTGTAACTATACTAGTAGATTTAACCAGCATTCACTTCCTTTATTCATACATGTATGCTGAAATACATTAACATTTTTCCACTAAAGATTTGGCACTATTTGATATAGTTTCAAGTAAGAAATTAAATTCATTATTAGCATTTGCCTGCAGTCTGCACAGTTTACCTTTGTCACTAGATGTTTTTGTTGAATTGCTTATGCAAAATGAAATACAGTTCATAGGTACTCAGTCAGAAATTGCAAGAAAATCCAAGCTGAGTCAAAGAAAAGAATGTTCGGCGTTACACATGACCTTGCTTATTCCTAAAAGTAAAATTATGTATTCCTCTTTCAAGACATTATTGCAACTATAAGCAGTAAAATGCTCTGATTTGATATTTCATAGCCCTGTCTTCATTGCCAAATGGAGATTGTTGTAGAATTCTTGAGTTGCCGTATGACAGACTTTGCAACCAATCTGGACTGGTGTATCCAATACGTTCTGTCTGAAGTGAAGTTTTGGTCACGAAACTGTAGTACAATATCAGGCATTTTAAACTCTTTTTACTGGTTGTTGTAGTGATAGTGTGCAATATCAAGGCAGTCACTTTTGTTTAGTAACATTAGTGCATTGACTTATGCCTTTTGATAACATATACCTGTACTAGGTTTGAAATAATAATTATTTGGCATATGATATATGGTAAACAAATTAGAAAGACACCATATATTGTAAGAAACAATTTTCTAGTCATTCAACTAATCTAGTATTTTATATACAAACAATATACATACACACTGTACTTTTTAGACAAATGCAATTTTCAGTTATGCAATTTTTCTGTTAAAGATACATTGGTATTGTTTCTCCACCCCAAAAACACTTTTAAAAGGTGCTGTCATTCTTTAAATGCACAATATATATTAAGATGCAGTGCAGTATATATACAGTATATTGTTCTTGTATGTCATTTCCATTGTTTTTATTTGAATGTTTATTTTTTATAAATTCCACACGAAATTCTTTTCATTAACAGACAAGTGGCATAGTAATGCGTATATTGTAATTGTTTTGGATGCTGGTCACTAGGCCTTTTGTTCTATGAAAGCTTTGGTAAAGCTTCCCGTCAGAGTGAGCCTTTAGGCTACGAGGTAACGAGAATAAAATTAGGGAGTTATAGGTGTGATAAATTGCTTCTATGTTGTTGATAGCTTGTGATAAGATCACCTTTTTAGATGTTCTAAATTGTTACCAAGGTGAATGTGTGGACCACATACTGTACTTAGAAAAGATAATAAAAGTTTCCATATCCCGAAGTTTTTCTCTCGGTCCTGAGGTTTCAGAGAGTGTTTCTTGCTTTTATTTCATAAATTTATAGAAAACATAATTGTTATGAGTGTCAGTCACTGTATTTTAATCCCAAAGAAGACACTGAAATTCCTCAAGAAAACAGCAGTTATGCTTCCAGACGATGGTAGACTGCCCCTCAAAAGTGTGACACCATTTCACCTCCTTAGCCATGAGTGCAAAGTTGCATATGCATGCACTAATGAGAATGCCCCAGCACTCCAGTAAGTACCCTCTCAAAGAAGAGAAATGTCCAGAACAATTGCTCTGGCACCTTACTAACCAACAAAACACTAGGAAAGGAGAGAGGATTTATAGCTGATTCAGCATTCGTCCATTTCAACCGTATATTTTGAACGGGTTGCTGATTTAGATTCCTCGTTCTCGTGATTTGGGGAAATTCCTTCCACATTTCTCAAGAACGAGTTTTCAAGATCATGCCCACTCTGCAGGGGGTTAGTGCCCCTAGCTGCAACCCCTTTTGTTCCTTTTACTTTACCTCCTTTCAAATTCTCTTTCTTCCATCTTACTTTTCACACACTCTTAACAATGATTCATAGTGCAACTGCGAGGTTTTCCTCCTCTTACACCTTTCAAACCTTTTACTGTCACTTTCCGTTTCAGCACTGAATGACCTCACAGGTCCCAGTGCTTGGCCTGTGGCCTGAATTCTACATTCACTAACCTCTAAACCTCTGTTGTCTGTTATGCAAAATGTAGAAAAACCCAAAGCATCAAAGCAACACTCACTGGCCATGCTTTGATTAATTACACAGAAGGAACAATCACAATAACTCAGTTTGAAAAGGGAGAAGAGATGTCAGGAAAAATACGTAACTGGAATCACTGAGACAGTACAATAAGATCACGGTACAGCAATAAAAAG
This sequence comes from Macrobrachium rosenbergii, assembly GCF_040412425.1. Classification (NCBI taxonomy): domain Eukaryota; kingdom Metazoa; phylum Arthropoda; class Malacostraca; order Decapoda; family Palaemonidae; genus Macrobrachium; species Macrobrachium rosenbergii. The sequence goes on from NC_089776.1 coordinate 6,325,091, forward strand.
TGCTATTATATAACTCACTGGGCGAAATCTATCAAAAAATAGAAATTCTTGGCCAGAATAGAGAACCACCCTCAGATCTAAATCAAAGCAGTGCAGATTGTACTACAAATTCGGTCATATATTTACGAAACTTCAAAGTAAAGAGGGGAGTGGAGAGTTTGTAGACCTGCACATGATTCAAGATCCCAGGAATGTTCTTGTTACATTATTACAATAAAGAATTAAAGCTATTAATGACAAGAACAAGAATGGCCCAGGAAAATGAGGAACCTTTCAAAGTCACAAAAACACTTCAACACCATGAGCAAGGAAATATTTATTAAAATTCAACTGAACTAGTTTCCTAAAGAATGGGGCGGTGCCTTTAAACTCCTTCCTTAAACCTGGAAAAGGTCAAACCAAAATTGGTTATCATAGACCTATCTCCTTACTAAACTAGCTTGTGTTAAGTACTTGAAAAAATTGTCTATGGCAAACGTGTATTTATGCAAAAGCCTGAAGCTGTAATTCCAACCACAACTGGGTCTCAAAATAGGAGGTTAATACATTTGGAGATTCTTTAGCCCATTTAGAACCGTAATAGGCAACAGGGGGCAGAAGAATCCACCCCCAGCATAAACAAAGTATAAAATCTTTGATACTTCAGAGTCCTTGTTTATATTAGATGTTAGCTGTAGGCTCTGACGTCACCAGTCTTCTGAGTCTAGTGACAGCAGGTGCTTGAAAATATAGTTTATTAATGCAATTTAGTGACTAAATAGTGTAGTGAAGAGTATTTATAATGCATTACAGGTGAGATAATTTGAGAAATTTACAAAGACAATAAGAAATATACCGTCTTAAGTTTATTTCTTTACGTTAATCCCGCTAGAGGGGCTGGTACTAAGCATGGCAGAAGCACCGTCTTTGCTTCATGTTTAGTACCAGCCCCTCTAGGGGGATGAGAGCAAAAATATAAACAATAGACGATATATTTCTCATTATCTCGGTAAATTTTTCAAATTAGCTCAGCTACACTGCACTGTATTCACCTTTTCTATATTATCGTCAAGAAATTATGTTAATAGACGGTTGCTTAGTCTATTGTTCGTGACCCCATGTTTCTGGCAGTGACTTTTAAGTGTTACTGATTTCATTGCCACGAGTTATTTCCAGTGTTTCATAGCTGTGGATCACAAATAACCACTGCTGGCTTAGGTATGTACTTATTCACTTGGTTTCCCATGGATAGAATGACCAATGATCTTTGTGATATTGTAATCATGCACCATTTTTTATGAGCCTTTAAAACTATAGGCGGGATGTATTGTTCTGGGTTAGTGTGTGTGTGTCCAGAAAGTTAATCTTGGCCATAAATTCCGAAATAAATGAAATATTTACAAGCACACTTTGTTGACATATTGAGCTAGGTAGAAAACGTAACTTGGGAAAGTGATTTCTGAAACGCTGCTGCGCGCCTTCGGCAAATAGGCCTGGTACTTGCGTGGGCGTGATGTTCATAGGTGGGCTACTCTGCAGCCACCAAAAAGGGAAAATGTTCTAAACCAATCACACCCCATTTATACTGAGGGACCTGCTATCACAGACAGCCATCTCACCAGATTTTCTTATGTTTTTCCCGGGCAAGTCATTTTACACAGAGGATATGAATCTTACAAATTCTCTAATATTAGTTTATTAGCAAATACATTCAAAGTGAAAATGGCTGCAACTGAACCTGTAACATAGAATGAGATAAAGTTTTAACTGGAGCGCTTGTGATGTCTGTCGCTAAGAAAAAAAAAATGTAACAATTAGCAGCTGAGATGAGAAACCAGTATTTCGGTACACCCATACACATAGCAGTGATGAGTGTAAAACACTTATATTTCTTAGTTTGGTGTTCTTGCTTTGATAATTGAGGCACGGTTGTTATGGGACTATACAGTAGAGCAAAAAATTTAAACTATAGTTTAGGAGAGAACATAAATGTAGATGAACAATTGTTGGGCTTTGTGGCTACTGTCCATTCAGGATTTACTTCGCTAATAAGCCTGCTAAATATGGCTCGAAGCTGTCAGTGGTACGTGATGCGAAGTCTAAATATCTACTAAATGCCAAAGCTGTTAGGCTTTGTAAGTTTGACGTGAGAGTGACTAATGACAGTTGATTCACTTCCCACCCATTGCATGGTATTGTTTTGCAAGAGCAGCAAAAGCTCGTTGGGACTACGGAAGGTTAGAATTCTGCTTTTATCCACTTTTCACTACGGTACAGCGGCCAAAAGCCACGGGCGGTGTTGTCGTATTTGACTTAATGTTTGCTCATTGTACTAGCCACTATATTTTCAGTTGCCATCATGAGAAAGTTCAAAGGAAGGTAGGAAGTTGAAATTTTTATGCGGGAATTAACTTCTAGTTTGGTTTAACCACGAGGCCGGGGCCCAAGAAAGAGAACATTGTTATTACGTAGACCTGCATCACATTGAAATGCCTTTAAGTGCATGAAAAATCTAATTCTTCTTCTTCTGATTTTGTTTGAAACTGGGATGATCTTGTTGCTAACAAGTTCTTTCTTTTCTTAACTTTATCAAATTAAATTACTCTTTATTAAAAGAGTATCTTCTCGAAAGCAGCTTCCAGTAATTCAATCTTATTGACGAAATGATCAGTTCTCGAAGCATTTTCCAGTTATTCAAATTTCAGCTGGATTATTGATATGTGCATTTATTTTTTCCTCTAAGGGGTCTCTAGTAAGGCTAAAAAACATCCAACCAATTGCTGTTTCGTTGACACTTGTATATTATCTAACGTTTTTTTAAGTAATAAAGATGTTTAGGACAAGAGTTTGAAATTGAGGACATGGTCGATGGCTATTTACTTCAGTTTGGATCAGATTTACATTTTATTCGCAAGTGCTGTGTACAGTTTATCTAGAACTTTCGATGAGAAAGATATAGTAGTATAAAAAACACGAACCACAGCAAATAACAAATTAAAAGTTGGCGGTAAAGAGCACGTGAATGAAAATATAAATATGACGAGTCAATAAGCGATGGGCAATGCAACTAACGACGTAGTTAAAGAATTAGGATTGATTCATACAGAGAGAAAATGTGAAATGTATTCGTAGCTTGAGTTTTACGCCTAAATTCATTATGGTGAGGCAACAAGGTCGTCCATTGTTGGCGATGATGTCAATTGTCCGTCAAAAAAAGAGGAAAAAAAAAGATGATTAGGTATGACTCGCCCAAAAACATCGAACTATCGGTGTAGATCAGTAAGACAAAACACCGGTATGAGATACTGAACAGGCCTGGAATGTTCGCCTTTTGGTACTGGCTACGGCTTCAAAATCTGTGTTCGATGCGAATTCGAATGACATTTTCTCGCTCGCCAAGGGATCATAACACAAAAATAAATGTCTTAATTTGATTCGATTATTATGGTTGTTAGACTTGAGTGGTATGCATAATGTAGTGCGAAATTATTAATGGGCGTGTTCGAACATCGCACTTGACAACGTTTTTACGTTGCGTGAGACTCTTGCCATAACACAGTAATAAATAAAAGTCTAAATTTCATTAAACCTCATGGTTGTGAGACTTGTGTTATTTCACCGGAAAGTAAAATACCAAGTGCGAAATTATTACAGGTGATCTTGTTCGAACATCGCACTTAAAGCGCTTCTTACGTTGCGTGAGATTTTGCCATGACGCAATAATAAATGCCTAAATTAATTCGCTTATCATGGTTGTTAGACACAAGTGGTATTTACTATAAATATAAAGTTACAAGTAAATAGTTAATAATGGCAGGCGTGTTCGAACACCGCACTTAAAGAACGTCTTCCGTTGCGCGTGACCCTTGCCATAACGCAATCATAATGTCTAAATTAATTTTATTATCATGGCTGTTAGACGTGAATGGTATTTAATATAAACATAAAATAATAAGTAAAATAGTTATTAATGGCGGGCGTGTTCGAACATAGCCCCTAATAACGTTTTCCGTTGCGTCAAGCCCCTCCTGAACGCAACAATAAATAAAATTAATTCGCCTAAATTAAATATTTATTAAACGGACATCGTGTTCGATTACCCCAAACAACACCCCTAATAACGTTTTCCGTTGCGTCAGAACGTAATTGGCATTTTAATATTATTAGAACATTTAATATAAAAGAAAATAACAATAAATATTTATTAAACGGATATCGTGTTCGAATATCACCCCAAACAAACCCTAATAACGTTTTCCGTTGCGTCAAGCCCCTCCTGAACGCAAAGAATAAATATCTAAATTAATTCGCTTATGATTATTAGACGTGACTGGCATTTAATATAAACAGAAAATAACAATAAATATTTATTAAACGGACATCGTGTTCGAATATCACCCCCAAACAACACCCCCGATAACGTTTTCCGTCGCGTCAACTCCCTTCTGAACGCACCCTGCTTTCTAGACCCACTGGTGGACTTTGAATTGTAAACATGGCCGCGACAAACTACGAAAACTTGGAGGTTTTGGAGGAGAGAGTCCGGAAGCTCGAGGAGAAGATATTCGGCCCCCTGCCCAAAGATGCGGAGTACCCGGAGGTGAGATGGTAACCGGTCAATCAACGGATCAGCCGCTTTTATGTTGGTTTTTGGGGAGGTTTGCGGTGGGGCACCTTGGCCTAAGCTTCGGGCCTTACCCTAGACGAGGTTTAATGGAGTCGTATTTTAATTAATAATATTTTTTTATTGGATTTTAACCTTTGTTAAGTTTATTTCACCGTTAAAATCACTAGTGTTTGGGTCTGATAATATAATAATGTTAATATTACGCAAAAGGGGCCCGTTATGGCTTAATTCTGGGAACCCTGAGGGGCCAGGGGGCAAAGCCCCCCCTAGGCGAGTTAGGGACACGGTATCTGGGCAAACATTAGGTTTAGGTAGGTCTGGTTAGGTCATATACCCCCAGAAATACCAACTGAAATTAGGGCTAGCCTAGGCCAGGCTACATCGCCCCCCCCCCCCAAATATCTGCCTTTATTCCCAATTACACTTTTATTCCTTGTCAAGTAGCCTATAGGCTTAGGCTCTTGTGTATAGGCCAGCCTAATTCCAGCTTTTTTGTATTATTTTCCAGTAAGAGCCTACTGCAGAATAGGCTAGACGGTAAAACTGAAGACGACTACCGCACCCTTGTGGGTCGGTAACTAGGCCTACCAGTTTACGTTCGAAATTGGCGCTGTGTTTAGCACCCGCCCCCTAGGGATGAAAAAACTAAACCAAAAGACTTTAAATGTCGCAAACATAAATAAAAGGCATGAATGTAATGAGAAGCATTAATAAAAGGTAATAAATATGATGTACGTAAATTAAAGATATAAACGGTCATAAGCGTCGATGAAAGATGGTATCGTGAACAAAAACAAGAGGTAAACATTATCAGAAGCATCAGTAAAAGACAATAAATATCATAAACATAAATAAAAGACATAAACATAATCAGAAGCATCAGTAAAAGACGTTAAATATCAAAAAACATAAATAAAAGGCTTGAAAATAATGAGAAGCATTAATAAAAGACAATACAATGTCATAAACATAATCAGAAACACCAGTAAAAAATGGTAAATATTATAAAAATCAATGAAAGACCTAATATAATCAGAAGCATCATTAAAAGGTAGTAAATATTCCACTTCGGCAATTGACGGGAAGAAGGCTGCGGTAGCAGTCTTCAGTTTTACCGAATTGCCTGGCCGTGCACACTTTCTGATAAGTACAATGTAAAGTTGGGGCCACCCAAGGGGCCAAATCCTTCCCTCGGTTTTCTAGGATAGGCAAGGTTCAATTAGGATGCATCCCTGTTGAAGTATTGGTAAAACTGATGACTTAATACCATGCCCCTCTGGTTTGGTGATTACCTTGGAAAAATGGGTGCTGTGCTTAGTACCAGCCGCTCGCCCGTGAACATTAAAGCATAAACCAAAATGGTAAATGTCACAAGAATGAAAGACATAACAAAAACATAGGCTAAACAAAAGGCAATAAATATCCCGGTGGGCGACTGGGGGAACCTGGCCGTGGTAGTAGTCTCCAGTTTTACCAAGGTGGGCTGGTTAGGTTGTGTTCCCTCTGAAACCAACCTGGCGCTTCTCATTTCTTCATTTTGCAGCTTCTCACACAGCGGGTTCCTCAAAATCCACCTTAGCAATCTCATTTCCGTTGCCTCCTCCCCTTGTAATGGCGACATTTCTGAACAATACATTATGAGTGGGCTAATTACAGTACGGTGGATCTTAATTTCTAGTTTATTTGGTATCCTTTTTGTCACACAAACTACCCCTTTTCACCCCCCTCCGTTTCGCCCAAGCTGCTTTCATCCTACATGTATACTCAGCTTCATGCCGGAACACCCAGCTTAAGGTATTTGAAATTCTGTGTTTTTCATCTAGGCCTCTTCTGTCTTGTACAAATAACGTGTCTCCTCCCTGCTTGCTGGACACCATAACCTCGGTTTTACCCACATTTGCTTTCGTACCACCCCATTCAAGAGGTTAGTGTCACTTTCTTACCTTGTTTTCAGTCTTTGCTGTCATTTTGATACAAAAACTTAACACGGTTCACTATGAGTTTTGAAATATGTTTTTCCAACTTTTGGTTGTAGTTGCATCTGACTTGTTTATTTCTGTACTGCTCATCTTCGTAACGAAATTTGAAATGGACAAGTGTAGGTCTAGATCACGTATGCTTATAAAAGTAATTGTTTCCCATTGGCTAAAAATATGGCCGGGGGCATGACCCATGTTAACATGATAATGTGATTGGTTAAATTCAAGGAGCCCTTAACCCACATCCTGGTGATGGAAGATAATAAACCAGGGAAAGAGCAGTCCATGGCTACCATTCACGACAATGACAAACTTAGGAAAAATTTTTCTTTCCATTCGCATTAGTGACAAACTTAGGAAAAATTATTCTCTGACAGAGTGATTAACCAAGGAAGATTTTTCAGAGGTTTTAGGACAAGCTGAACAACTTTTATACTACCATTTTCCAGCTGTTAGATTGGTGTATTAGATATCTCAATTGGACATTGTTCTGCATGTGTTACCTGTCATTCTACTTAACTACTACCCTGCAGGTTTTTATGGAAAACTTAAAATGAGTGAATTGCACAATTAGCAATGGTCTGAAATGGATAAACCACTAGATAAGCAGTCGGGATAATACATGCTTTTGTCTTTAATCAATATCAGTCACAAACACATTGGACAGTACAAAGATGTGTCAAGGTTTTAGATCAGAAAAGAGATACAGAAATTCTCAACCTAACCTAACACTGTGGCCTAAGGCATTGACAGCATATTCCATATCTAAAGTTTGGATCTAACCTCTTGTCTCAGTTGCATTCATTCAATTAGTTAGGGGAGAGATTTTTCAGTGGAAAGAGTTAAGGCATTTCCAGATTAATAAATAGGTTTTAGTCTTGATTTTGCATATGTTAAAAGCTATTGTACTTGCCAATAAAAGGCACTCATTGTTAAATTGACATCAGATGTTGGAAATATGGAGGAGGCGGAAAACATTGGGCACCGTAGCGTAAGAATTTGAGGTTTTATGTCGAAAATGGTCGGTATGTTATGTAACAGGAAAACTAAAAGGTTCCACAGGTGTTTGTGAATGGCACATGTGTTATAAGTGCCAATCCTTTCCCAGTATCCAACAACTTGCAGTTTGAACACCAAAATGGTAACAGTGGTTGTAGAAAATAATGCAAGCCATCATTCTTTTATCAGTAGAAGCACTGCTTATTATTCATGTGTCCCCTGTATTCCTTCATGAAAAAATGCCAAATTGCCCATTACTGTATGTGACCATTTCTGGTATGAAATTCAGGGTTGGCGAGGAATTATGGTATCATAGTACTTACTTTATTATTAGCTGAGTTGCAACCCTAGATAGAAAGTGGAATTATACATAGCTAAGTTAAAATGCCCCCACTTATTTCACCTCTCTGCTTAGGATGATCTTTCCCCCACTGTTTTGAGTTAAGCTACCTCCATATGGTTGAAGATATCCTTTATAAAAATGCCATATTCCAAACTCATAGAGAAGCAGTGATAAAATTAATGATATAGTAAAAAATAAAATACTGTATGCAGGATTGACAGAGGAAACCAAAATAAAAAATTTGCGGTATATCAACAAACCATGAACAACCATGAAATCATCATAACACTGAAGAAGAAAGTATGATCATTATTTACAGTAAATAATTATGTAGCTTATATACAAAAATAAAACAATGTCCTATTGTACTTACATTTTATCATGTAGTTTTTCAATTTTTATCTCTTACAAAAATTGTCCAACCACTAGATGTATGTTGCTTGTAGGCCCTGTGTGTTTTGCTGGTGTCGTAGTAGTGTTCTGTTGTAGAGCAGTTTTCAAAAGTATAGTTGTATATTGCAGTTTTTGGTGTAAATAAGTGGTTAGCTTATCAAGTGGCATGTCTTTGGTTGCTGCTTTGGCTTAGTACGTCATGCTATTCATCTGCATTGCTTTACTGGGGTAATTTGATCTCCAGAGCTGCAGTTAAAATTCTCCAAGTTGGTATTTGGCTTTTGTACTGTGTACCCTCACCAGATCTCCTTATGAAACCATAGTGGATATCTTAGTTATCATTCAAGACAGTGCTGTTTTTAGCCCTTGTATCTTCTAGGCTTGTCAGAGAACTTGAAATCCTGTTGGGAGGTCTCTTATTCCAGTCTTTTCTTTTCTGTGGCATTATCATTTCAGCCAAGGCTCGGGAGGGAACGGTGGCTAATCCACAAACACACTTGCTATCCCTGGCCTTCCTATCTCTTTGGACAAGGACAATCTCCTATATTGTTCATCAGACCAAGGGTTTCAGACCTTACCACCTCATTCATATTGTCCATAGAAACAGTATACTGCATATAGTTGTAATAGAATGAAATACTTGTACCCCCGTACTAGCGTATTTCCGTTAGTGCACCTCACGCATGGTGTACTGTAGGCATTACTCAAGGTTCTTTGCAGCTTCCCTTCAGCCCCTAGCTGCAACCCCTTTCATTCCTTGACTGTACCTCCATGCATATTCTTTCTTCCATCATATACTTTCCACCCTCTCCTAACAAGTGATTCATAGTGCAAGTGCAAGGTTTTCCTCCTGTTAAACCTTTCAAACATTTTCCTCTCAATTTTCCTTTTGGCACTGAATGACCTCATAGGTGCTAGAGCTTGACCTTCTGCCTAATTTGCATATTCCGTTTTGTTCTGTATTAAAATACGTCTATTTACATATCTCCATCATTTTGTCCTTTCAAGTGGAAATCCAGGGTTAGGGTTCTTAGTGTGCATTGAAATGATAAGGTTAATTGTAAGATGTTGAAATTTGAAAGGGATGTTGAATAGTGTATGGGACACTGTTTCTATTCAGGATGTAATTGCTTAAAAAAGATAGTGTTATATATCATAGCTCTCCTGCACTTGAGTGCAGAAGGGTTGTTGCTGTACTCCTGGCATCTACATTATAGTAATGACTAAGCAGCGAAGTCACCTTTGATATGTTTTTCATGTTTTATCAATTTAATAGTTGTAATATCATTGTGTACACATGCTCCCTATTAATAACATTGTCCCTGGGGTGCATACCTAGGGCATGATTTCTTGGGCATAATGAAATCATTTGAAATTTCACCGTTACAATTTTTTTTTAAATGGAAAATTTAAAGTGTCATGTTACAGATGTATATACATGTATCTACTGAAAGGTTTCAATGATGAGAACTTTGGTTTGACATATTAAAATGGAAATTTTAATATGTCATGTTAAATACAGTATATATCAGATGAAAGGTTTCATTGGTGAGAACTTTGGGATGAAAATGCATATTTTTTAAATGAAGCTTACCTCTCGATTGTATAGCTTTTACTTCTGCTCCAGCATTAGTTAAAGCTATGTAATGGAGAGGTATTTAAAAAATAAATAACAAGTATTTATATGCTGTGCTTAATGGAATTCTCTGTGTAGATGAAAATTTTTGAAACGTAGTCTTTGATATACCTAATGAAAGGTCTCGGTTTAGATAAAAATGGAGTATTGTTGTTGATGGAGTCCATTCTATGATTTATGGTGATGGAATGATATTTCCCGATCTCTTCCCACAGGTGGTGTCGACATTAGCCTCGCTGGGTGGACAGCTTGGTAGCGCACTAGGAACCAGAGACCGCATGATGATGGTGATGAAGAGACGTAAGTTTCACTACAGCTTCACAGATGTAAACATGAAAGATTATACTAATTAGACCTTGGAAAATTGTATTATCTCGACACACATTTTTTAGTATTTGCATGCATAAAACCATTGCCCAACATGAATTTTTAATGTCAGTACTTCGAGGAATTCCAGTTGCACACGATTAAGCTCCTGTTGCAATAATTCTCATTTGAAGCAATACTTTCTATACTTTTTTGCATATTATTTTACAGTAAGATTGTTGCACTGCATATATTATCAAGTGGTAACAATTAAATTATGTACCAGATAGAGAGCAAATCCAGAATTCTTTCATCTATCATAGGAACCCAATAATTTGCTAATGCCTCTATCAGTTACTGAGTATGTCTATATAGAACATAAGTGATTTTAAATTTTGTATGTTCAAAATAATTATATATACTTTTTTTTTTAATACAGTTGACGAGTTGGAACGGTACTTGGATCCTACGTACGGTGAAGCGTTTGAACTTTCAGATAGCCTAAAACTAGACCTAGTTCTAGCACGTGAGGAGCATTTGCGCAGTCAACAGCAGCAGCTGAACACCATGAATTCTCTAAAGTCAGTACTCGACTCTCAGCATATAGCAGGTAAATAATGTTTCTGAATCATTTGTAAATATTTAGCATACAATTTAAAATTAGTATTTAAGTATGCAGTTGATAATTGGGAGTAATGATGTAAAAATGTATTGGCGGTAATAACCCAGGTGTTGTGATGCCAGTTTTAGTAGTCATAAAATAAAAACCCAATGTAAATGTGTGCGTTTATGTGAAGATAGAATTGGAAAGGGTTGTGAGACGGTATTTGATCATGTTAATGCAATAGTGCATTTAATCATCCTTTTTATTTTACAAAATGCAACGCTTTCATATGAAGCCAGTAATTGAATAGACTTATTTTGTGTTGTTGCTCCTCAGTTAAAGTAACATGTTAAGCCCTGAAAAACAAAGACTCCACTTTTCATGACCAAACCTTATTCATCATCCTGTGAGGCCTCAGATTTCATGACAAGCTCAACCACAAAGAGTTTGGGGAAGGAAAGAGGCCACTGTGTTATCTTTATTTTGTAAATTCATCTTTTGTTCGTCTTGAACCTGTTTATCATAAGTTGCCTGCATCTTAATTTATTAGTAAAGACATATGACAAGCTCGAAGATAGAAGACAGAAGCGTACATGTCTATCCTCTCCGGTGGATGGGAGCTTCTGTTGGTTGTAAATATATGTTAGGATCAAAAGCAAACCAGTCAACAGTTAGTTGCTACTGTGACTGCTGAAAAGCAATTCTTTCCTATATTATGCTGGACAATGTCCACACATAAAGGTTAAGTGAAGTATAGCAGCTTCAGAAGGCTTCCCAAAGTGAGGAGGTCTCAGAGATTGTCCACAGCCCAGCTGGCCTGGAAACCACTCCTGCTGTGGCCAATAGGGAGTGATGTGTGCCATCAGGGTGTTTATTGTGACAAGAAACTTCATCAGCATCCTACTTTGAAGACAAGGCATAAATGTCGAGGCTGTTCCCACTTCCACACTATGCCCATTGCACTTTTTTCTAGTCTGTATCCTCTGTGTGCAGTCCTATAGAGTAAATCACCTTCTGAGAAGGCTGAACCACTAACAAGATTTATTTTTATCTCAAACTGGAGATGCCACGTGAATAAGTGTAGTAAAATAGTAGAAAGAGTGAGAGAGAGATTGGCAAGAATTAAACTGAATAGATTAAAAATTAAATAAACTAAAATGTATTCATGTAAACGAAAGAAGTTTAAATTGTAAAAGAGAAATGAAAAGTAAGTGGAATTAAAAAACTGGCAAATAGTTACACCAGCTGCCCAGTCATTCTTCCAAGGCTGAAATGAAAGCCAACATACAAGGAATAGTACATGACAATGTTAGCTGGGCTTCAGCAGCCAGCACAAGAGTTTAAAAGACCTAGACGTACTTAAATAATTGAACCATGAAATGGGAATCTGGAGGTGGCTGGAGGTTTGTGGAAGATGAAGATGAGGCAAGGAAAAAACAGAAGTTGCGGAATTTCGTGGAAGTCCTTTCCTCAGAGTCCCCTCACACAGTCTCCAACTTTTTCTTAGTCTTCCTCGTCACCTTCTACCCTGCACTACCATCGCCATAACATTTATGCCTTCCAATTGGTCCTTCTCCCTTTTCAGTTACAGGTGTCCATACCATCTCAGTCTCCCCTCCTGCACTTACTTAAGATAAATCAACCACTTGTTGACCCTCTGATATACTCATTCCTTAAACATGCTTGGCATTATTGGCTGATGGCTGTTTGCTTTTGAAGTGCGAACGAATTTACTAGGGTATTTGTAGCACACACAGGGACTAATTATAAGTAAAAGGGATGTATGGAAAATTTAATTTTTTCCTAAAAATATGTTTAATATGACTAAATCTTCTTTTCAGATGCTGATACCCTCTTAATGATGAATTGGTTTAAATCTTCATTTCAGATGCTGCCACTCTTAGTGATGAATTGGTTCAGATCTCAAATAGATTCAGTCAAGATGATGAATCCTCTAATGCCCAGAACACCTATATTAAGGACTTACTTGACCAGTACAACACAATTGTATCCTTTAATTTAGAAAAGGCTTTCAGTAGAATCTGCTCTTGATGTCCTGTAGAAGTTAATTTTAACCTCTTTTTCCTTATTAGAAAGAATTGGCTTTTTAAATTCAGTTTGCATCCGTAAAAGAGAGGAGAACTTATCTTTGATACATTAGTATACTGTGTCTGAAAATTATATATGAATACCCACCGTAATGTTTTTGAGTAAATAATGTATTTTGAAAAAATATACAATTTAATAAAATGCACCATAGTCATCATCAGTTGGTTGAAGAGAACCCTTGTGTAAAAGGTTAAATTGTTTTTAAGACAAATTTACTCGTAAAACATAATAGTGGGTTTTCATTTACATTTTTTTTGTACTGCAGAGAAAATAAATTTTCATATACCTATATACAAGAAGCAAGTTTACTCTAAATCTCAGGAAGATACAATTAGCTCAGTGTTTATAATTTTTACTTTGGATGAGAGGAAACACAAATGACGAAGTACCTTTTGTCATGGCAGCATTATTCTCAAGTTCAGTGCAGACAGAAGAGATATGGGGTGAAGCAGGAAAAGTTAACTGGAGAAAGGTAAACTAGCTAGGAAGGTGAATAGGGAATTAACCTTAAGCAGGAATTTAGAATAACAGCCATATAGCAGACACCAAATGTTATAGAGATAAGAACGGTATTCAAAAATGTAAGTTTTGTATAAATAATTTCATATTTATATAAGGAAGATGGTCTTAGTAGACCGCGTCATCTGTGACCTGCAAACTAATAAAAGAAAAAAGAATTGGATTCCCAGTGCTTGGTCTTTTTGCCTAAATCTTTTCCAGTTCCAAAGCAGTAGGATGGTGGTTGAAAGGGTACACCATTGCATATTGCCAAGGTGAATGCTGGATTTAATTATGATAGAGAAATTATGGTAAAGCACAGAAGCCAGTTTGTCCTCAAAGTTGTTCAGGAATTGTTTCGAGGTTACATGTCAGGCCAGATGCCTTAACCATTTTCAAGGCAAAAACCATACAAATACTAAGTAATTTTTAGGAGAGAATAGGATTTGAGAGGTATAGGATTGGGGAATGATTGTGTTGTTATTATTGATAGAAGAATTGGATGACAAATAAATTGGATTTATAGAAGTTGTTGGAGAACTTTACTGCATAGTATTAGAATCTGTTTAGAGGGAGACACAATCAGGAGACACGATCACGGCAGTTTTCTTTTTAAATAAAGAATATGCTCCTCTGTTGTATAGAAGTTCTGTGATTTCAGGCACTCGATGTATAATTCAGTATTCAGTTTTTCCACTCATTCAAGAACAGTACTTTGGGCAAACCCTACGAGTCCAGAAATGTGACTTCGTAGTCTCTCTTTAAGTAACAGTAGTATTAATATCACTTTGTGGCCTTTTTAATGATTAATAATAAAAAATGTCTCTACATCATTATTACTATAATTAGCCAAAATGCAACCTAAGTTGGAAAAGCAGAATGCTACAAGGGCAAGATCCCCAATGTGGAGAAACAGCCCATGAGAGGGAAAGAACCACACAAGTAAAGAATGTCTGTCTATAATTTGGATTCGTATGGAACAAAATTGCTAGAAAAGTGGATGGTACTGAAGCTCAGAAAAGGTAAGGCTGTTGGAACAGATTGCATGCTATGGACTGGGAAGATCTAATTGCGAAGGATGATCAGAGTTAACAAAATTTTGTAAAGTATGCACAGTGAGCTAATGTAGTGATGGTGCTGGAGATTAGTTCTTTCAAATTCCTTATCCCGGGTCTTAATATTAATTATTAAAAATGTCTTTGTTGAATTATGTAAGAGGCGAGTTTGCTTCTGAAGACCGTACAGGGGACATTCAAAATAAGGAAGAGAATTTTAAAATTTATTCAAGATCTTCACTAAAAATAATCTTGAGCTACTGAATACCAGTTTTTCATGGCAGTAGAACAAAATAAAGGTAAAAGCGAGATTGCAAAGAAGAATGGCAATTAGAATTGGTTCCATGCAGGTAAAACAAATGCTGATGATGAAAGGTCATTGAGTGAGGGCAGTTGAAGAAACACTGACAGTAAAAAGATCTGTGGATGGGGGTTGAGATCCAGTGATAGGCTTGCTAGCCATCATTCTTGATTGGCACCAATTAATATTTTGTTCACGAGAGTCAGCCACCACAATTTCATGCTCGTGTAAAATTAATAAATGGCAGTGATTCTCACATGAAGCACTTAGAATCTCACAGCCTTCTTTCAGATTATCAGGATAATTGATAGGTGGTCTATCTTACATCACAATGGTCTCTCGCAGGTACGTTGAGGCCTGTTGAATGAAAACTTACTTGCAGTTACCCATTAGATATATTGGTTTGTGTTTTATTTTTGTTAATGATACAGTTGTCCCTTTCTGTCTAGTAGCGTCCCTTAGGGATCTGAACTCTCCCATACAAATTTCCTTCTTTTTGCGCTTGAAAATTGATTTTCAGTTGTACTTGCATGTGTGTGTAATATTTTTAAAAAATTTATACACTGTTCATTAATAATTAATGGTTTAGCTAATGTTTACTCTGCTCATAAATCATCCTCCTTTCCTCTCAGTCATCCTTGGAAGCAGATTGTTACTCTAACTTGGCCTTCTGCAATGCTTTCAGTCTGGACATGGATGGTATTTCTGCGTGGGGGTGACAAAACTTACCACAGTTCACGTCGGTTCTTCCAAAAGCAGTTTTCTTCCATCTCCCTCAACGTGCAGAATAATGTTTGAGAAATTGGAAATTGAACCTCTGTTCTGTGCATATTTTGAATTCAGAACTAATTGCTTGTATTGGAAGGGTGACTTGATGGGGGTTTTGTAGGTTGGATCTATGAAGCTTGATTTTCTGCATGTGCTTCCATGAGTAACTCCAGCACATACATACTGGTCTCCTAAATGGAGGGGCTCTTCATACACATTTCCTCTTGATAAAGTAGAATTAAAGGGTTTCCCCTGATAATGACCAAGCTCTTCCAACATGGGTTTACTGTAGTTTGGTTGTAAAGTTACCACATGCAGCTTGTTCAGTAGATAATTCATGGAGCGTTGATCATTATAGGGAAAAAAGTGCATAAGCACATTCATGTTTTATTTGAATAGCCATGCTTGTTTTGGTCAGTTTATCATATGTTTAAATAAATGGATAAAAGTGTTTGTGAGTGAACTAAAGACTGGAATGAATACCATGGTACAAAATCTATCACTTATCCGTAGGTTTCAGAACTTTGGTCTTTGGCAACCAACTGGTGTGAGGCAACTAATTGTAGTGGCACAGGCCCTTCAGTCATTAGAAAACTGTAATTGAAATGAAATAACACTTATTGCCTCCAGCTGTCCATGAGTTGTTCCTTTTCATTCTGTGGTCATCATCAGTGGCTGCTTAAGATGGTCCCAGTAGCTGAACCCAAACTACCAGTTAAGACAAGACTATCGCTGCTTTCTCCCTCCTGTTTGCTAAACTGATGCTTGCCCTCATAGTTGATGTCGAAGATAGTGTGGCTGGCAAGGTTACTGAATATACACTTTTTTAAATGTTTGATTTATTAGTGACTGTGTAGTTGTACAGTACTTGTCTAAATAGTAACTTTGAATATAACTCGATTAACTTAACAATTCCAGTGTTATGTTAGTTTATGTTTTTCCTTCATTTATCATTTGTGGTGGTTTCTCACTGCAAAAGCCTGATATGATCCCCAAGCACCAGACAAAGTACCTGGACATCATGCCTCTGGACAGTAGCAGTGAAAGATTCGCTTAGCATGAGATGATGACCTGCCCAATCCATGCCTTAAAAGTGTTATGAGGAAAGAACTTGCCCCTTAAGTTTAGTGTATAGTTTTATTGTTAGCACCAGTCACTACAAGGAAGAGGCGCTTAAGAGCACACTTTCCTTTCGGCTTTTTGAAGTGAAAAAGTTATACCATTCTCTGGAGGAGTTCGGCCTTTTTGTCCCACTGAGAGTTCAAGGAGTTAGCGGCAGGGAACCATCTCTCACCTTTTAGAAGAACTTGTTGGTTCATCAGGAAATGAGGACTGGAGTATGGCATAATCAGGTCACCTTTACCTGAGGCATGTTGACCTCAAGTCCCACGCCTACCTCCTTCAAACCCTTGGTGGCTGCTTAACAAGTGGTGTAATTGCTGGGTTCAGGCTGGGCACCCTGCATCACGTCCAGTTCACAGGCTTTGCATGTTCTTATTTGGTAGCGTGAAGTGAATTATCCCACTTTCCCTTCCTGACTGTGTCCAGTCCCTGCTGTGTATGCTGGTTATGTATGAGATTATGGTAAATGCACTACTTGCGCTTGTTCTACGAAGGTTTCATTGCCTTTGTTTCTTCTCTGTTAACCAGAGGAAGGAGAGATTAACTGGAGCCTTTTCTGAACCCATCACTTACGATTAGCCAGATAACTCTGCCCACTGACCTAGCAGCTTCTTTGGAGTTATTGTGGTTCTCCTTTAATAGTTCCCTCTCCTCCTAGAAAAATCAGGCATGGGGCCCTAACTTTTTGAAGTAATTTGTATTTTTCTTGGGTATACAAACTAGAGCCTTTCACATAAGTTTTACCCACCTCATCTGCTTTGCTTTGTCTGTGATAAAATGAAGAAAGGAATGGCATGCTTAAGGAGTGTGTAAGCAAACACTCCACCCCTCCCATCAGTTACCCACTTGGTTTACCAAGATTCTACTGCAGCTCCAGTTTCCGCTGAGGGATACTCCCTGTATGAAAGGCTGTGGTTTGTAGGTACAGTATAGGATACAAATTACTTTAAAAACGCAGTAACCAAATTTACAGCTTCCACTGTAAAGCAAACAGGTTTTTAAGGAGGAATTTCATAATTTTGTTAATTCATAAAATTTGTTTCCTTAACAAAATATTTACAGATTAGCAGCTTAACTGAAACATTTATCAAGATGGACGAGATTGTGACAAAAGCCGAAATTGCTGCACTCCCTAAGAAGACTGAAGATTGAGAGCCAGTACTTATTTATGTTGACTTTTGTTTTGTAAGAATATTTTTCCATTTATATTATGGTTAATGGAAGTTGTATGTGGCATTTTATAGCCATTTTACAGTGCAAAATTGCTGTTAACACATATTGATATTTCATGATACTTCACTTTCATGCACTGCACTGTCTATAGAGCTTGTTTAAGTATGTCTAGTACATAGACAATTTTTGGTCCATACGTTTCTTATGTATCCTTTAATATATTTTAATTATATGAATATTCATCAATAAATTCCTTTATTTATTATATTGGTTCTGTTAGCCTTTGGGAGCTTGTGTTAAAATTAAACAGTATCTTAATGGAAAACTTTTAAGAGTTGAGAGAATAGCATAAGCAGATTAGCTTTGGTATCAACTTCCATAAAGAGATACACAGTAAATAATGCCTTGGATACACTGTCAAGCTGTCAAGTTTAATGTTGGAAATTAAGTTTAGTATTAATCTTGTACAAAACTCATTATATGATCTTAAAAAATGTTGCTAGACACTCTCAATACATACGATGTAAAAACCCTGCCATATTCTGGAGCTTATAAAGTGTTTCTTTAGAATTTGCAAAAGTTATGTCAAAACAGTACTAATGTCTATTTAGAATTTAATGGTCAGGTACTAATGAAATTGTAATAACCACAATGCCCTCATATCTTACAGATTTCTTTGCAAGTTCATCCAAAAAGGCCCCAGATCCAAATGAAAGGACTTCAGATGTACAGTCAAGATTGAAAACCACATTCGGAATATCAGAATGAGGTAACGTTAAGGTCGCCTGACCAGACAGAGGGGCAATACATCTTTTCCTGCTCACATCTGCACATTGTCAGATTCAGGTACATATATACCAATGTTGAAATAGACCTAACCTCACAGGCCTAGCCTAGCGTTAATCATTTATTGCTTTTTTGGTTGAAATATATATTTAAAATCCACTAGTCACTTTTTACCAGATACATATATGTAACTGCAATGAAAACAGTGCCATCTTAATATAATAATAATAACTTTTTTCGTATGCTTGTCACTACCAAGTATACAATCCAAGCGGAGAAATTCTGATGCCGAGGCAAGATTTGAACCGTCTGGGATATCCGAATAAGGTAACATTACTCACCAGATCAGGAGGAAGGGTAATAAGTCTATTCCCTCTCATATGTACATATATCTTTTGAATATAGATACATTAACTAGTGCTGAAATAGATCCACTCTCACCATCATAGTCAAGTGTTTATATAATTGTTAATTGCTTTTTAGGCTGAAATTATATATTTAGAAATCTTCTAAATATATATTTCAGTCTTAGAGATAATTAACAATTGAACACTTGACTATGATAGTGTGGGTAGATCTATTTCAGCTCTAGTTAATGTATCTATATTCAAAAGATATATGTACATACAAGAGGGAATAGACTTATTACCCTTCCTCCTGATCTGGTGAGTAATGTTACCTTATTCTGATATCCCAGACGGTTCAAATCTTGCCTCGGCATCAGAATTTCTCCGCTTGGATTGTATACTTGGTAGTGACAAGCATACGAAAAAATTTATTAATATTATATTAAGATGGCACTGTTTTCATTGCAGTTACATATGTATCTGGTAAAAAGTGACTAAAATCTCTAAATATATATTTCAGCCAAAAAAGAAATAAATGATTAAACGCTGGGTTAGGATTGTGAGGTTAGGTCTATTTCAGCATTAGTACATATGTACCTGAATCTGACAATGTGCAGATGTGAGCACAAGCAGAGGTACTGCCCCTCTCTGTGGTCAGGCGACCTTAACGTTGAACCTCATTCTGACGTTCCAGATGTGGCTTTCCAGTCTTGACTGTGCATCCGAAGTCCTTTCATTTGGATCTTGGGCAAGAAAGTATGTAACTGAAAGGGAGGGAAATTTTCATAAAGGATGAATATCAAGAGAATTAAGGGAAGAGAACAAACAAATTGAAACATATGAAATATGAAATCTAGTGTCCTTTGATCACCAGAAGTAGATATGGTAGCAATAAATAACAGTCATATGTCAGAGCTATTTTTTTTATATTGACTATATAAAATCTGGACATTTTTTCAAAATACAGATTCCCCAATAAAGTGTGAGGGGATACAAACTCCAAAATCACAGTATTAATAAAGTGGAAATGGCCGATCAACATGAAACCACGAGTTTGAGTCTGATGACAACCTGGCAAAAAATCCTACATACATCATTTTTAGCGTAAAAAAGTCAAACAAATGTTTAAAATTAATATTTCTCTCAAGTATACAAGCCAGAGCCCTTAAAAATAAGAGTATCCTTCAGCATGAGCTGTTGTAATGGTCACTGAACTTGGAAACAAGGTAGTTCACTGGTGGTAAAAGGGACAGTGCTGGGTACCTGAGGTGCATTTAACTGTGAAAAATGCACATGAAAATGTTATTTGTTCCTAAGGGAATACTGTACAAACCACTGCCTTTCATAACAGATTTACCTCTGAGGTGGGAGTTGAATGTCACCTGGAAATGTCATTGCTTCTGGTTGTGGATGCAGTCAGGGGATGTCAACTCCTGTAATCTCTTACCAGTCTGAGGAAATGGTTGACCAGAGCAGTAGGGGTCTGATAGCCTGAGCACCTTGGACAATGGGATGTTACTTTATGAAGAAACACGGGAGAGCCATGAAATCCCCTGTGAAGGAATTCAGTGCAGAAAATTACCTACTATTGGTCAAACCCATCACTGGTCCAGCAAGTGGCTCGACCTATACTTCCCCCACTTTTTTTTAAAAGGAAATGCAACCCAGACACTATGGTAAGATTGGATGCTTGAAGTACAGGCACTTGTAACTAGCCCAACAGGCTAAAAAGAATGGAGAGAAAGAGTGTGTCCAGTCACTGTATTCACCCTGGAGGCTTACACTAAGCTCAAGTACTCAGATGAAATATTACTCTGTCCAGGTGCAGCTGGGTGCCTACACCACTTGTAAAGCAACACTATAGGTCACAAGAAAAAACCCATGGCCTTTGGGCAACATCCCTCTGGTAGAATGAAGAAAGGGAAGCCTACAACCTAACACCTGCCCTCATTGCCCAGAAGCAACACAAGGATCATCCAAAAAGGACTAGGTTAGTCCTTACATATACTTCGTTTATCCTCTAAAAAGGACGGGCAATATCCTCCTCAGATGTGTAAAAAGCTCGTTGGGTATCTCACAAAATCAGAGAAGGAAGAATGTTCCTGGGCACTTCCTCCTATGCTAGCCTAAGACAAAGATCAGGAGGCAGTATCCCAATGTAAGAGCCCAGGCCCTTCATGAAATGGAAGCATCTCATCTGTTTGGGTTAGGTGGCAAAGGACTGGTTTACCTCCTATTCAAGATAACACTATTAACAGAAGAAGAAGTCCTATATGATCTGTAAAGTAATGAAGACCAATTGCAGCTTAGTGGAAGCCATACAGCCTAGCCTGACAGCAGATAGTCTCAGTAAAGGTGAACAAGTAGCCTGTGACCTAATGAACTTGCACTCTGATTGGCTACAGGGGCTGCAGGAACAGCTGTTGTGCCATAAGGAATTTTGTCCTTATACTCTACTAGGTATTCAAGGAAAGCAGCTGAAGACTGATTAACCTGGAAAATTAAGCTGGCCAGATCTTTTGCACATACTCACATGATGACAAATGTTGAGCGTCACAATGCTTTATTCTTTAGAGATGATATAAAAAGGGTTTTGTCACATTTGACTGGAAGAAAACAGCTGGTTGAGGGATCAGGTGGCAACAGAAGCTGGAGAACTCCTCCCACCCTTCTTTCTCCTCTCTTACTGGAGAGAGGACCATAGCACATCATGAGAAAGATCGCGGTCTTTATCCCTACAAAATGAGCAATGCTTATGTGGGTCTATCAATAAAGGATAAAAGTAATCACATGTCACCTGATTCCCCCGCACTGTCATTGGTCATTTTTCTCCATAATGAAAAACAAGATAAAGTATCATAATATACTCAAAAAGTACACAGTACAAAGAGTCCTGTGCAAATTCAAAGAAACAAGGGTGGCTCACTTCTCATCCAGTCCAATGAGCTCGTGGAGAGACGTGGAAGCCAGTCCACACTGAACAATGAATAAAAATGACTAAGTGAGTCCTGTGCAAATTCAAAGTGTCAATGAGGTAAGACGTGAAGAACAATGAATAAAAATGACTAAGTGTCAATAGGTAAGTGAAGGGCATTTCCCCACTCATCACAATTACCTACAGTTAACTACCACCTTGTTTCCTAGATCAATGACCATCCTAACGTACAATGAAGGACTCTCCTATTGTAAGAGCCAATGGTTTATACTCCCTTGGAAACAAACTGAAAATAAAATGGCAATGTTCAGCATACTGATAAGTCAAAATATATGTTCAGTATACTATGTCAAAATATATCAAAGGTCAAATAACCCAAATCCTATTGAAGCACTATCAGCCATTCATAAAGAAATTGGTACAATAGTTACATTTCATGACATAATAGAAAATAATGATGAACTTTCCTGAAAAAAAAATGATGACTGCACAGAATGTGGTACACCTGTCAGACCTAAACTAGAAACGTAATGGAACCAATCAAATAAACAAATACCCGTACTGTTACCAAAACCGAGGAAAAACCACCAACTCCATCACTGTCACTGTTTTTGCCATATTTTCCCGTTTATCTTATCTGCCTGAATTCCTGGCTAGTCTAAGTCTTCATCCATGTTTTTTTTTTTATCCCGTGATTTTCTTCGCTGCTTCGACATCTATTGCTTTTGTGATCACCTGCTCCTCACCCATTTCATTAGATGCCCTAATCTTTGAAATTTCAGTCTTATCTTCTATCCTCTGGATGACACGTAAGGGTATGTAGTTTTATTTCTCCTCAACACTAACTCAGAGTTGAATGTGCTGGCATCTGCAAATAATTAAACATGTAGGAATCTGGGTGAAATTATTTGTTTGAAACGTACTAACCTTTATGCTTCGTTTCTTTTACCACTATCAAATTCTTTATTAGCTTATAAAGCGAGATCAAATCAAATGAGCTCTAATTACTCCTAGCTGCCAAAAAATTTAAAAAATATTTCTTCCCCTCACTACCATCAAGAACTTCCTTACCTCTCATATAATCATAAAAATTCCAACAACAGGTTATTCTGAAACTTCTTATCTACCTGAAAATATTACCTGTTTACTCATGATGAGATCTGCCTCTCATAAAGAATGCATTTTTCTAAATTACAGTTTTGGATTTAAAATACTGCAATCACTAGCATAAGCCTAGACTACAATCTCTTCTGTGTGTGTAGGCATTCATATCTGATTTTGTACTTTTAAAGTCTATTAGTACACCACTTTTGATATGTATGCATTATGGGACAAGAGAAGTTGATCACTGTAACATGAAACAGAATCACAGATGACGTAACATAATTATTGCAATGCAAAGAGCCTGATCAGATGAACATACAATTGACTATTATGAAAAATATTTCCCTCTCTCCCTCACACCTGTATATTGCTGATACTATACATTTGAGCCTACCAAAGATATATTACACCATTATATGATACAGAGTATACAAAAAATTATTACTAGAGTACTGGCAAAAACATAGTTACTAGAAGTTAAGTATTCATACAAAAGAATTTGTGCAAATCTTACAAAAGTCTGCCTGAGTAGTATAAAAAGTTATTCTTCTTTCTCTTACACACAGCTATAATTCAATATAAAGCCTAATAAAAGATATTTTACTTAGGCATTGTTATTTAAGTAGTATAATAAAACTTGGGCCATCAATACATCACACAAAGCACAGCTACTGAAATTCGTAACTGACCCAGATCTAAACAACCCTATGCCTACAATCTCCCACTCTATATTACTCATGCTATCATTCTAAATATACTAAAGATATCCTGCAATGCTAATATAAATAAAATATAAAACAGAAATAGGGTACAGGTATAGCCTATATCAATGCTGATGGCAAATGTTCAATGATGATGGAGGTGGGTTGAGACAGCAGCTGAAACTAAATGGTTAAAATGACGAAAGCTAATGAAATACTGTTGAAACAATGGCCACTGCATAAAGATTACACTTTACAAATTTTAATGTAGCTGATAAGTAGGTAATATATAAAACCTATGTGATAAGAAATTTGCATGAAGCAGAGGCTACCGGTAAGTAATTCTCCATTAGAAAATATTTACTGAAATCTGAAAACAATGCAATACAACGTTCAGCAGATTCATGATGTTGGATGTATAATGATTACTTTAAAAATGGTGATACTAGTCGCTTATCACACAAGTAATATATATAAACCCTTTACACTGGGACACTTGTATAAAGATAACTCATATGTATTGTTGCTGTAGACAATAGCAAGTGGTTGTGGACAACTGTCAAGTATGGTAGTTACAATTAACAACTGATAAAACATTTCCTCCAGAGAGACAACTTACTGTATTTGATTATACTTAATTTTTTATGTTTTCTGTGTAATGGGAAAAAGAATGTTCCAAACTGCAAGGTAATGTATTTTAAAAGACTTGAAAAAAGAGCTTGTCTTATATGCCTGCAAATACGGTATCAACGGAGATCGGACTTGAGATATTAAAAGTGAAAGTGATAAACCTTGGAAACCAAAGTTAGTACAAATTGCATAAAAAAACATACTGATATAAATTATGAAAATAAATCTCAAAAACTAACTATATTTAATATTTTATGATTAATGTACTTGAGGCTTTAGTAAGAAAGACCTTTACACGACAAAATTTACTTGCTTTTTTGTAAATAAAATACTGACCTTAATTCTTATTGACTTCCCACCACCTTATCTCTAGCCAAAGAGGTCATCGTCATATGCAACCAGATCTCTTTTGTCTTTATGGGAGCCTTTCTGTGAATGACTGGCGGCTGTGGAAAAGTAACATTAAAAAATGTTAATAACGAAGTTGCATTTAGCTTTCACCCTTTTTACTCAAAATAACAAACACGTACTGTAGAATATATAGAATATAGGCTTTAGGCCAAAGGCCTAGTGCTGGGACCTACGAGATCATTCAGCGCTGGAACGGAAATTGACATTAAAACGGCTTGACAGGTGTAACAAAGAAAACCTAGCAGTTGCACTATGAATCAACTTTAAGAGATGGTGGAAAGTAAGACAGAAGAGATTATGAACGGAGGTACAGCAATAGGAATGAATGGGGCCAAAGGGACGCTGCAAAGAACCTCAAGTCACTGACGAAACTAAATAACAGTATCATAACCTTCATTCTATGGTTTCTAAAACTAATAAGACATACTTCAGATACCCGTGATTTCTTGTTCTGAAGAAGTTCTAACATACCACTCTTGTGTGGTTAATGTTCTAGCTGTTCCCCAAAAGTGACAGTGCTTCCAAATTTTAGAGACAAAAAAGAGCAACCTCCCACATGTTGAAGTTGTTTGAACTGACGCTTGCACTAGTCAGTTTTATCTCCAAATCTGGAAGCATCCTGGTTGAACAAGGCACTATACATGTCCAAAATGTTCAGGCTACTTCTTGTAGTGAAACTCGATACAAAGATGCATCATCAACTTGGCCCCTTTATTCTAGATTTATCCTGTTTCTATAGTAGTGGCAAAAAAACACTTTCAGATCCAGTCCCAATTCTACTCCACAAGTTCACATAGAAGTGTAAGAGGACCTAAATTATGTTACCTCTGATAATCACCACCACTTCATCTAAATAGCGATATAAAGAACACAATGGACGGGAGAGCAATGGCTAAAACTGACAGCTTTGTAACTTGAGTACAATACGAAACTGTACTAGTGTTACACATAATGCTTTCAATTTAAATTATAAAGAACATTTCTTATGTTTAAACTACCATATGTTAACTTAACTATTGGCTCCCGTCGATGCGCATCTGATTGGAAATTACAGTGCAGGATTAAATTTTATTTATCAAAACTATCAGTCTGGTAGTTAACAACAAAACTAGGCAGAGGAATGAAAACAGTCCAACACTTCCTATGATAAATGCAAATGCCTTGTTCACATATTGAAATGAACATTATACTCATGAACTTATAGCAGTCCTTGTAACTTGCCTTTTAAGGTAATTATTGCAATATTAGTTATATCAATTTGCATACTTAACACACGTAAGACCTCTGTTTAACTCAATTTAGCTCCTAGATCTTAAAAATCACTCAAGATCATTATTACATCATCCAGATCATGAAATTGAAGATGACCTAAAATATCTCATCTGTCTTAACACGTCTTAATGCAAACAAAACACCACAACTCATCTTACCTATGGTAGACCACGTGGCAGATGAAGAGGCATCGTTTATCGGATCAATTACCGGCTGACGGCGAGCTAGCGACACTTTAAGCTGAATCCCAGAGACCATACTACCATTCATCTGCAAGAAACATTCACTTACAATGCTTGTCTTTGGTAATTAGATGAATCTAAATTCACGAAGCCCTTAAGAGCAGTGTATTGATAAATGGAAAACAAATTTCTTTGGCTAGAGAAGACTATCACAATGATTTGTGTTGGAAGTAATGTGAAGAAATCCTACCGTCTACCACAATCTATACTCATGATGGCAATTATTTTTGAGGTTGTGCCTAAACAATGATCTCCAATGATGCCAAAATAGTTGGATTACGTCAACAGCCAATAATGTCGACAGCTTGTGATCATTTCCGTCATTCCATTTGGCAATTAACTGCTGAATATGATGAAGTACAGTACTGGCTTCATATATTAGAATTGAAATATTTTCATTTGAACTTATATACTACTTCTGCATGACATGACGCCTCATGCCTTAATATATACTTTAAATGTCTTCAATGATAAAATATGAAATGTTAGAGCGAGAGATAATCCCTAAATATTTCTCTTTTAATTATTGTTATTACTGACAACAGAAGGATTCTGTGATTAATATATAATATGATATACGGAAAGATTCTGGGATTAATATATAATATGTATACATTAGAAAAGTTTTATACTTACATCTGCAATCGCCTTCTCTGCAGACTCCACCTTATCAAATGTCACAAAGCCGCAGCTGGAAGAAATTATATTTATCTTTACAATCAAATATACAGTTTTCAAATACATAATTAAACCAAATAAAAGGAGTAGGGTAATAATTAAAAAAGGTTTCTCAAACCCTCACACTGTTGGACTGTGGAACAGTCTCCCTGAGGATGTCATGCAATAGGAACTTCAAAAGTTCAAGCGAAGATACAGTGCATTACTACCCTAATATTATTCTGGAACTTGAAAAGTTCAAGGAAAGCTGCAATGCATTACTATCCCAATGCTATTCTCCTTCCATTTTAATACATTTTTATCTATTTATTAATTTATTCTTTCTGTATTTCCCCTTTTTCCTAATGAACACCATTTTCTTTGGAAGCTTGAATTTTAAGTCAATGGTCCCTTTGGTGGGCTTGTTCCATATGAATAGGGTTCATCTTCTGAGTAATAATAATAATAATAATAATAATAATAATAATAATAATAATAATAATAATAATAATAATAATAATAATAATAATAATAATAATAATAATAATAATACAAACCCTTTACTTTTCAGAAGCCTACTTCTTCACTGGCATCAAAGGTCTAAAGTCAAAATTATGACCCCAGGATGTACTGGGGCCATGACAAGTGAAGATCTGCAGGGCTGTGGACCGACCAAAACATTGGACCCTGAACTGGAAAACCCTTTCTCGCTAATCAAAGTTGAGGAATATCCTTAAAGACTTCTGAATTTGGACCTGGAATCAGGCATCTTTCAAATCCTGGGATGCCAAAAGTTGCCCTTCCAAATGGAGTGACACACCTATTCTACAGTCTCCATCCAAATAAGAAAGTGAAATTTAGGCCAAAGGCAGAGGGTATGGAACCCTTACCTGAGCTCTTGTCACGCTTATAACTTTCTACAGTTAAAGTTGCCACTGGGTCTACGACCAGACCTTAAATATTCTACAAGGCACATCTGAGTTCCAAACTTGACCTGTAAGGAAACTACTGGTAAGAAGCCCTCTAACCTAGATGTGAAATTACTGTGCACTGCTACAAGATGAGTAACTAAAGTGTGAAAAACCTTGTAAACACGCTGACGACCAGTGATAACTTTATTTTGGGGATTTGGAGGGACTGAGCATGTGAAATTTACTCCAGTGTATTTTATGTGAAATGCATTTATTAATAATAATTTATTATAAATATTATTATAAACCATTATGAAAATTATAACTGATCATTTTAAGAGAGCTTAAATTACTAAGAGGTTTGCGTGATCATAAATTGTTATCATGATTGCCTCACAAAATAGCATGACTCCAGCAGGTCAGAAAACTTGCTTACAATACTCACAATGCCACTGTGTAATACTGTAATTACGGTAACAAACCAGGAACACAGACCACAACTAACTATGAATTACACCATATAATAAAAATCTCAAACACTGAACATGCAAATCAAACCATGAAGTTTGCAATAACTGATATGAGCGTAACAAGCAAAAGGGATTGTTACACAAAAGGTCAGTGAACTTCTCTAAGGAAATCATTCATGAGCTCCTAAGCTATCCAAGGTTATCTAAAATACCAAGAAAAATACCAAGAAAAAAAGGACTAATGCCTAACTAAGAAATAACAAAAAACGATGACAGACAATGACTGGCAGAAAATAAACTTATTTAAATCCCAATAAACCGAAATTAAAATCACGAAGATAAAGCCATCTCCAAAACAGGGTAACAAACGATGAATATCAGTTAAGGGTGTGTGAAAACCGATCAGCATATTTGTTCTGACCAACAGACACGACATGACCACTTTCTGCCCACAGGAGGATTTGAGAGTCTGGATAAGCTCACAGTGAGCTGGATTCTTGTACCTGAAAGCAATCTTAATATGACAGCTTCATTTGTTCCTGTTTTGACAAACTGGCCTATCCCATTTTATTTTAAGTTTTCCGATCAAAGTGTCTCAGTTTTTGATACTCTTATAACATCAAAATTTCAGGTGCCTGCGTTGGCAGATTTTCCAACAAAATTTCCATACAAGATGAGCCACTTAGAAGCTCTGAATAATCAAAATCTTTGAAGTCTATTTTCTCAGAATAAGGAAAAATGGCTTACAGCCAGTTCGTCACACTAGGGATGAAGTGTGCCAAAACAAATTTACTTTACAGGGCAAAATTAATGTGAATCTTTTAGTAAAACCTAAAGGTTGTAATTTGTACAACCATATATATCCACATTAAAATATAAAAATGTTCACGATATAGGAACTGAATAATATTCTGTGAAACACTATACAGTACTTACTTTTTATCAATTTCCATGTTTACGTTGACTATGTTTCCAAAAGTAGAAAATGCTTTCTTCAAGACATCCTCAGATATGCTGAACCCAAAAACGTAAATTGTGTGGCCATGACGTGGTTTGCCATCGGAGCCCCTGCCATCTCTCGTAAATTCGCCTCTCTCTTCTCTATCTCTTGCTGAGACAAAACTATCATACAGGTTTTGCTGAAAGAGGGAGCAAAAGTTAGACATTTTTTAGGTTATTTTAATATTTTATATAAATGTATAAACCAGTGGTACTCTGTTGAGACATCAACCAGTATGAGAGAACTGACCTTACAATAAACCACATAAATGTCATACAAATTACTATGTCAAAACTTTCAGGAAAATAAACTTCGAGTCTAATTACATATAAAACATTATCTCACTACACCTATTCTTTGCTGTCAGATCTTGACAGTATCTAGTTTGGGGGACCCTAACACGCCTCAGTTGACAGCATTCTGTGAAATCTACCATTGCTATCCCTGCTCACATAACCTGATGTTGGCTCTAGAACCCTTATGGGGGATTTAAAGGCATCCAGTAGTAAAATGTGTCCACTTCACAGTTTCAAACTTTACCCAACTCTTGGATTAGAGGTGAATTTTAATGCCAGTTACTGTACAGTACATGGTTTGTGACAACGACTACCAGAATCATTTGACTGTAAAGAAAAAATCTACTTTAATTTGAATATGTAAAACTATTTGCAGATGTTTGTGTCAATATTCACTTCAAAGTCTTCATTTACCTAAAAATAAATAAATAATTACAATGCCTTCATGCATGGGAGAAATGTCCAGTAATTGATGAAGAAAATTAAACGTTCATAGGTATCAAAGTTACCACTGTCTGATAATTTAAGATTATGTTGTTTTTCTCTGCTTAATGGTCAGATTAATGTTTTGAAGGCATGAACTATTTGATGCCTAGTTTGTGACAGGCTATTTATGATTATTAAGCTTTTAGAAGTGTTAACAAATTTCTCTTACTCAAAAAGAATATATTTCACATCAAACCTTTTTATAGAATAAACTAATTCAGCTGTGATGATGAATGTTTTCTCTGTTTCTCGGTGAGGTTTTTGAAAATCATTAACTGGATAATGTCTCTTGTACGAGCATAAAAGGTAACTAAAGTTTGATCTTCACAGTGTGGTACATGAGATCAATGTCACTAGTACATTTTTCTCTGATCTTGGAGTACAATATTGTGTCTTGTAAGCAACTAAGTTTCTGAAAACATCTCATTGTTAGTGTTAGAACATTCTGTTGAGTTTAAATAAACTGTTAACCTATGTTTTCACTTAAGAGTTTTCTGATATTCTGAATTTGTTCTCTCTCATCTCATATATTCTTGAGGGGCAGGAAATAAAAACCTGCTAATATTCACTTTGGAATATATCAGACTATGTCCAGCTCCACTATGACTACCTGTTGACATACTGCTTTGGAGTGGCTAAATTTAATCAATCAACCCTGCCAGGCATTTAGAAATAACCAAAGCAATTGTCTGTACCAAGCAGAACACATACATAAATATTCTTTACCTGAAAATCTCTAAATAATTAATAAAAAAGCTAAAATGCTTAGTAAATTCAAAACAAAAATATACAGTGAGGCCATTTTTCACTCACTTTGAACTTTAACCCTAGATTCATGAATTTCTTCTTCTGGATGTGTCGTAGAAAATGGCTGATATCCAGATGGTGCTTTATCTGCTGCTGATAATTTTCGTTCAAGTCCCTGCAAAAAGAAAAACCGAAATGTAAACCTTGCTTATAACAGCCAATTATTCAAATTACATCAGTCCTGGATAACCTCACAGAAGAAAATCAGTTATTTGATTGCGAAAGACAATAATAAAATCAATATTCTTACCATCGATCTCTTAAAGGTGGTCTTTTCAGTAGCTGCTTGAGGACGTTCAGGTACCTTGATTGCTCCTGACTTGATCAACTTCTTAGCCATTTCTTTGGCATCCTTAGCTTCCATTGGCCGCTTCAGAGGGACCAAAGGCTCTGGTTCTTGTTTAGGGGCCTTTAATGCTTGTAATGCCTTTTTCTGTGGGAAATCATGAAATTTTTAATACTGTAGATTTAATGTTATTTATATATTACTATATATATCTCCTTTGCAAAAAATAATACTGTAATCACATTTTTTCCATGACATACGACTCACAAAGGCAGAGTACATCAAGTATTGCAATCCCACTTATAAATGGCTGAGCAATTAACAATAATCTGGCATAAAAATTCATTAATAAAGTAAAATTTATTTTCAGTGTGGAACGGAATGGAATGTAGAGTTTAAGCCAAAGGCCGAGTGCTGGGGCCTATGAGGTCATTCAGTGCTGAAAGGTAAATTGAGAGTAGAAATGTCTGAAAGGTGTAACAGGAGGAAAACCTCACAGCTACACTATGAAATAATTGTACGGAGAGGGTGGATAGCAAGATGGAAGAGTTTGAATATGAATGGAGGTACAGGAAAATTACACATTTTAAATATAATTTGTACTTCTTCTGCATATGCAACATATAAAAAAATAGGCCTTTTACATAAAGGGGTATCTAGGTGGAGTGAGGTTGCAACAGTTACTCAAGCTTGGTAACAAGGCTGGCTTTTGGTATTATTTTACTTTAAACTATTACTTGAGGTCACAATTTTTCTGTTGTAATCTTCCTTAACATGCGTAGTAAAAAAGTCATGCTCATATCTTTATCAAAATCTTTCTTATGACAATGTTTTCACCCACACAGAATTTTCCTGTCATGGGAGTGGAGCTTCCAATCAGACTTGTTTGTGTGCATTGTGAGTACGTAGGAAAATGCTAAAACTTGATTGGTCAAGCTTAACAATTATGTGGGATTTTGGAAATCAGGTGTTGCTTGACAAAGCTGGCTTCAGCTAGCAGTCATGGAGCCGTTTGTTCACCTATGTTCTTCCTGCTCCGTGGATTATTTTGGCTGCCTTACTCAATTTCGTGCCATATTTCATCCTCCTCACACAGATGCCATTCTTCCTCCTCACACAGATGCCATTCTTTAAATTTCGGGAACATGTTTTACTTAATTCTTTACAGTGGGCCAGGTACAACGCTTCCTTAAATTATAAGGAAGAACAGCACTTACGGTACTGTAGTGTTACTACGAAACTTATCAAGACGTAGAAAAGACAGCGATGTCATTTTTCTGGGGCTTTCAACATCTAGGGAAGATCCTGATTGGTCCGGTGACGTTAATCCTACTAATAGTTATGATTCAGAGTGAAGTAAGTTTATAGAATGTTCTCAAACTGACATCATGCACTAGGGTAAGGAGCTGGTGCCCTAGGTTAGGTTAGATTGGGGTGGTTGGTCAGGTTGCAACATTATTAATAGTCATATGCAGAACCTTAGGTTAGTAGGCCTAAGACTTTGAGGACTCAGGACCCTAAGTTAGGTTGGGAAAAGAGGTCAAGGAAGGGGGGAAGGAGAGGGGGAAGTCACTCGACTTGGCAAGGATGTGGGCCTCTGCATTAGACTGGGGGGGGGGGGGGGCAGTCCAGGAGGGCTTCATGACCCCAGCCAGGTAAAGATGCATGCCCCTTAG
This sequence comes from Macrobrachium rosenbergii, assembly GCF_040412425.1. Lineage (NCBI taxonomy): Eukaryota > Metazoa > Arthropoda > Malacostraca > Decapoda > Palaemonidae > Macrobrachium > Macrobrachium rosenbergii. The sequence goes on from NC_089776.1 coordinate 6,358,000, forward strand.
TTAGGTTACTTCGATTCATGCCTTTCACTCATGTTGCATTCCCCCCCTCCAAAAACGCAGCTTTCCCACTGTGGTCCCCTAAATTGTAGGATATTAGCCTAGGCTACTTGCTTGCTAATGAAACGAATGTCAGTAAAATTCAAAGCGCACATTAAAATGCAGGGAAATTATACTTTCGCACGCAACGTACATTAACGGTTTCCCCCCAACCCCTACACCCCTCCGCTAATACCTTATCTAAAACAGACTTCAAAGAATTAAATTGTCCACAATCCGACCATTCCCAATAGCCCATTGGTAGCCCATTTTGCAAGTAAAGAGACGGTGACCAAACCACCGCGGAGGCGCGGTAGTACCCTTCAGTTTTACCATTCCGCTAGGCTACGTCATTACAGCCTATCCTATAACCTAACACCGGACTACAACCATTAGCCTAACCAATAAAAAGCTCTAAAAATCCACCAAACAGCTTTACCTAGACAATAAGAAAAGTAATATTCAGTGATTAACCTCAAAATGAAAACTGTTTTCGCCGAAATAGCGAAGAACAAGCCGCTAGGACCAGCTTCCTACCTTTCTCCTCAGTTTCTGGTACTTAGCTTGAAGCATCTGCTCCTCCTCCGTCAGGTTACTCGGGAAATGAAGGTAGACCATCCTGGAGAGGATTATTCGTCCTAAGGACGTTTTTTCTGTCTTTAAATGTCAAGTACGTCTCCTGGAACCGAATTGGTTTGGGTTGTTGTAGTAGTAGTAGTAATGGGCGGGAGTCGCCTTTGTAACGGCTCCTCTTCTTGCTCGTTCTATTCCTTCTTTTCCGTGTTTGTTTCAATTTAATGTCTGTTAGAAGATCCGAGTATAGGATAGGCTGTTATAACACTGTTATTATTCGTTAATAGCTATAACGCAGCTTCGTTATATGTTGAAGAAGGCTTTCATATTAAACTAGTAGTAGTAGTAGTAATGGCATAGTATGCAGGATTTGTTGGCTTTGAAACAGCTCCCTTCCTACTTTGTGTTTATTGTCTCCGTAATACCATACATCTTTTATAAATTCCTATTTTCACTTTCTTCTTTCGGTGGATCTGCAAATGGAAGGATGTTAGCTATCAATTCCTCTTTATTTTCTTCATATGTTAGGCTTTTCACAATTCTTCCAGTTTCAGGTTTGTTTTATAACGTATAACTGTGTATCAGAAGACCCAAATACAAGAAGTTATTATAACAATGATATATAATTTGTAATAGTTATAACGCAACTTCGTTACAAGTTGAACAAGCCTTTCGTATTAAATTTACCATTAAACTATGCTTTAAAAACTTATGTTCCATTAAAACAACTAAGAGCTACTCTATTCCCGAATCACACGAGACATCATCTGCCACTGGTTAAAAATGAAATGGATCACGATATTATAAAGGGTATAATGGCAACAACACTGTCCTTGGGAAACTTCACACTGCCCTCGTTGTATATAAGGCCTCTGTTCGTGGTATATAATGTCTATTTCTGGTTTACTCATAGCAGTCTGGTCACTAATCTACTCAAATTTTAATTGGTTGTTTGGTTGGATTTCAATTTTGGAGGAAAAATATACTTGGAAGTTAAATGTGAACTTTAAATACCTAGTTGCTTGTTATCTCATTACCACATTGTTAATAAGTTGGAAGAAAGTATTTGATAAATTTACCCGTACCTTTTTTCCAGTGCAAATAATCTTTACAATTCTTTTGTTTATTCGTCACGGGGTCTGAGAGGCGCAGATTCTTTGCAGCAACGCAAGACGGGAGACCAAGGTCTTTTTGTAGATGGTGATGTACCGCTCTTTGAGCCTTCTTTTCTGCCTTCAAAATCTTTACTGGCATTGATAAATGTTTCATAATAATCCTTTTAATAAGGTTGTCTGGCTTCTCATTAGTCATTTTTGGTCAACCAGAGCCTTTATTATTCTGTAATGCAGTTTCTAAGTTGGATTCCTTAGTACAATGGCACCACACTGACACCGTGATTTTGGACATCCCCATCTCTTTTGCTATGGGTCATAAACTTCCCACTTCTCCATAATGTCACAATCTCAGTCTTCTTCACATCTGAAGAGAGATTCTTTAGCCATTTCTAATCATTAAAGTGCAAGAGAACAAAAAAATAGCATACAAAAATTACAAGGAGAGCCAAGGGCAAATACATTGACAACTGATCCCTTGGACTTCTCATCAAGCACTGCTTGTCTAGATGAGAAGAGGCTACCACTCCCAGACCCACGGCACTGCCAGATGTATGACTGAATGACGAGAAACAGCGCTCCTGGTGGAAATCACAAAAAAAAGATCGAATGCACATTTCATCACGAAATGAAGTTGCGTTCAAAGTTTTATTTTGAGGCGACTGTAAATATACACAGGTCTGAACTAAATCACAAGATTTTTAATAAATTCTTTATAATGAAATTACAAGTGCAAACTTACAAGGCCAAGTTTTTCATGAGACCAAAGTAAATGTTTAATGTTTTTTTCTAAACAATCTATTAGAAAAGATAAAAAATAAAAAAAAATGTAAACATGTAAAATAAATCAATGGCGTGACTTCTCCAGTTCGGAGTGTGATTTAATGGTACAGGAAAGAAAATCATTATCCCCAGTCAACAGAAAATCAAACTGAAAACTTTTGCTTTTGGACCCATCTTATACAAAATCAGAAAGGTGCTGAAAATGCAAAATAAATACAAGTAAACATTTGCAGTTTTTTGCACTACACTTGAATGGCCACAAGGCCACTGGTAATAAGATCAGCGTAAGCTAACTTTTCAGTGCCTTCAAGGTACAGCTCAACTTGTGGAGGACTTTCCATACTCTGAAATATCAAGAATAAAATAAAATTAATGTGAATATAATTATTTGTAACTATACAACTAGATTAATTTTTAAATTGAAATGTTATTAGGAATGGAATGGAATATAAAATTTAGGCCAAAGGCAAAGCGCTGGGACCTACGAGATCATTCAGCACTCAATGGGAAATTGACTTTAAAAGGCTTTAAAGGTGAAACAGGAGTAAAATCTGTTAGGAGAGGGTGGAGTGTATGGTGGAAGAAAGAATATGAACACAGGTAGAGTAAAACGAATGAAATGGGCTGCAGCTAGGGGCTGAAGGGAATCTCAAGTAATGCCTACAGTGCACCATGTGAGATACACTGATGGCACTACCCTTCTATGGGGATTCTTGGACTATACAATCTCACTAACACATCTTACACTCTTCCCACACTTCCCCAACAACCCTAGAAATAACAAAATCCATCCCCGACTTTTTCTGACAGAGGGGCTACCCTTTCCCCAGCTCCACACTTTTCAGTCGTGTCAGACACAGTAACCTTTTTGTCCTGGTCATTCTCGCATATACTAACTTTTCCCTTTTATCTCAAAACTGTCAAAGCATTTTATTAATCAAAAGAGACTTCAGATTTCTTGATTGAAAAGTCCATGAAAGCCTATGAACAACACTGTACATGGGAGATACAAATATACTCTTTATGACATAATCAATTAATTTACAATGCCTAAATCTGACTTCAACTTCATGTTAAAATAAATGTCCTTGGATGGTTACATTGGGGAAATTTGCTCAGTGAAAAAAAAAAAAGTTTGCTATTTCTGGAAGGGAAGAACATATTTACTTTCCTAACAGCACAAGATTCTGAATAACGTACCTTAACTGATGTCAAAAAGCTTTTTTCATTAGTGTTCATAAGACAATCTATCATTGCTCTCATGGCCTCTTCAGACCACATGTTTCTACTCTGATTAGGAGGAACCACTTGGTGGAGTTTAACACCAACTGCCATGGCAGGAATGTTCAAGCCAATTTCTGGGCATTCGCGCAAGCTGTAAGGTTAAAAGAACTTTGAAAGTTATATTGACAAATATTAGTTTCAGGATCACTGTATATTCAGTCACAAATAAACCAAATAATTTCTAGAGTAACAAACAATATTACTTTATATGACCATCAATTGGTTGTCCAAATAATTTCTACAGAGTAACTAACAGTATTATTTCATGTGACCAGTAACTGGACAACCATCTAAGATAATGATTCAATTTGCTGAAAAAGATGAATTCTCCTTATACCTTAACTTTGCATTAGTCACGTGACATTTATAAATACGATCAATGTAAAAATGTGAAGAGGATATAGTTATAAGACACCTGATGAACTCTAAACAGTTTGCACATTCTATTCAACATTTCAATTCATTTGGCATATAATGAATATGAAATTTCTATTTTTTATCAAAAGTCGGGTTTCGGAGTCAAAACTCCTAAAAACGCATCTTGTATAAAGCTGGAAATTCTACTGTGTTTTGATACATATATTCTTATTTCAATCTTTAATGTACTCCTCTGTTCCAAAGATTTCTCACACATTTGGCTAGTTACTTTTCACTTCACAATGAGACCGAGATATAGACCACCTTAACAAAATGCCTCCTACTTTGTTCCAGTTGCCTGACCCACAATTAGTCACTTCAGGGGATACTGCTGAACTGGTAATGGGTTAAATTTTCAAGACATCTGTGTAATTTATCAATACAGCTGAAGGTACAGGCATGTCATTTATCATAAAAAATACACCAACAAAAACATGTAAAGTTCCCTTAAGTACAGTATGAATGAATATATTATTTCTTTTTAATGAGATCTCTTCTTTCAGTATTTCCCTTTACCTTCCCTTACTTCCCAATGAACACCATAGTCTTTGGAAGCTTGAATTTCAAGTCAATAACCCCTGTGGGCTTGTTCCATACGAATAGGGTTCATCTTATGAATAATAATAATAATATTAATAGTAAAATGATCAAGGTTTGTATGATATATATTCCTACTACAATTTCTCTACTGTTAAAGCTAATTTGAAAAGCTTACAAACCATAAAAATCTCAACAAAATCTTCATAAATATGGCGCCTTACTTTTTAATTGCGATGTCTTCCAAGTTTCCAGTGTCTACAAACATGGCAGTAATCTGGTACTGCGTCTTTGCAATGATCTGAACTCTATACCATTCCTCTGTCGAAAACATCCCCAAGTATATTTCTCCTGTGAACCAAAAGTAACGGTGTGCCATACGTTAACTGCTCATTCTTAAATCTAAGAAACTGGTTACTAATACAATACATAAAGTTTTAAAATATTCTTGAAAGATTTCGAAAGAATTCTTGGTTTAAACTTCGAGTAAAGCCTTGCTTTAACGGACCCGGAACAAACGGACATCGATTTAACGACAAAATTTGGCCAAGGGTAGTGGCTGCTATTTAACATTTACTTGCGCATTAACCTCAGCACTGGTGCGAAATTGGAACTTACTGTATATTCCCGTGTATAAGATGACCTTTAGATAAGACGAGGTCACAAATTATGGCAAATTTTCATGAATTTATCTCATATCTGTAGTATCAGACGACTGCTAAATTACAAAACCATTTGTGAATAGGCTAGCTTTTGCAACAACAAGTACCTTATGAAATATTGGTTATGTAAAGATGGTGTTATTACAAATGCTGTTTTACTTACTGTATCCTTAGATATTCAAAATAAATGAAATAACAAAGCCGACTCTAAATCATGTTTTTCCTATACATGTCGCCTAAATTGGAAACATTGTTTTGTTTACGTTTCATCGCTGACAATACGATAGTGTATGATAGTTATCACACATAATTATCGTTTGTATGACTGAATTGTTCTAAACAGTTATTTACTATCAAAATGATAACACATTTTTAATGAAAAACTAAAAAAGACAAGATTCACATTTAAAACACTACATACCTATCTGTGGGTCTTTCACTCTTGCATATGGTGAGGGATTACTGTTAACTAAAGAAAAGAAACTTTGATAAGCAGCAACTGACGACTGCAGCAGGCATTCACACTCTGCTGTACCATTTGAAAATACTGGAGAAATATAAACAGAAGCTGGGTCTTTAATTGCTGTGACCTTTACTCTGAATTTCTCGAAGGGATTATTGGGAAGACTCAGAGATGGCAAATTTACTACAGGAAAATCCATTTGATTTGTTTCATCTTCAACTACCTGTAAAAGAAAGAAAATGTTCAATCTTTCCATTCTTCAGTTTAATGTGGTCTGAAAGAAAAAATCAAGACTCTACCCAGTGCACATATCCCCTTATGGCCAGAATAGGAGACAAAACAATTACAAGTAAGAGGAAAACGATTTTCTGAAGCATTCAAGGTAATTTCAACAAACTATAATAGACTTACTACATCACAGGAATCTTCCTCCAAACTTAGCATAGGCTTAACTATCCGACACACTTTCATCTTGTTCACTAATAACGATATCACATCCAGGTTGTGTTCTTTCACCAAGAGACGGACCTGTTAAATATAGAATTCGTAGTTCATTAACCTGTGTTCTTTCACCAAGAGATGGACCTGTTTAATATAGAATTCGTAGTTCATTAAGTGTCAAAATTAATGGCTAAGTTTTGGACAAGGCAACAAAATGGAAATAATCATCACTATTACTGTACTATTATTATTATTATTATTATTATTATTATTATTATTATTATTAAGATTATTAAATTATCTTTTGGCTGCTTCACTAAAATACCTACAGAAATATCTCTTTTCATGTCAAAATCTAATTCTAAAGAGAGAGTCATCTCAACATACTTACAAGGTAATCACCTAAAAGTTTTCAATTTAAATCTAACAAACACCATATTTTGCATGGGCTGTTATATGATATGCTGAATACGAAAAAGTTCAGACAAAAGCCATAAAGTGACTGGTTACATTGAACTACTAAAGGAGTGGTCAGTCCTTCGCTCACTGCTGGATTTATTCTTTGTGCAACAAACCTGTGGTACGCAGGGGCTGGCCACATATATGTAGGTGTGTGCTCTATAATATTTGACAATTATTTAAAAACTTTATTTCATCAAAAACAAAAATCCTAATAATTTTCAAATTTTGAAGAGTAGCCAAGGGTGGGGATGACATAATCTTTCTTCACAACACTTGGAACTCGGTCGCTCAGGTGCAAGACAGGTCCCATTTTTAAGGCTTAAAAAATATACAAGAAATAATTTACTACAGTATATGGAAAACTTAAACATTCCATCTTCTTTAGCACTTACCTGCAATGGCTCCCCAGGTCTAGGTTTTTCCATAACTGTGACAAGGCACTCTTTCTCGACAACTGATTTGTGAAGAAAATCTAACACTTCTGTCTGCCAGCAACCTTGCATATTTCTCTGGAAATCGTTCTAGATTAACAATATGAAAAATATAATGCTAAAGTCACTACAATACTATAATGTCACTTCTAATAATATTAATAATTATTATCAATACTACCCACCATATGACTAGTACAATTCACATACTATAATACTGTATTCAAAATTTATATTTAATACAGAATCCACTCTACCTTCTAACAAACCATTAATGCCTTTAGTTCGTAATCACAGTGCAGGATACTTCAATATACTTGAACTTATTCTAGAAGAATATTTCATTTAAATAAGCTTTTAAAAAAATCAGGTGTAAAATAAAAAAAACACAAAGTAATGGGTAATCAAAACAAGAGAAGCCAAATGATAATTCTTCCAGACTAGGTCTTCTAAGATCACAACAACAAAAACAAATATAAAAATCAAAACCCAACTTACGGGTTCCGTTTGATAGAGCACTGCTTTGTAACACTGAATCGGCACTTGATCGTACACTATGCTTCTCCTCAAATCTGAGAGCATCACTACGTCTGTGTTGCCGTAGTCCACAAATTGAACCAACACGTTTCCTTTCTCTAATAGCTGGGGAAAAAAGAAAAAAAGTAAAATTAAATTGGCATTCAAACTAACACCCTGATTCAAACATATCTGAGACCATCAGTCACTTTGCTCACATTACAGTCGACCCCCACCTATTTGTGGACTTACCGACTTGCAGACTTTTCTATGGAACATATATACACATTATTTAGGAAAAATCCACCTATTTGTGGTACTTTTCATAGAGAAGTATTCCCCAATTACCGTATTTTCATGACTAAATGCATTTTTTGTGATGAACCTATTAAAATACTCAGGTATAAGTGTTTTTAGAGGGTTTTTTGGTGTTTGAACTGTTAAAATAGGCAGTCACAAGCATTTTTAAGAGGGGTGTGTAGTATTCATGGATTTTAGCTATTTGTGGGGGGCTGTGGTACACATTCCCCCGAATACTGGGGGTCAACTGTAAAGTTAATTAAAAAAAAATGATGATGATTCTGACAGGTCTGTCTTTAACAGACATAGAATTTATTTATTTCTAATATATTTGTACTTGTACATAACTTGATTTGTTTCTCTATTTCAAGACTCATGCTACTATAAGTAATTCAAAAAAACAGTTATGGAGCCAACGATTGAACTTAATCATAAATTTAAAAGATAACCAACATTTGCACAACTTACTTTAAGAACAGTAGCTCGATGCCACTTGTTATCTATGAAAAATCTAGCGATTACAGGATCACCGATACTCCAGCACAAGTCGTCATCAGACGGAAGGGAATTAGCAACCAGTATTGAGAAGGCCTCACTCATTGTTAGCAATGTTCCCATATCTGTAATACACAGTCCATGATGCACCATTCTCTAATTGTAGCTAAACCTCCGTTCAGAGATGCAGCAACAAACAAAATAAGGAGATAGGATGGATGCAATATATCAGAGTAAGATGACAGACACCCGCTATATGAAGAGTACTGAACTGTATTCAGTTAGCCTAGCGGAAGCCATTTTGATAACTGACATAGGAAATATTTGTAACTCACTTTTCAAAGGCTGCAGATAAATTGTTGCATGATCATCAACATACGATGGGTAAGCAACAAACACTGTAGATTCTGGAAGCTCACAGGGAATCCAGCCAGAAGGATATCTGCTTATATTCGCTTCGTCGTAACTTGGCATGGATTGATCACGCTCCTATAATAAATCAATCAGTCAAAATATTATTAAAAGCATGTATGTTGGTGATACAGCTATTCAAGCAGTAACAGACATGTAGATAATGATTTTCCAAACAAATGAAAAATAATGCAAAATGATTTCTCAACATGCAAAATGAGACACACTTCTGACAACTCGCTACTAAATTTTACAAAATATCAGCTGCACTATGAAGTAACAGTTAAGCAGGGTTGGACAGCAAAACTGAAGGTAAACGTGGGTGCTGCTTGGGACCAAAGGGACACTGCAAACAACTTCAGATAAACACTAATATGTCAAACCTTTTGTGCAACAGCATCATTCAAATCTGGCGTTGTGAGTTCCCTTTTGGAGGACACACACGGTATTTCAGACGTCCTTTCTTCTTCACTATATGGTCTACTTTGGGCTGGAGAATGGCCTCTCACTCTAGGAAAAAAGAAACTTTCAATGTAAAAACATGACTACAAAGAGTGAAAATATAAATACCTATCCGATGTACCATATACTGCATGCCCAATCTAGAGTAGTTTACCATAAGCAAACAAAAAAATTTACTGTGAAGTTCCGAAAAGAATACAAATGCATAAAAATCTACAGTTTTTAAGTGATCCCACAATTAGGAGCCACACAGTATCTGGGGGTTATTCCTGGTTTATCGAACCACCCTTTTAAATCAAACCTTATACGGAGAAACAAACCCACTGTTGTGTGTGGGTACACAAAGGGAAAAAGGGCATCCATGGCTCCCAATACAAACACTATGCTCACTAAATTAAGTAAAACCAACAAACCACCAATAATTAAGCAGAAGTAGAAGAAAAAGCGAAATGAATGATGAAAATGGATAGCGGAAGGCACTTGCGGGTGGTCCAGGCATCAGTAAAGGAGCCTTGCTCATTTATGATCAGTATAATATGGTGTGACTGGAGAGCTGTGTCGAATAAGGGCAATACTGTATATAAATAACGGGTTTAAAACGAACTAACGAAAATGCCTGATAATTGTATGCTTGTCAATAGCATATCTTTTAACATCAATGAGAGCAAACAACTGAATATTCAATGTTCACACTCTATCTCTGGTTTTAGGTAAACTGACATTCTGTTTATCTCAAAACAAACAACTATGACAACATATGTACTTACTGGCAGGGTAACGCTAGACCTTCTTGAATAAGCAATTCGTTGACAGAAACAAATGAGACAGAATTGGCTTCAAAGGGGCCACCTAGCTTCTCTTCGGTGAATTCAACGTAAGCAGGAATCACTTCAATTTTAAAATCTGGATGTTGTTCAGCATCTCCCTTGATTAAATTAAGAGGAAAACTTTTGAATCTACGACATTGTAATGTCTACCGTGTCTGCAAAGTACAGTAAAATATTCAATACCATTTATATATAAATGATTTCAGTTCATGTCAATTCAGAGCCCAAACTGATTACTGTTTCTTCAACTACTTGCCAACTAAAGTACTCTGGATGCTTTTTTTTTTTAAAACAAATTTCATTGCTGTTTAATCCAATTCCATAACTGATGTACCAAACAAACTATTCAGTGCAAGTGCTTGAGACCATACGAATATTATCATACCAAAGAGGATATAAACTACTCAGTTCTCATGATGTACATTCCTCCCTTAGGCCGCATTTTTTGTCGGTTGATACTAATACACCATATTGCTTTACATAACTTGCAAAAAGTGTCAATGTTGGTTCTCATACTTTTTTTAGATTCATTATATCTTGTACCTTACCTCTCAAATAAAACAAGACAAGGAATCAAGCAAGTAAATATGCATAAACTGCAGTATCAGTATGTTTAACATATAAGTTCTCCTACTTTATCTGTAATCCTGTGTGGCTTCCTCCAAAACAGCAAAGAGTTCAGGGTTACCATAGACAGACAACAACAGCTTTTTTCAACATTTTTCGGATACACCTGCCACTTCTTCGCTCTACATTTTATGTTACCGTACGAGAACATACCCAGCTCAACAAGTGCACGCTGGTTAATCAACAAATTTAAATGTAACACACAATAGCCCTCTTTGAAAGAAGAGGTGAATGCTCCTTCAAGTACGACGATCAATATAAAAATGAAGCAGTCCATGCGAGTACATCTAACTGATGTTTACCTGTGGTGTCATGTACAGAATATCTTTACTCGACAGAAGTTCTTCAAGACAATCCTTTGTGATTCCCGGCCATGCCATTTGTCCACCCGGAGGAATAATGTCTGCTAATCTCACTGACAGGCTTAGTGGCTTTATTTCCGCCAAGCCTTCTGGTAATTTGAAGAGATCTGCTTGTTTAATTTTCTGAATTCCACCACAATCAACGAAGTGTACCTTGAAAAACAAAGTGATATGAATATTCAGTAAGTTACTTTTGAATTTTGGTGAATTTGAGCCGACAAGACAGGTTATCCATGTACACAAAGCTAAAAAACTTCTGATTTTAAAGAACATAATTCATGACCTATTTTCCCCTTAAATGTTCAAGATTATCAAGTACTTTAACCAGGCCACTGTGCTGATTTATTTACCTCTTACATAACTTGAGATATCAATATGAATTAGTGAGAGAGAGAATAGTTTTACATTTCTTCCCATGTACATTACAAAATTCAAGACTATTTCGTCATTTACAACAATTACCAGGAAAAATCAACACATACCAGAAATTCCTCATCTGTCACTTCTAGTACCTTGACACGAGCATAACCGCTTGGCTTACACCTGGCTATGCAAACATCACCAATCTCAGGACTGATGTTGGAAGAAGTTATATTCTGCATTTCTTGTATTAGTTTACCTTGAAGTCTGCAAAATAAAATCACGTTTAGATTGCTGAAAAACAGCACCATTTTTGAAAAAACAGAACAAGCTATTACTGTTACCTGGGAGGCAAACATTACATTTCCACTCACGCACAATCTCAACCAAGTTTTCATCATATGTTTTTCATACCATTCTCTATGTATTCCTATTCATTTTATTCCATCAACGATGCGGAATAAGAGATTCAACAGTGGAGGATATGAACTCTGTTCTCTAGAGGTGAGGCAAACTTATTACTATACAGTAGTTTAGGTTTTGTTTGAAAATTCTTTTACAAACAAACTCTTTTACCAGTTTCACAGGATTTTTCAGTTTAACTGAGGCTAATTTTGCCAATATACATTGAATCTTAAGTGGCTATTAGGTTGTTTTGCATGAATCACAAAACCATGGTTCATCACTGGCATAAATTTTTTAGTTTTCCTTGCAATGGAAGTGGTGGTGAGGATTAGCACTGATTTTAGAAATCGGTGTGACAGTGCAATCTTATTCTTCTGCAATCCAAAATGGCACAATATTTTAGCCACAATTTTTTCCACTGTTATACTGGAACCATACCAACTCGTCAAGACACTAATCACTGTACCATATGATCAAGGGTGACAAGAAACTAACAGATATAGCCTTAACTGTAGCACAAATTACCAGAAATGTGTAGCTAAGCAGACCTACTATGCTATTCAGTATCACCTAGCCAAACCACTTTGAAACAATTTTCTGAATAACTTTCACATAAAAACAAACCCAACTTAGTTACACCCAGAACAAAATACTGAAGCATAAATATAACTACAAACTATCACGTAAGAAGTTCTGTAATTGTACGTACTCCTTGAATGCAGTGGAAATTGAGGTCAATCTCAGATGGATGCAAGACGGAGATGTCACTGCGAGACATGTCACATCCTCTTTACTTCTTGATATATATCCTCCACGTTCCTGAAAACAAAAGAAGGTGATTAAATGGAAAAGACTGCCCAAACCTGTTTGATACAAGTACAGTGATTCATTAATGACCTCAGTAAAATCACAATAAATGGCAAGCTATCATCACAGCATAACGACCCATCTTGACCAGTAAAGCACGCATTACTCCCAAACATTTACAACATACACATACAGTAGAGTTAAAATAACATTGTGCTTTGAAAATTTAAGAAACCTGTACTGTACTTGAAATATTACTGTACAAACCTTGACTTCAGCCAGCGTCTCCTGTTTCTGTACTCCGTTCTTCACATCCACTTGTGTCCACTTTTGGGAACCTAGTTTTTTGCTGTGCAATTTCTTGTGTCTGCGAAAAGAGAAGATACCTTAACAGACTTCTGATTAGGACCAAGAATGTCATTGAGTATTTTTACTTGAAGTGCACAAAAGAAAAATATTCAATTATTTGACAAGTACTATATCTACCTACATACATATAGGAGTGTGTGTGTTTTGTAATTTTCGTACAGAACATATGTTTACATTCGACAGCCAGATTTTTGTTAAAATACTGCTACATAATGACTTTCCCCTCATTGCTTTTAATACAATCAACAGAATTTGTTTTACAAAAACCAAGTCTATCAGTAAATCTAATTTGACAGAAAATTATGAATTCTCATAAGTTTTCACCAGCATTTTGCAGGAATATTAATTTTGTACATATTAATTTATTAAGGGCATAGCTTTTACCTTTAGTTATTTTACTGTGACTGTCTATGAACTGAAAGTAAAGGCATAGCAACAAGTATGGTGGGAAAAGTATTGGCTTTCACAGAAAATTTTTTGTATGTGATTTATAATTTGCATTGAGAGTGTCATTTCATCATTATGCATTAATTTTAAAGAGATATTCAGGGTATATTTACTAAAAGACAGAATATAAAATTTAGGCCAAAGGCAAAGCACTGGGACCTATGACGAGCTATTCAGCGCTGAAAGGGAAATTGAGAATAAAAGGACTATACAGGTGTAGCAAGAGGAAAACTCACAGTTGCATATGAAACAATTGTTCAGAAAGAGTCGGAAGTAAGATAGAAAAAAAAAAGAAAATGAATGAAAGTACAGTTTGACAAATGAAAGCAGTTGCAGCTAGGGGCCAATATTGACTGAGGATGCCATGCAGTACGTGTATATATTTAACCTTTGGATACAAAAAATAGGCGTTTTAACAGCGGGGTAATTGTCTGAACATTTCTGCCAACCTTGCATACATTATGGCACTTTCATCTCTCTTTATGAAGAGGCTGTATTGTAGTGTGCGAGATGATTAAATATTTTTGTCAACTTTGCCTTTTTCTAACGTCGTCAACTGTAGTTTGTTAAATATGATGGCTGAAAAAAGAATCAGTTGCTGGGATTAAACAAGAACTGCAAAAGCATAACAACATTAGTTGGAAGCATAATTCTCACAAATAACTGTATCGGAAAAAGGAGATTCAAGACCAACATCTAGTCAGAGTTGTACTAATGATGCAGTCAACAAAGATTTCGCCTCTGAATTAAATTTGCTGGTCATATCAAAAGCTGAGTTTAAAGGAAATGAAAAATCCTAGCACTGGTGAAAAATGAGAAAAGAGGAAAAACATGGCTATACTCCACTTTAGCGACAAATCTTGGTAAATTTCTGTCCGTCGGTCCTTGAAATAAAGTTTTTCTAGCAAGGCAATGATCTGAATTTTATATATGAAAAGAAATTACTTTTTAAAGCTCCTCTTAGTAAACCTACCTCTTGAAACTGCTCTTAGCAAGACCCATCTGTATCAGCCTATCTCCACAATCAATTATTTTGCATGCATCAGACTGTGCTGATAAATTTACTAAAGCCTTTTCATCTTCATAGGAGTGGAACATAACCTGAAAAAATTAATATCTTAAAGTAAACTATAATAATTTAAACCATAGTTACAGAGATTAGGCCATGAATATAGAATTTACATTGTTAAAAAACAAAGAAATTGTATCACCTTCCTTCCAATGAGTAAAATACCGGATGAGCAACCAAGCTATATACTTAAAAAGTATATCCCAAGGAATTTAACAGTATCAACATTTTATGAGATGTTTCATATGAAATTACAGAAATCTTCAACTCAAATATTTTGCAATGCACTTCAGGTTCTAAAAACAAGTCTTAAGTGAGAGGGAAATACATAACACACGAATGACATACAGAAGATTAATGGGATAGTGCTACAAGTCATCCGTTACGCAAGGTAAGCATTTGTATTTGACCTGTCTTCTGTGAGCAAAATATATATCAACATCAAAAGGAACATGACTCCCAAGAGGGCACGTCTTATCTGCACTTGACTCTAAGCCTTGGCACTGTAATGCTTTTGTTCTGGTAGAGTTAACAAGTCTCTAAAAGACACAAGGAAATTACAAAATCAGGGACAGCACCTCCTCTGATAAGCCACCTCAATCAGAAAGCTACCATCTACTTGACTGTCTTCCCACATACCTCAATATCTGGCTGCTGACAACAATGGTTTGTTTCTCACAACGGTACCTTTATAGCACGATCACCCCTCCTTCCTCTCCATTGAACATCCTTAGCTGTTTTGCTAGATATGTATGCAGTTGCCACTGACAGAAGTTTAAAGGCTATATCTAAGACAATGGTTTCTATATAAAGAACATACCTTTTGATCATACTTCCATCTGTAGGGTCAAGAGTATTTATAAATGCTTTATCATATATTGTAATTTTACATAAATATACTATGTTAATACTCACCAGTATCTTTTGAGACTCTAGTATGCCAGTCATCAGAACTGCAATGTTAGGGACCCACCTTTCACCACATGGCTCAATATCTAGAAGACTACATGGAACTGCCTAGAAATTAAATGAAAGCAATTAATACCAAATATCAAAACATAAGCTCCCACTCACTCTGCAGAAGGCTGAAAAAATCTAATCTTTAAAAAGAAATAAAGGCTTTTCTTTATTTATGAGTGGAATGCGTGTGGCTTTGCCAGTTAATGTGAAAGCACGGCACGTGATTTTCTGAATGTCTATGTACATTAATGTTTCGACAACTGAATGTGCAGCTCCACTGAGATTTCTGGTGGAGTGACATCGCAAAAGAAACCTACTGTTTAGTTTTCTTTACATTTCCAGCTTGCATGAGCCATTGCAAGTTTTTCCACACGGAAACAAAACTCCTAAATACATTAAGCTTAAATATTAATGAAAAAACAGGCAACAAGTAAATCTCCAAACTCATAAGATTAAACCATACAGAGCAGTAATTACAAGAGAAAAAATCTACCATACCTGCATTGGTAATAACGCAAATCTGTCTGCAACTTTGTTAACCTGCTTGTACCAAAGCCTTTCTTGGTTTCCAAAATCCACATAGAAGACATCAACTTTTCTATAACCTGGCAGGTCGACAATAATGGCACGATACCACTTCTCGTCGCCGCTATACTTAGCCACACAGAGCATACCTGAAATATAAATTGCAGTCAATAATTTCATACATATGAAAAATCTAGAAAAGTAAAACGAAAGTCAAACGAATTATTACATTACTGTAGAATTACTGCCAGTAATGTTTGTGCCTAGATGTGATTTCAAAACCTAAATATTAAATATTGCTGTGGAGGAGGAAGAAGGAATATAGAATTTAGGCTGCAGGTATAGTGCTGGGACCTATGTGGTCATTCGGTGCCAAAAGGGATTTTGAGTGTAAGAGGCTTAAAAGGTGTAACAGGAGGAAAACCTTGCAGTTGCACAACGAAAAAATTGTTAAAAGAGGGTTGAGGAAAGTGTGATGGAAGAAAGAATATGAAAGGAGGTACAGTAAAAGGAATGAAAAAGGGCCAAAGGGACGCAGCAAATAACCTTAAGTAATGCCTACAGTGCGCTGCGTAAGGTGCACTGACAGTACTAACCCCCTACAGGGTAAATACTGCTGTGTGCACTTAGGAAGTTATTATGTATAATATTGACTTACTTGATACTCATATCAAGAAGTCTGCTACAGTACGACCAAGATGTCAGTCATGGACATACTTCCCATAAAGATTAGGGAACAGGCAAAACTGCAAAACATACAATACAGAATGTTGAATACAAGAGTTTTTCAGCGCATATCTTAACTAAGACTTTTGAAGTGAATTGTAAACGGTGCAAACAAGTTGGTTCCATGAAGCAATTTCATATACTGTATTGGCTTGGAACTTTTTACCCACATGCAAATCAATTACAAAACCAAAGATTTATATACTACTATATCTAGGAAGAAATTAATATACAGGACATAAAATACTAAGATAAAAATCCTACCTACCTATTTTTGGAGCAAATATGTGCCAATCCAAGTTTCCCACTATTGATGGTGAATTGTAATGTGACTGTAATTCATTCATCAAGGATGTCAAACAATCGCAGTTACTTTTAAGTTGAAGATAAAATTCGTTAGGAGATTTCACGTGACAAACTAAGACTTCAGTATCACACTTTCCAAAAGGTAACTCTGGGCGATGATAACTTCTCATTGGCGTCATCTTCTTCTTGTACTGGAATCAGAAATACATGAACGACTGAATCCTTCCAAAAATTAATTATGATACGAACGCTTGCAAAAAATGTCATAATCAGTTCCAAAAGCAGCTGTTCTATTACGAAAGAACAAAGTTTTAAAATGAACAATGTCTTCTACCCTTCAAATGGCGACACATGAAAAATAGGTAGCTTGGAAGCAACAGCTGAGTAAATTTTGTATCTATCACTTACAAACATTTTCTTGTACTGCTGTAATTCTCTTTCTTAGTTAATGACACAAAGAAAATTCAGCTCAATGGGGCATAAAGCTTAAAATATAAAACTGATTGTCTCTTCAATCAGGTGAAGCATAATCAAATCAAACAAAAATTACTGTGCGCCACACCAATTTTTCCTAATTCCGGTCAGCTTTGCAGATTCTTTGTTGATAAAATGGTCTAGGAGAATGATGTCAATAGGGTCTGATAATCATCTTCCCCAATCATTTTGAAACAGTCATAAAAAGTACAAAAAAACTGGACGAAGTTCAACTCCTAAATATCACTCTGGATTCAAAGACAATCTCCTCTCCAAGTATAGTCTCTCTTGGGTTTCCGTCAACCACGAACAGTTAAAATGGGGTTTGAAATACAATTATTCAACTCAGAATAAGAACAAAAAAGTGATGAAGCTTAACCAGGTTTTGCAGTGGCATGTTTCGATTAAAGCCTGGACAGGATCAGATGACAAAAGAATGATCTTATAACTCACTGATGCTAGTTCCTGGAGCATTACTCTACGTACCATGATCATCAGTCTGATTCTTGAGTAATCCCATGGAACCAACCAACTAACAGGTACTATATTCATAACTTAATCATATTAGTTAAAACATTTGGTCTTTAAGATGAAAAATATGGATTCACAAGTTTTGCAGAAGAGGCTGATATTTCCCCTGAAGCAAACACTAATAACATATCAGATAATGGGTCTTTACAAAGCCAAAGAAGTTTGCTACTGTAAGCTGACTGGAGAAATCTGTTGAAGAAAACAGATACCATCAAATTCCTGATATTATTTCATAAAAAACAAAATGGAAATATCAAATACCTGATCTTGGGGAGACTTATTTACGTATATACCATATCCCAAGAAGATCAAAACTTCTCGGATGGACAGTGGGAGGTCATTTGCTATGCCGACCGTTCTCCCTGGCCTGCGTAAGTCGACCTTTAAAAATGAAATGACCATTAACATTTTGAAATCACATCTTGAAATGAGATACTTTCAGGATATTCATACTTGCTGCATAAGTTACATTCAAACATTTCAACTACATAACTTTCAAAATAAAAGCTAATTCTCTTATATAAATCTTTTGATATGCCATGCACCATTTATTACCGTATCAAATCCATTTAACGTTAGGTAAGTATACAACACTACGTAAAAGCATGTCTTCTGAAACGGGTCAAATTTAAAATTACAACACGTGTGAATAAAAAACACAAACTAATACAAATAACACAAAAGTAATTAAGAAAAAATAACAAAATACATTAAACGTACCAAACATTTATTTGTATCTTGTACCGTTTCACAGTCAATCACGTATAACTGCAAAGAAATGTCTTTTACAAGGTCGCAAAATATTTCCACAGCTTCAGCATCCCAGCAATCTCCTCTCGCTGGGATTATTTCCCAGAGAGAGCATGCCATACAGAAAGGTGGCAAGTTCTCCAGCTGGTACGGAGGAGGGCACTCTCTCAACCTGAAAAAGGGTCACATATCTTCACATCCATTATCTGGAACAAAAACATTTGTATAATCAAGTAGAAATATATAAAACATTCTTTAACAAATTGAATTGAATATAAAACTTAGGCCAAAGGCCAAGCACTGGGACCTACAATGTCATTCGGCGCTGAATGGATGCAAACTGTTCCAGTACCATTTGAAGCTTTCTCGATATCGTACACTGTATTTGTAAAGCAATTCACTAGTCACAAAGTCGTTTTGATTCTGTAGCACATTTCCAACACTTTTTGTATCTAAACTAACACCAGTTATCTCCAGAATTATTATTAAAGCAAGTGAAGGTGTCTTTGTGATTTCATTTTGCCAAGGGTTACAGTTAATGATGGATATTTTTATAATTACCACAGTACATCCTCAAACAGAATCAACAAACAGGCACACTTAAACATTGTACACAGTTTTGAATTTTATCATTCTTTTATGTACTGCTGCATTTATTTTAAGATGAATGTTGTCTAAAGTTCTACAGGCTCATTTTGAATATAATATACTTTAATTTTTTGCAAAGTTCAAAAAGGTTCAGGAATGCTTCTTACCTGGAAGTTTTAATGGTTTCATTATTGCCAT
The DNA here is from genome assembly GCF_040412425.1 of Macrobrachium rosenbergii. Lineage (NCBI taxonomy): Eukaryota > Metazoa > Arthropoda > Malacostraca > Decapoda > Palaemonidae > Macrobrachium > Macrobrachium rosenbergii. Next base: position 6,377,716 of record NC_089776.1, read on the forward strand.
AATCAACATACTCAACAACAACCTCTTGAGAATCTGGCAGTACGGACAATGCAAGGGCTCGATACCACTTTTCATCAGCAGTGAAACAGCAAATGTATAACTTTCCTGAAAGTGAGACCAATTTAATGACTGAAAAATACAAAGCATTTGTAGCTAACTTATACATGATGAAAATTCAAGGAGAGGTTGGGAGGATTATAAATACTATCAAAATCTTATTTGCTTTCACTGAAAAATCTGGCAGTGAATGATATTTACTTTTCAATAAACTTCACTTGGTTCAGACAGCCATACAAAAGAAAATCTTGGATCCAGAAAAACAGTAAGAGATTAATTTGCATTTGACAGAGATGTAAAGAACAGCGTCTCCTAGTTTCACGAGATGAACTGCAAAATTAATTCTTAAATTTAGGTAATGTTTTCTGGCACCCACTGACAACAACAATGGGTTAAGAATTGGTGGGGATGGGATGGGGGTGCTGTAATACACGCTGTCGTATCCAACATGACTACTACAAACTCAAGAGGGGAAATTCGACAACACTTACCAACAAGCGGTACAGTTTCAACAGTTCTGGGTTCCTCTCTTGCAATCCTATTCAACTTATGACCTAGACTCACAATCCAACTAAAATCAACGCTTCGCTGCACATAAAATAAAGAGGGACTCTCGACGAATGCTATTTTTACATGCTCCTCCAGCAACACTGGAGAGAAATAGAGGGAATGATAAGAAATGATACTGAAATGCATGTTATGAAAAACTGCAACTCTGATATAGTGATGCAAATACAATGAATGGGCTTGCGTCTTAAGGAAGAAAGTACGTACATGAACACAAGGCCATAAATATTTAAAAGACAATATATAATTTGAGACTTTCATGGAACTGACAAAATTTAAACTGCTAGGCGAACAATTTTAATTTGGTAAATTAAATTAAAGAAGAGAAAATACAGCAGCTATATACTGTATTGCACAGTGCAAAGTATGGATTTGTCTAAAATACTGCTAAAAGTTTACTTCTGGAACAGTGAAAGGATTAAACAAAATTAAAATGCAACTCATTGGTTTCATTAAAAATATGTGAGTACGAAACATAATTTGGTTTGCTAAATAATCAAAGATTTCTACATCCCACAAAACAGCACTCAAACACCCACATGTGTGCTGACTACCTAGTTACATTTTGTTTGACATCTTTCTATGAAAATCTTTATTTCACAATACTGGAATCATAAAAGGTGACCTCTTGCTCTATTCCTGGTTTCAAATATGTTAAATCAAACTCGATAAATATAAAATACTAAGGTATTTACAATCTGACAAACACCCATATCCTACTATTACAGATAACTTTTCTGTGGCCAAAGTTTAAATAATCACGACTACTTACATTGAATAACTATTGAATTTTGGCCAAAGGCCAATCATTGGGACCTGTGAGGTCATTCAGCACTGAAACGGAAATTGACAGTAAGAAGATTGAAAAGGTGTAACAGGAGGAAAACCTCGCAGTTGCACTATGAAACAATTGTTAGAGAGGGTGGAAAATAAGATGGAAGAAAGAGAATATGAACGGAGGCAAAGTAACGAGCACTCACACGGCAAGTTTTTACTCGACGTCTCTGAGTTCTGATCACAGGATGGTGGAAAATGTAACTTGCTATCTGACGAGAGAGTTCTTGTAAGAGGAAATGTCCTTATAGAATTTGTAGAATCCGATTCATTTAGTAAGCTATCCACTGCTTTTGTCACCTTTGGGCGAGCTCCAGAAGATATCCATGTGTTATCCATTAATACAGTTCCCTGGAAGGATAAATATATTGGTGATCAATTTGAAACCACAGGCACATTATCTACTTATCATTCAATCCCCATCATAAATAATTCTGGTGTGTATGGAATACAGACGATTTTGATTGTGCAGTTATCATACGCTCTTCCTAGTCCAAGATAATCAAATACATTCCTTGAACAAAACAGCATCAAGGTAATAGTTCGAGTGGTTGGGCAACAGGATAAAGAGATTCATAAAATAATGGAAATAAAGTAGTAGAAGGCTCTGGAGGTGGAACTGGGAAAAGTGTTGGACGACAAGGCTGCAAAAGTGAAGCAGGAAAGAAGTACATTAAAGCAAAAGGCTATAAAGTGCATGCAATTAGAGGCCAAGGGAACACCCTTCAGTAATGCCTACAGTTACCAGGCTAACATGAATCTCATTACATATTTATCTAGACAGGCAGGTTGCCTGCCTTAAATTACAGCTAAGTTCCTTTCCTATATAATTTTTCAGCTGAAATCCACTCTGTTCCATATTTACCTGATGAAATACCAAATTCACCCTACCTCGAATTCTCGGGCTTTTTTACTATTACCACAATAAGAATTTATAATATAGTAACCAGTTGCTATTTGTACTCCGTAATATACCCCTTGAGATGAAAATTAGTAACAAACCAATGAAAAGATTTTTCAAATGTACAGAGGTATAAGTTTTACAGTACTGTATATGAAACAAATCCGAGCAGAAGATATATATTAGGAGGATTTTCACAATCCTTATCCTACAGCGATAGTAATCCTTGTTTTTGTCATTACCTCAAAGTCTGCAGCAATTACAGACCCTAGCTCTAGTTCTACATTTAAAAATAAAAAATTGTTATTTTTTCTCTAAGCTTCTTAGTGCTGAGTATATTAATATGATTTGTTGACAAAATTTTCTTCAACTGATTATTAATTACCTGACTGCTGCTGGTTTCGTTAGCAACGGACAATAAGTTATCCTCACGATTCTGTGCATTAACTTCCTGAAAACTCTGAGCAGCCGTTCCAGCATCATCAGATTCAATTTTGACTAAAATCTCTGTCCTTTCCTCTCTACAAGGATGGCTTTCGATGACATCTAACTCTTCTTTAAGGGGCTGTAAAACTATCCCTCCCTGGTCTGGGGTTCTGTGACTAAGCAAATCGGTACCATTTTCATTCGAACACATCTGCTGAAGGTCTGAAATCATGGCGTAATTTTCAGGAGGCTTGGCACTGCTTATCAATTCCAGAGCAGACATTTTAGCGCTTTTTGATCTTGATGACGGCATTTCAGCCTCCTGTCTCCAACACCTTTGGCCAAGCTTTCTGGCAGGAGCAAATCTTGGATTTCAGCAACGCCGCCGTTAGATCTTGAAACGAAAGCGGGATCAGTCTTGCTATGCCTTGGAGAAATTTCCTCCTTCTTGATACTAATGTCATGACGATTGATAGCACCGACTGCAGAACCACTGGATGTTTTGCTGAATCCTGAGAAAGATAGTTATCAATGACAACAGAGTAAACAAAAGTACCCTGGGAAAAATTTATAAATTACTTTAATGGCTTCATTTATAATACATGTGCATTTCAATACCACTTGAAGTGGCTACAGTATATGCAAAACAACATTTCTCATAATTATCTGCGAGCATTCGAATTTCAGGAGGCTCTGTGGAATACACACGAAAAACTAACGAATATTACAATAAGAAAATCATGTTTGTAGCAATAAAATAAGAACATTACCACTTGATGCAATACCTGTCAAACTGTCTTCAAGAGCCCGAATGGTGCAGCTGACTTCTTCAACTGTTATACAGTCAGATATTGTATGTTCCAGGCCCTCACTCAGCTGACACCTTAAAGGTGGCAGGAAAAAAATATTATGAATGAAAAGAATATTACTCAGCTACTCAAATTCCACGTTGTAAAAGACCCTTTCAGTGTACAGCACAATTTGTATGTAATTAGCGTACCGCACCCCCTGCGAATAGCTAAAATCCACAAATACTTAAAACCCCACTAAAACACTTAGAACTGCCTATTTTGATAGTTTAAACACAAAAAAATCCTCTACAAATGCTTACATCTGAGTATTTTAATAGTTTTATCACAACAAGTGCATTTAGTCACGAATATGATGTGAAAATACATTTATTAGTGAATATTTCTCAGTGAAAAATATTGCGAATGGGCGAATTTTCCACGTTCAATGGGTATATACATTCTACAGAGAAATCCGCGAACAGTGAGACCACAAATATGGGGGGGGGGGTTACTGTAATGCACCGAAATTGGCAAATTATGCACAGGGGTCTTACATGCAAAGCTGAGGTAACCTGGAAGGCTGTTTACCCATACGTAGTAGACTACTCCATAATACTGTAATATTACCCATATCAACTCATATAACATTATCATTATTACTATTACTATTTTCATTACCCTTTGGACAAAAGGGTTGAAGGTTATTTGGATTTTGCTCGCTGTATGAAATAAAGCCTTCTATAATGCCACACATGCATCCTGAACTGGTATTTCGTCATTCACTGTCAATAATCAATAAAGCACTTAATTTTTCACATGCCATCAAATATGGTAATTTAACGACAACCAAAGTCAACAGGAAAAATGTACTGTATTCAGCTAAACAGTAATACTATAGGGAAAAATCTATCGTCGCTTACTTGAAAAACATAGCATGGCTGTCCAAAATGGGCTGGGAGACTGAATTTAGGATTCTCTTAAATTCGCCAAGAAATTTTGAAAAATTTACCGATGGCGCCTCTCCATTCACAAGAAGTCCTCCATACTTTAAAACTGAGTCACATTTGTCGATCTCCTTCTCCTCATCAGCTTGCTAAACAAGAAAAAAAAAAAAAATTTTGAAAAAATCAAAATCAACCAATTACTGAGAATACCCAATACCATTAGTTCTAATGGATATTAAAACAATTAAGCATTTTTTTGTATGAACACTGTCCTAACTACGTCGTGAAGTACAAAGATCTTATAAAATGAGAAATGTTGAAAGAATGCTATAAAAGTGGTTTCAACAGAGTTTTCTCTAAAACAAAAACACAAAATTAAGTCTAAGAAATGCAGGGCATATTATTACTAACATCCAGCTACAATTAGCTGTCCACGTTACTCGCGGGGGGATGTGTACCATTAAGCCCCTCCCCCCCCCAAATAGCTAAAACCCACTAATACCTCAAACCCCTCTAAAAACGCTTATAACGGCCTATTTTGATAGTTCGAAACACCAAAAAACCATCTAAATATGCTTATACCTGAATATTTTAAAAAAATACTGCGAATAAGAGATTTTCCCACAAATTTTGTGTGTATATATATTGTGTATATATGTTCCATAGAGAAACCCATGAATAGGTGAGTCCGCGAATCCAGAACCGCGAATAGGCAAGGTTCGATTGTATAAATATAAACGGGAACCCAGGAGGAACAAAATTTTATCTAAACTTCAAATTCTGAGGAAAGGTATCTTGTTTTCTGTTCGGAAAACTTGGTAAAATCCGAGCACATAAATAACTTCCTCAGAGCCACGAAATTATCAATAGTGATTAAAATGTACTTAAGCATCACATCCAAACAGGAACGCCAACGCTTTCTGGTGAAATCACAGAGTTAAGGTGTCCACAGCATTTGCTAGAAAATGATGATCTTATCCAAAGCAGAACTAAAATATGAATTGCCCTTACCTCCTTTAGCAAATCATCTTGGAGACGGTTGCTTAAACTGAAGATTTTTGACAGAATGGTGCGTTCTTGCATCTGCAAAAGACCGTGCAAACGCTGCATATACGTTCGCACCCTCGTGATTTCGTGGTCTCTGTACTGTAAGGCTTTCTGTCGAAATGAGTAGCACATCTGCAAGAAGGAAAATGGCTTAATAGGAAAAAGAACTTCAAAATAAAACCTTAAAACAGCATATTTAAGAAGAATGGCACCTTTTGTTACTGAAGTATATTCAAGAATATACTTGCTCATGGCAATACATGTACAGGGAATCTTCTTTTAAATACAGCAAATTTAAGAAGATTGGTACCTCTTGTTTCTGAAGTATATTCAAGAACGTACTTGCTGACGGAAATAACATGTAAAGGGAATCTTATTTCAACACCTGATAATAATGTGGTCACGAAAGGTGTCAGCACTTAAATAAAAAAAACTGTTTAGTATACCATCAAAAAACTTTACTATATTTATACTCTTTATATGAATTGCTGCTATTGCCCTTTTTTTTAACAGTTTTGACAGGTTTAAATCAAATATCGAACAAATAAACATGACCAGCAACAACCACAGCAAAATGAGCATATAGCAGGCAGTTTGGAATGCATGACACACTACATTTGACATCACAATTATAATATTGATCCATTTCCGTTCTTATTCCTTGTGGATTGGGCAGACATACCATTACCATGACTAAGTCTATTATTACTATTATTATTTTTCAGAAGATGAAGCCTATTCATACGAAACAAGTCCACCAAAGGGGCCACTGACTTGAAATTCTTCAAGCTTCCAAAGAATATGATGGCGTTCATTCGAAAGAAGTAACGGAAGGTAAAGGGAAATACAAAAAGAGATTAGTTATTAGAAAAACTGATAAAGTAACAAATAAATAAATATATAAAAATGTAAGTAAATTAACAAAATGCAAGAAGAACTGTATTAGGGTAGTAATTCATTGCACCTTCGCTTGAACTTCTGAAGAAGTTCCAACTGCAAGACATTCTCAGCAGGAAGGCTGTTCCACAGGAGGAATAAAGGACCTCTGGAACTTTCGATAAGTTCGACAGCGAGGTACACATTCACTGCATACTGGTGTTTCCGCTGTTCAGCGAATCCTGTTGCTCTCGGCAGGAAAATACCATAACCAAACAACCTCTTGTACCAACGCCTCGGTAGCGCAGTAGGCAGCGCGTCAGTCTCATAATCTGAAGGTCGTGAGTTCGAGCCTCACTCGGGGCAGATAGATTTTCCCCGGCGGAAGCCATGAAAGTCTGACGTCAGCAATTGAGTAAGACAGTTGATCAATGTGGGTTTGTACGCTCAATGCAGTTTTCACTCTTGCAGTGATGTAGGTAAATGATCTCATTACATGATTTACACCCTGCCATTGATGTAGATTTGATCATCAAATTTCATTTTCACCCTTACATTGATGCAGATTTGCTCATTACGTTTGATTTTCACCCTTATATTGATGTAATTTGTTATTGATTTCACCCTTATGATTTAATGTTATTTTCACCCTTACATTGATGTAAATTTACTGGGATTTTCACCCTCACTTTGAAGTAGATTTACTGGGATTTTCATCCTAACATTGATGTAGATTTAGTGTGATTTTCACCCTTACTTTGATGTAGATTTACTGGGATTTTCACCCCTACACTGATGTAGATTTACTGGGATTTTCACCCTTACATTGAAGTACATTTACTGGGACTTTCACCCTTACAATGATGTAGATTTGCTGGTATGTTTATACTCTCAATACACGATTTTCAATGTACGTTCATATCTCTCTCTCTCTCTCTCTCTCTCTCTCTCTCTCTCTCTCTCTCTCTCTCTCTCTCTCACAGTGTACACAAAAGGAAATTCCAGTAATCATGGATGTAACGTTGACCAGTATGCTGGGTTCCTGGAAAACTTGAAAGAATGTAGTGTGAAAATCTTGTATTAAGAGTATAGACCTACACTGAAAATCATGTATTAAGACTATAGAGCTGCACTGAAACAAATGTATTAAGAGTAATAAACTTACACTGAAAATCATGTATTAAGGGTATAGACCTGCATTGAAAATCATGTATTTTGAGGAATAAACCTACATCGAAAATCGTGTATTAAGAGTATAGGCCTGCATTGAAAAAAAATGTATTAAGAGTAATAAACCTACCTTGAAACTCGTGTATTACGAGTATAGACCAACCATTATGTTCTTCCTGACCACTGTACTGCCCATCTATTTACAGTAAATGATTTGGTGTGTGTGTGTGTGTGTGTGTGTGTGTGTGTGTGTGTATTACACACAGACTGATTAAAGTGCTGTAGTATTCTTAAATTTTTAAATACTTTCCATCCGACAAACACTGGCATCTTTTTATTGAACACCAGGTAGACACACGTACAAACATCCAAATAAGTCCTACTATATATATATATATATATATATATATATATATATATATATATATATATATATATATATATATATATATATATATATATATATATAAATATATATATATAATTTTGATGTGTGTACAGCAAAAAGGCCCTAGCAACACTTAAAATGATGTGTTTGCAGCCGGCCCGCAACACGAATCTCTCTTTCATCAGCTGTGAATGCGAGCAGCTGGGTGTGGCAGCACGCAGCAGCGGGCAGCAGGCGGCAGCAGCACTGTAAGAGTAGAGGAGACCTTACAAAAGGTCACTCTGGTCTGGTCTGGTCGAGATAGAACATCAGGGGCACCTGGACCAACCACCCCCAACGCCCCGTCCTGTCACAAACAACAGGTCACGCGAGTTTCGGGGTGCACCCATGCCCCAGTGCAAAGCCAGCCAGGTCCGTGTCTGTGAGGAGTACCCGTGTCCCAGTGCAAAGCCAGGTCTGTGTGTGTGTGTGTGTGAGTATCTGGAGCACTCCTCCAGTGTAGGTCGGGGCGCGCATTTCGATGCGCGACTGTTTTGCGGGCACGTTTGTAAACAAGCGCTCGTTTTGTGATCTTCTTCTCGTTAGCGGACGGTGGAGTTTGCCGATCTCATTTCGGCGGGATGAAAGTGCTTCGCGCCACTGCCGAAATTACGATTTAAAACATGACTGGTGTGATGGCGAATGATAAATTCAGTTCGCGTTCTGATGAATGAAGTTTCGGAAACGGAGTTCGACTATGATACGGTGATAAAGCAAGATATTTATTTTAACAAGACGCCTAACAGGAAAGCGTTGGGATAATCGGGAAGAGAATATAGTGGAATAAAATAAAATATCAATTAGGAGTGACGCTAAATGTTGCCGATCTTCCAAGATGCTTGTACTCATCTCTACTCTCATAGGTAAGGAAAAATTACCAACCATTCTTTCAATTTTGTTAATGTACATTTTAGGATGGAAATATTCATTATCTATTACAAATTCTGGTTATTCTTTAATGCTTATTTTCAGTGACCTAACCTCCACATAGTACAATAGAGAACGATATGTAGAATGGAATGGAATATAAAATTTAGACCAAAAGCCAAGCGCTGGGACCTATGATGACGAGGTCATTCAGCGCTGAAACGGAAACTGACAGTATGAAGGTTTGACAGGTGTAACAGGAGGAAAAAAGAGAATATGGACGGAGGTACAGTAAAAAGGAATGAAAGGGGGTTGTACTAACGGCACTATACCCCCCTACAGGAGAGAATGAGGTTTACCAAACATCAAACATCATGACACAATAATATGCCATCTTGATTTTATTACCATTAAATAGATTTGTTGAGAGCAAGTATTTTTAATAACTGAGTTAAGAAACCCACAACGTTTCCATGTATACTCAAACGGAATCTGAATCATTATTATTATTATTATTATTATTATTATTATTATCCAAAATATGATGAAACCTATTCATATAGAACAAGCCCACCAAAGGGACCACTGCCTTGAAATTCAAACTTCAAAAGAATATTATGGTGTTCATTAGGAAGAACTAAGAGACGGTAAAGAGAAATACAGAAAAAGATCTCACTTATTAAAAAACAAATTAGTTAATTAATAAACAGATAAAAATGTATTAAAATGCAAGGAGAAAAACATTAGGGTAGAAATGCATTGCATCTTAGCTTGAACTTCTGAAGTTCCAATTGCAATGATGCAAGAACTACAACAATAATGATACAGCGAAACACATTCATAAGACTGCCCATAATGGGTATTGCAATTCATAAATTGAATAATTTGATTGGTTTAAATCGATTCATTTGACTGGTTACCGTCAACTGGGCATCAGGAGACGAGTATTCATTTCTTTACTTCAATAGATGTAGGTACTTTCAATTTCAACTAATATTTGTCATTCAATTCGTCCACACTTCTTCGTTACCCTATATATATATATATATATATATATATATATATATATATATATATATATATATATATATATATATATATATATATATATATATATATATATATACATATATATACATATATATACTCAAACATATATATATATATATATATATATAGTACTCAAACATGAGAGAGAGAGAGAGAGAGAGAGAGAGAGAGAGAGAGAGAGAGAGAGAGAGGAAACAATTGTATGAGATAAGAACCATTCCACTGTGCCTGACATTTTAAATCTCTCTCTCTCTCTCTCTCTCTTTGGTCGTTTATCCAAATATATATATATATATATATATATATATATATATATATATATATATATATATATATATATATACAGTATATATGTATGTATATATATACATAATTTTCTCTAAATCTATATTTACACTTCTTCACTAATCACCTCTAATTCCACTACTTCTATCTACACTCTCGCTACTTTTCAGGTGGTGCTAACTACTGACTATGTCATCACCTTCCAAATAAACTCCTTTTCTTAACGGCTTCTGCTACGCCTAAAAACCCCGCCACGGTTACGTAAATCTGAAGTGGTTCTCCTGATCTGGGCAGAGGCCTGTCTCTCTCTCTCTCTCTCTTTTTTTTTTATAAGGGCCGGTCAGTTCCCTTTTTCCTAATTTCAGAAACCGGACTTGGTCGGTACATAACTAGAGTAGTCTACATTACTTTCGAGAGCCTCACTTGAATCCCCACTTGTCAGGGATTATTATTATTCACTAGATGAAACCTATTCATATGGAACCAGCCCACCAAGGGGGCCACTGACTGGAAATTCAACCTTCCAAAGAATAGTGTTTATCAGAAAGAAGTAACTGAAGGTATTATTATTATTATTATTATTATTATTATTATTATTATTATTATTATTATTATTATTCAGTAGATGGACCCTATTCATATGGAACAAGCCCACCAAAGGGGCCACTGACTTGAAATCCAAGCTTCCAAAGAATAGTGTTTATTATAAAGAAGTAACTGAACGTATTACTATTATTATTATTATTAATCAGTAGATGGACCCTATTCATATGGAATAAGGCCACCAAAGGGGCCACTGACTTGAAATCCAAGCTTCCAAAGAAAGTTATGGTGTTCATTAGGAAGAAGTAACAGGAAGTAAAGTAAAATACAGAAAGAAGAGATCCCACTTATCTAAAAAAAAAATAGATAAATAGATAAAAATGTATCAAAATGCATGAAGAATAGTATTAGGACAGTAAAGCATTGCATTTTCGCTTGAACTTCCGAAGTTCCAATTGCACGATATCCTCTGAAGGGAGGTTGTTCCACAGTCCAATGGTCTGAGGGGGAATAAAGGACCTCTGGAACTTCGCAGAAGTTCGACAGCGAGGCAAAACATTTACTGGACATTGGTGCTTCTGCTGTTCAGCGAATCTGGTTGCTCTAGGCAGGGAAACTGGATCAGGGATCAATTGTGAATGTGAAAGATCTCTGTTGAAATATGTGAAAGACTTCTGTTGAGATATGTGAAAGATCTCTGTTGAAATACAACTTCTGAAAAAATGACTAACAAGAGACCATCCGTCGATGGTCCAAAAGTCATAATATTTTGCAGTCTTTGTATTGATCCCTTTTGTAAATAATCTTATAGTCTTTGTATTGATCCCTCTTGTAAATAATCTTATAGTCCAGATACCTGCAGAGTTTTAAAATGGATGTATTGGAGAACAGCATCAAAAAAGGATTATTATTGTACCTAAGGGTGAGGATTAACAAAAGGAGTAAACGGGGCCTCTTCCAATCAAGTACGTCTGGCAGATTGGGAGAAAATGCCTAAAAGAATTGGAAATAGTATACTAACAAGCATGTATGGATGCAAGTATATATATAAATATATATATGTATATATATGTGAGTGTTTGTGTGTGTGTGTGTGTGTGTGTGTGTGTGTGTGTAAGTTTATACACAGGGAGTTTTCACAGAGTTGACATAAGGGGTTAAAATGAATAATCATTATAGTGTATATATATATATATATAATATATATATATATATATATATATATATATATATATATATATATATATATATATATATATATATATATATATACATATACATACACACACATAAGGGGGTTAAAATAAATAATCATTATATATGATATTTATATATTACATATTATATAAATATAATATAAATATAAATACATACATACATACATATACACATACACACACACACACCACTCAAGCTTAAACCAACACGAAAAAGGCTACCAGACGCAGAAACAACAGCCATAAAAAATGAGTTAAAAACTTGAGCACATAGAAGCAACAAGTGGCCAAGCCAGAATCAGCCCCCCAAAAAAAAGACCTACTCTGGACCTACCTAAGACTCTCTTAAGTCCGGCCGTCCACGAGGAGGAGGAGGAGGAGGAGGAGGAGGAGGAGGAGGAGGAGGAGGGAGACACGTAAATAAAGGCGTTGGCGCCCGTGACCTGGTTTCAAAAGGCGGCCAGTTTTTGTCATTCCAGGGGCGGCGGCGGCGGCGGCTATGACTCTCCTCCCTCCCTCCCTCACAGACAACTTTGTACACTTCCCTTTGAAGTCCACGGAGTCCCTCCCTCGCATTGTACACCTCCTTTGGAAGTCCACGACGTCAACGAAGTCCCTCAATCACAGACAACTTTACTCAATTCTCTTTGAAGTCCACAGATATGAGAGCTGATAATCAACTCAATGGTTTTTAATAATAATAATTAATAATAATAATAATAATAATAATAATAATAATAATAATAATAACAATAATAATAATAATAATAATAATAATAATATAATAATAATAATAATAATAGGATAAGAAATTCACAATCTCGTGGAAAAAAGTTTGTGTAATGAAAATCCCCAATTACATTATATAATAAATGATATTACTACGTAAAATACAAAAGCGAAGACTTTCGAACACCTCCTCATCAGTGTTTACGTAAAAGACGAAAAAAAAAAAAATAAAAAATAAAAATAAAAAAAGAAACATAAAAACGAGTGGTTCGGATTCACTGTTTCCAAATGACAGGTGATATTTTACTCATATTTTCAATTTCACTCATATTTTTGTTTGTTCGTTTATTTTATTTGTCAATTTACTTGTTTTGCTAATAATTGGTCTCCTTTTTCTGTACTTTAATTTGCTTTCTGTTCCTTCTTTCGAATGAATACCTGAATATTCTTTGGAAGTTCTTGAATTTCAAGTCAATGGCTCCTGTGGTGGTGGGCTTGTTCCATATGAATAGGGTTCGTCTTAATAATAATAATAATAATAATAATAATAATAATAATAATAATAATAATAATAATAATGGCCACAGTGGTGGGCTTGTTCCATATGAACGGGGTTCACCTTCTGAATAATAATAATAATAATAATAATAATAATAATAATAATAATAATGGCCACAGTGGCTCATCTTGTTCCATATGAATAATTCATAAATAATAATAATAATAATAATAATAATAATAATAATAATAATAATAATAATAATAATAAACGGATGAATGCCAGTCATGTGATGGTGTGTCATTGTTTCATTATTTTTCTAATTAAGGAAACTAATAATACTGTTAAAATAACTTATAATATATATATATATATATATATATATATATATATATATATATATATATATATATATATATATATATATATATATATATATACATATACATATACAGTATATGTTGAAAATATTACAAACAGGTTTTTTTGTTTTTGAATATTTTGAGGAAAGTAAGATGGAAGAAAGAGACTATGAAAGGAGGTACAGTAAAAGGAACGAAAGGGGTTGTAGCAGCTAGGGGCCTAAGGAAGGGACATTGCAAAGAACCTTAAGTAATGCCTACAGTGCACCGCATGAGGTGCACGGACGGCACATTACCCCTCTATGGGATTTTTTTTTTTTTTTGGAAAAAATAATAAACAATTTGATGTTCTGACTTTGAAAGGAAGTAGGCGTTCCCAAAACAACAAAAAACAAATAAACATTTTGCCAATGTTTATATCAGTATATAAATATTAACCACATACGTTAAAACATTACTAATAAAAATAATTGTTATAATAAAGTTTGCGAACTGGACTATAAAAAGTAAATCTTAGGGTAAATCTCACTGTCAATGAATGAATGTTTAATATTTACTAATCCTCATTCAAAAATACAAATAACAAACAAGTAAAAAATGTGCCGAAGTTTCTTCAGCGCAATCAAGTTTTCTGTGGTCTCTGTATAGTGCTGTATGAGCCGCGGCCCATGAAACTTTAACCACGGCCCGGTGGTGTTCTGTCCTATATCGTTGCCAGAAGCACGATTATGGCTAACTTTAACCTTAAATACAATAAAAACTACTGAGGCTAGACGGCTGCAATCTGTTATGTTAGTTTTAAAGATCTGAGGGCGGACAGAAAAAGTGCGGACGGACAGACAAAGCCGGCACAATAGTTTTCTTTTACAGAAAACTAAAACCAAATAAGTATTTGACTAAAACCAAATAAGTATTTGTCAATTTTTATTTCAATATATAAACATTAACCAAACATACACACAATGTCTAGAAAGTTTAGTCACAAAATTCATTGTTACATAATGCAGTTCAAAAACTGAACTATATATATTCAATCTTTAGATAAATCTCATCAACATTCTATAACAAGACCCTTTACTATCAATTAATCCCCACTCAGATAGAAAGAGTATATACTAAGACTTTTCTAAATGATTCTAAGTAAAAAACAGCTGTTATACAAAGGGAGTATTTTGCAGTTCACCAAGATTTGTTCCATCATTTCTGAGATAACGATAATTGAAGAATTTCAAGAGTGAAAACACATTCTCCTTTCAATTTTGGTAGCTGAGATAGAGAAGGGACACCGGAGTATAAAATGTTACAGAACCAGTTTCTAAACACAAGATTCGAGCCATAATTACCTTGATCTAGGCTCCCTAAATATGTAGCTGGCTGTTGGAAGGACTTTTCTGAAGTGGCAAAAATCAATGTTTTTGTGCGTTTGGGTGACATTCCTAAGTAGGCTGCTTTCTGGGACTCAAGAACAGAACAGAATATAGAATTTAGGACTAAAGGCCCAAGCGCTGGGACCTATATTATGATGAGGTCATTCTGAGCTGGAATGGCAATTGAGAGTAAAAAGGTTTGAAAGGCGTAACAAGAGGAAAACCTCGCAGTTGCACTATGAATCAATTGTCAGGAGAGGGTGGAAAATAAGATGGAAGAAAGAGAATATGAACGTAGGTACAGTAAAATAAGGGTCTGCAGTAGCTAGGGGTCGAAGGGACGCTGCAAAGAACCTCAAGTAATGTCTACAGTGCACCGCAGGTTATGCATCGACGGCACTACCCCACCATACTGGGCGTGGGAGTCTAGATGCTTCCCATGGCAACAAAATCTTCAACTCTGCCCTTTCCTCTCAAAAGCTGAATCATTTCCACATCTCCTGATAAACAGAAGCCAAGTTTCGTCACCTTAAACTGAACAGCAGCAACACCAATATGCAGTAATTGTTTTGCCCCGCTGTCGAACTTCTCCAAAGTTCCAGAGGTCCTTTATTCCTCCTCACACCTCTGGACTGTGGAACAGCCTCCCCTACTGAGGATGTCTGCAACTGGAACTTCTTCAGAAGTTCAAGCGAAGATGCAATGCATTGCTACCCTAATACTATTCTTCTTGTAATTGAATAATTTACTTAAATTTTTATATATTTAATTTGTTTTCTTTTTAATAAGTGAGATATCTTCTTTCTGTATTTCCCTTTACTTCCTCTTATTTTTCCTAATGAACACCATAATATTCTTTGGAAACCATAATCTCAAGCCTAGAGCCCTGTGGTGGACTTGTTCCATATGAATAGGGTTCATCTTCTGAATAAATAATAAATAATAATAATAATAATAATAATAATAATAATAATAATAATAATAATAATAATGCCTTCTGTGACTTCTTTCTAATGAACACCATATTCTTTGGAAGCTTGAATTTCAAGTCAATGGCCCCTGTGGTGGACTTGTGCCATGCCAATATCTTTTGAATAATAATAATAATAATAATAATAATAATAATAATAATAATAATAATAATAATAATAATAATAATAATAATAATAATACCTTCTGTGACTAATAACACCAATAATTTCAAGTCAATGGCCCCTGTGGTGGATAGTGAATAATATAATTTTGAATAATAATAATAATTAATAATAACTTCATTCTCAAGATATCTTACGGAGACAATCCCCTCAAGATATCTTACGGAGACAATCCCCACCACCAACTATTTCAACTTTGAAGGTGGACGTCATTAGAAAAATTACGAGGTACGGATGTGACTAACACTGACTATTTTCTATTTTCTGAACACGAAACGAGTAAATGAAACAAGTACCATTTCATACAAGGAACCACCCAGGAGCCAAGTGGAATAGAATGTAGCCTCTTGGCGGCCTTGTGAATGGACGTTCAAAATACACAAGAGCTGACGGAGGCACTGAAGTAAAAAAATAAGGCCAGTTACCAGGGCACTTCCTTCAGAATACCCAGTAGAAGCCGTGCCCATGTTCCTACGGAATTTTGGCCACTCTCGTATATATATAATTGATTTTTATATATTTTTTAACATTTATTTTCTGCGTCTCTACAGTTATACAAAATCGTCTACACGTAAGAATGCTGAATATTTATGGCGGGTAAGAAACTCCCTGATAGAAATTATACGTATTTTTTGCGTGCCCACAAAAACCAGTCCGACGAGAGAGAGAGAGAGAGAGAGAGAGAGAGAGAGAGAGAGAGAGAGAGAGAGAGAGAGAGAGAGAGAGAGAGAATCCAAGGATGCGAAAGATTAGTGTAAGAGGATAACTGTAATGAAACTATTGGACTCAGTTGTCATCATATGGTATATATATGTATATATATATATATATATATATATATATATATATATATATATATATATATATATATATATATATATATATATATATATATATATATATATATATATATATATACATAAATACATAAAAAGCTTTTAAATGATACAAAATGTAAGATACTAGAGCTTATAAAACTAAATAATCTAAATCAATATTTGTAACTGACATAAAATGTAAGCTATCAGAATGCAGATAAAAGTAAAAAATCTAAATAAAAACTTATAATTGATGTAAAATATAAATAAAAATGTAAGGACTAGAATGCGGATAAATCATTCCCAACGAGGAACAAAAAAGAAGCAAAACAAACTGGGACCCGAAAAGCGCCCTACGGTACGCCGATCATTATCGACTTGCGGCCCACACCCGTAGCCAGCGTCTACCTGACCAAGGTCAGTGTCGAGGTTCCTCTACATGTGAGGCACTGAGCAATGAGAGGGGGCCGTTAGGTCAGTTGAGGGGGTGGCAGGAAGGGAGGTCACAAGAAGTATAAGAAGTTCCACGAATATACAAGAAGCGGACGCATGAACACACTTTTAAGTGTGCCAAGGTGACACGCCCAAACACTTAGATAGATGCTTACGTTCGATCGTCACGGGGGTGAAACTACACGCCATTCAATTTCACTTGGCTTCAAAGCGTTCTTTCTGATCGTTCTGACGTGGGGTAGGAAAATATACTATGAGGTTTTCTCAGTGAACCATGAAAGAATAAGAAGCCATAGAGGGAACTCTCGACTGCTCTAAACACCAAGTTAAGATCAAAATGTATTTTCCTTTACCTTCTGTTACTTCTTTCTAATGAGCACCGTAATATTCTCTGGAAGCTTGAATTTCCAGTCAATGGCCCCTGTGGTGGGCTTGTTCCATATGAATAGGAGTCATCCTAATAATAATAATAATAATAATAATAATAATAATAATAATAATAATAATAATAATAATAATTAAACACTATATTCTTTGGAAACTTGAATTTCAAGTCAGTGGCCTCTATGGTGGGCTTGTTCCATTTGAATAGGTTCATCATCTGAATAATAATAATAATAATAATAATAATAATAATAATAATAATAATAATAAATAATAATAATAAATACAAAGACCCATGCAGGGGAAATCTCGAATACTCTACAATAAATAATCGTTAATTAATGAAAAACAAAAAAAATCTGTCTATAAATGCAGTCAAGGTTTCAAGGTCTGTCAACGGAAATACGAATAAATTAGCGTTTCAGTTTCAGAGAAACCGCCGTCTCAAGGAAAATGTCGAATCGATCCAGAAATGTAAATGAAAAAAAAAAAAGGAACCTTGTTACTTGCATGAAAGGAGAGAGAGAGAGAGAGAGAGAGAGAGAGAGAGAGAGAGAGAGAGAGAGAGAGAGAGAGAGAGAGAGAGAGAGGGAGAGAGAGAGAGAGAGAGAGAGAGAGAGAGAGATTCATGTTCCTTAAACTGAACAATTAACATACACTAAGAAAAAATTTTCTGAAAACTACTTATTGCTAGAATGGAATGGAATGTACAATTTAGGCCACAGGCCAAGCGCTGGGACCTACGAGAGTAAAACTGTTTGAAAGGCGTAACAGGAGGAAAACCTCAGCAGTTGCACTATGAATCAATTGATAGGAGAAGGTTAGGGAAGGTAAGATGGAAGAAAGATAGTATGAACGGAAGTATAGCAAGGGAAATGAAAGGGGTTGCAGCTAGGGGCCGATGGGACGCTGTAGAGTAAAGAACCTTAAATTAATGCCTACAGTGCACCTCACCCCACTACAGGGAGACGACTGGCTTGGATACTGAGAGAAATTTACCATTAATTATATTTTACAGCACTGCTCCCCTCCTTCCACATATATTACATAAAAAATAAAACAATCCATAACTATTGAATTCTCAAAACTAACTCACTCTAAATTTAAACACCAGTAGAGCATACTCTTCCTATAAGGCAAATGATCACCATAACATTCTTACAAAGAATGTTATGGTGATCATTTGAAAGAAATAACAGATTATTATTATTATTATTATTATTATTATTATTATTATTATTCAGGTGAACCCAATTCATATGGAACAAGTCTACCAAAGGGGCCACTGACTTGAAGTTCAAGCTTCCAAAGAATGTTATGGTGATCATTTGAAAGATGTAACAGTATTATTATTATTATTATTATTATTATTATTATTATTATTATTATTATTATTATTATTATTATTCTTATTCAGAAGATGACATTATTCATATGGAAGAAGCCTACCAAAGGGGCCACTGACTTGAAATTCAAGCTTCCAAAGAATATGGTGATCATTTGAAAGATGTAACAGTATTATTATTATTATTATTATTATTCAGAAGATGAACCATATTCATATGGAACAAGCCCACCACAGGGGCCACTGAATTGTAACTCAAGAAGCTTCCAAAGAATATTTTAGTGTTCATTCGAAAGAAGTAACAAAAGGTAAAGGGAAATACAGAAAGAGGAGATAAGTCATTAGAAAAACACATAAATTAACAAATTAAAAAATAAATAAAACTGAACATTTTATATCTAAATTCATTATTGTTTATCTCCACAGGACTGACCATCACCACCGGGTTCACGAATTCACAAGTGGACTCTTTCACCAGTAAGTTCTTCAATTCTGCTGAAATGTCACGATTCCAAAACTTTGAAAGCCTCAAAGTTGGAACGCAGGAAGCACCTCGTTCCCAAAATACAGCAACGGCACAGGAAAATCAGTTGGTTCTTGGCTTGAAAGCGACCGAGAAAACTAATCAAACACAAAGCACAAATAAAAAGGAACTGGCAAGAATCATGAGGCAACAATTTGAAAAGTTCAAGAAATCACTGGGTCAAAATACAAAGAGTTCAGAGACACACAAAGAACACCACCAGTCTGGGTTTCTGGTGATGCCCACCAACACTGCTCCAGTCGTGACTGACAGCACTGGTTCAGAGGACCGTCCCACAGACACCAGAAACGACAGAGGCGCCAAGAGCAGAATAGTCATTGGCGAAGTTGTGACCAAATCGGAAAGAAGAGCTGGAGAGGAGCCAAGTGGCATCAAATCTGGGTTCCTGCGAATTGATTCTCACCCTATTCCAGTGACCTTCACCTCCCTCCCGGGGTTTCCATCGATCTCACAGTCCAGTCCTGGTGGCTCTTCCAGTGCTACCAGCAGCCCTGGGGGGTCCAGAAGTCGAGCCTCGCCTGAAAGACCCAGACCACCACCCAGTGGCACAAGACCAAGCCACAGTGTATTCACTTCCCCAACATCACAAGTATCCTTCCCAAGAGTTGCCATTGACACAGCATTCGGTGGACCACAGGGTTCAGGGATCAGAGGGGCAGATTTCACCCAGATTCAGAGCAGCCCAGGAACTGCCTTCATGACTGGCAGGCGGGGCTCAAGCAGACAGCGTCCCAGGACGCGTGGACAAGGGTTTCTTCCTAGGGATTCTGCAGGGACGCAAGGGGACATCAGAAATGGCATAGGGCATCTCATGAGAATTTTAGAATCTCGACTGATTGGAGGTATCATGGGTGCGGGTTCCAGCAGCAGCAGCAGCAGGTCTGAAAACGAGCCTGCAGAACCTTTTGATCCTTCGATTGTCATAAACTTCCTGACACTTGTGGCTCTTACTCAGCAACAAAGGTAAGTGGTTTCACTTTCATAATGATTATGCTGGATATTCTCCAATCTAGGAATTAAAATAAAACTACAGAGGCTTGAGGGCTGCAATTTGGTATGTTTGAGGATTGGAGGGTGGATGATCAACATACCAGTTTGCAACCCTCTAGCCTCAGTAGTTTTTAAGATCTGAGGGCGGACAGAAAAAAGTGTGGACGGACAGACAAAGCCGGCACAAAAGCTTTCTTTTCAGAAAACTAAAAGGATTATAGGTACTAGTGGAACAATTTTCAGTATTTGTCCAGGGGGGCCACTAGACTGCCAAAAATCACAGCAATGCGCTTCCTGTGCAAATGACAGGCATAAAAGGCAATAAATTATAAAGCACACGTGCTTTGTAGTGCTTCAATTCAGTCATGAGGGCATTAGGAATATTGAAAGCATTTCAATTCAGTCATGAGGGCATTAGGAATATTGATAGCATTTCAATTCAGTCATGAGGGCATTTGGAATATTGATAGCATTTCAATTCAGTCATGAGGGCACTAGGAATATTGATAGCATTTCAATTCGGTCATGAGGGCATTAGGAATATTGATAGCATTTCAATTCAGTCATGAGGGCACCAGGAATATTGATAGCATTTCAATTCAGTCATGAGGGCATTAGGAATACTGATAGCATTTCAATTCAGTCCTGAGGGCACTAGGAATATTGATAGCATTTCAATTGTCATGAGGGCATTTGGAATATTGATAGCATTTCAATTCAGTCATGAGGGCACTAGGAATATTGATAGCATTTCAATTCTGTCATGAGGGCATTAGGAATATTGATGTATACTTAACCGCCAAATACTTATTTTTCTCAGGTTACAAGAAGAAATAATCGACATTACACGTCTATGCGACAGCTTTAACTGGACCTTAGCTTTAGCTAAGTTACCCCACATGACTGAACGCCATTATACCGTTTTCTATGACTATGTTATAAGGATGGGAAGAATGCCATTGAACGGAATTTACCTGCGGTTTCCTTGTTACTATTGTTATCAGTGGCTATAAAATTTTACAATTATATATATATATATATATATATATATATATATATATATATATATATATATATATATATATATATATATATAATGTCTTTTACTGTAATCCAACGGTATAATATGAAGATAAAAGGCCCATAAAACATTATTTGAACGTTGCAAACATATATTTCAGCCACTTCTTCTGTGTCCCAGTTCACTGGTAAAATATTTTGCCAGTGAACAGAAAACAGAAGTAGTGTCAGAAATATATGGTTGCAACGTATAAATAGTTTTTTTTATGGGCGTTTTATCTTCTTTATATATAATATATATAAACATGAAATTTCCTCATACAATTATAAGTTTCATATCAGTCCTAAAGTACAATGATGAGCTGCACAAATTATTTATAAGGTTTGAAGTGAACTTAATAACACACTACTAATTAAAGAAATAAAACTTGAAAAGTACATCTCATCTTCTATTTCAGCTCCATCAGTGGTTCTTAACCTTTTTATTACCACGCCCCCTCTAAGAGTTGGTCACGCGTTCCCCCCCAACTCCCCATTGCATCTATGAGTAAAATTCCCTCCCAGATTTAAAGGAAATTGGAAAAAAAGAAAGAGAAAGGGTGAGATAATTGACACTGCTTTTGAGCGACTCTTCTTAAGAGAATAACGAATTAAAGAATGTTTTATTTTTTCCCCAGGGCTCCCGGCCCCCTTGGAAATTGCTGACCCCCCCTCCGTGAGAACCACTAAGCTACATGATATTAATTTACAACTGTTGAGATCTGCTCTTCCAATTCCCACAGGAGAGGTGGTTTCATCATAGGAAAGAGAATAACGAATTAGATCATTTTTGATTTTTCCCTATGGCTCGCGAAATTGCTTTCCGTGATTTTACATGATACAAACTTACAACTAATGAGATCTGCTCTTCCAATGCCCACAGGAGAGGTGATTTCATCATAGGAAAGAGAATGACGAATTAGATAATTTTTTTTTTTTTCCCTCGCGCCCCTTCGAAATTGCTGACGCCCCCGCCCCCCCCAATGTTGAGAGCCACTGATTATAACGATATTAATTTACAACTGCTGAGATCTGCTCTTCCAATTCCCACAGGAGAGGTGGTTTCATCATAGGAAAGAAATGAATTAGATCATTTTGATTTTCCCTAGCTCGCGCCCCTTTGATAAATTTGAGAGCCACTTTTTACAACTTTTGCTCTTCCAATTCCCACAGGAGAGGCGGTTTCATCATAGGAAAGAGAATAACTTAGATAGTTTTGATTTATCCCTATGGCTCGCGCCCCCTTCGAAATTGCTGACGCCCCCCGCCCCAATGTTGAGAGCCACTGAGTTACACGATATTAATTTACAACTGCTGAGATCTGCTCTTCCAATTCCCACAGGAGAGGAGGTTTCATCATAAGAAAGAGAATGACGAATGAGATCATTTTTGATTTTTCCCTATGGCTCGCGCCCCCTTCGAAATTGCTGACGCCCCCCCCGCCCCAATGTTGAGAGCCACCGAGTTACACGATATTAATTTACAACTGCTGAGATCTGCTCTTCCAATTCCCACAGGAGAGGTGGTTTCATCATAGGAAACGGGGAGACCAGAGGCCCACAGGGCCAGCGGAATGCATCCCCGGTGAGCACCAATTCCGACATCCTGGAAGGAGGCAGTCAGCCAACTTCCAACTCTGAATTCGGACCTTTCAGCGACGGCAATAACCCGTAAGTCTACCTTTTGGTGTTATTTTCTTCTTCTGTAACTTCAGATCATTAAACAAGTGAAAAAAAAACTTCAGTGCAATCGAGTTTCTGTACAGCCGCTACAGCGTATAATCAAGGCCACCGAAAATAGATCTATCTGTAGGTGGTCTCGGTATAGTGATGTATGAGCCGCGGCCCTTGAAACTTTAACAACGGCCAGGTGGTGGCCTAATCTACATCGTGGCCAGATGCACGATTATGGCTAACTTTGACCTTGAATAAAATAAAAACCACTGGGGATAGAGGGCTGCAATTTGGTATGTTTGATGACTGGAGGGTGGATGATCAACATACCACTTTGCAGGCCCTCTAGCCTCAGTAGTTTTTAAGATCTGGGCACGGACAGAAAAAAAAGTGCGGACGGACAGACAAAGCAGGCAAATAGTTTTCTTTTACAGAAAACTAGAACCTGAAAAATGCCTACAGTGCATCAAGTGGGAATATAGTGGGAATATAGAGTTTAGTCCAAAGACCAAGCACTGGGACCTATGAGGTCATTCAGTGCTGGAAAGGAAATTGAGAATAGGTAGGTTTGAAAAGTGTAACAAGAGGAAAACCTCGCATTTACACTTTAAAATAATTGTTAGGAGAGGGTGGATAGCAAGACGGAAGAAAGATAATATGAAAAGGAGGTACAGTAAAAGGAATGAAAGGGGTTGCAGTTAGGGGGGGGCGAAAGGACGCTGCAAAGAACCTTTAGTAATGCCTGCGGTGCAGTCTAGCCCCCTCCAGAGTACAGGTTCAAGTCAGTGGAAAGTTAACCATTCACTCCTCAATTCCCGAAGAGTTTCAATCCTTTTATCCCACAGCTCAGCCGGGGTGGATCCGTCTACGATACAACTGCCGCCGATGCTACGACAGACGCTGTACTCTTATCTCCTGCCAAGGCTTTCCTCTCTGAGTGCTCTCGTCGAGACTCTGCCCGGAGTGCCTGGACTGGACTATCCCATCATCAGCACCGTTCCATACACCAATTTCTACTGCTCGAATATGCCGTGGCCGGGATTCTACGCAGACACGGAAGCACGCTGCCAGGTAATGCGCATTCTGTATTTTACAGGTAGTAATAAATCATATACATGGAGAGTCAATACTGTGATTGCCTATTAACCCAACAAAAAACTGTACAACGCAAAAACAGAAGAGAGAGAGAGAGAGAGAGAGAGAGAGAGAGAGAGAGAGAGAGAGAGAGAGAGAGAGAGAGAGAGAGAGTCTCTGCACAGCCTGTGGGAATAACATAACCTTTACAGAACTTGATACACACACACACACACACACAAACACAAGATCCAATTGTGATCACTGATAGACAGTGAGAGGAAAGCATACGAGCCATTCAATATCGTGATGACTTGCCGAATTTAGATGACAAAATACAAGTGAAAGTGTATAAGAGAGAGAGAGAGAGAGAGAGAGAGAGAGAGAGAGAGAGAGAGAGAGAGAGAGAGAGAGAGAGAGAGAGAGAGACTGTAACAAATATCAAATTAAAATTCCCTTTCAATCAGTGGCCTTATTAATTACGGTACGAAGAATTGAAAAAAAAAATGAAAGGGGTTGCAGCTTAGGGTCAAAGGGACGCTTCAAAGAACCTCCAGGAATGCCTACAGCGCACCGCGTGAGGCGCACTGACGGCACTATCGCTAAAGGAGGTGGTTGGATGAATGATGTTGGTCCCCGACAAAAATGCAACTTATCAAAGAGAGAGAGAGAGAGAGAGAGAGAGAGAGAGAGAGAGAGAGAGAGAGAGAGAGAGAGAGAGAGAGAGAGAGAGAGAGAGAGATTGCAATAATCAGACAATTCGCAATATCCATATTTTTTTCTTCAGCATCAGTTAATCGTAAATATATCTAGGCAATTCAACCGTCATCACGAAAGTTACAGAGCAAAGCTAAAAGTGATAGGCAAGAAAATAGTAAGACCAAGTTCCTCGATTTGTTTGTTACTTAAATATTTCGTATTTATCAAACTAACATGTTAATCAAACAGTATAAAGATAAACTCGATACAAAATATAGAAATGTTTATTACGCTAAAGTAAGTTGCAGTCTTAACAACTCGCTAAATGCAAAGTGAATCTTCAGAGCGCCACCATACATTGACATTTGTGCTATCATAAGTTCAAATAATTTTTCTTGTAGGAATTACCGGAACGGGAAAGTGTATATTTGGACTTTAATTAATAATAATAATAATAATAATAATAATAATAATAATAATAATAATAATAATAATAATAATAATAATATTCTGTTACTTCTTCCCAATGAACACCATAATATTCTTTGGAGCTTGAATTTCAAGTCAATGGCCCCTTTGGTGGGCATGTTTCATATGAATAGGGTTCTTCATCTTCTGAATAATAATAATAATAATAATAATAATAATAATAATAATAATAATAATAATAATAATAATAATAATAATCTACAAATGTTACAAAATCCTTGTACAAGGTGTTTCAAAACTGTCAGGGCGGAAAGGGCATAAATAACTGAGTCTGCGCTATTCCAGTGAACTGAGCCACGTTCGTTTTCTGTACTGCAAGTTTCATTGATTTGCAACTGAACTTTCTCTTTGGCGGACACACAAAACCAACAGCATTGTAGAATGATACAATTTTGTAATAAGATGTTTATGTATACATCATACATATACATATAGGCTACAGTATACATTATTATTATTATTATTCAGAAGATGAACCCTATTCATATGGAACCAGCCCACCAAAGGGGCCACTGACTTGAAATTCTTCAAGCTTCCAAAGAATATTATGGTGTTCACTAGGAAGTAACAGAATATTATTATTATTATTATTATTATTATTATTATTATTCAGAAGATGAACCCTATTCATATGGAACAAGGCCACCAATGGGGCCACTGACTTGAAATTCAAGCTTCCAAAGAATATGGTGTTCATTAGAAGCAAGAGGAAGTAATGGGAAATACAGAAAGAGGCAATCCCACTCATTAACAAAGAAAAAATAAATTAATAAATTAATAAATATATAAAAATGTATTAAAATGAAAGATGAATAGTATTAAGGTAGTAACTTATTAAGAAGCCATGGTCATGTATGGAAAAACATAGGCATTGGGTCTAGATACATCAAATTCAGTCTTCCAGTTTACAGATATTTCCGATCAAAGAGGTGCCACTTACACAGCCCAGAATGGTTTTTAATGGGTCATGGTTGAATTAAAAACAAAACACACACACATGTATACATATACACATATGCTTACATACACATCATTTAAGTAATATATATGTATGTATGTATGTATGTATATGTACTGTATATATATGTACTGTATGCATGTATGAGTGTATGTACAGATTGAGAGACAGATACATGTTATATATCTACATGCATACATACATACATACATACATACACACACACACACACACACACATATATATATATATATATATATATATATATATATATATATATATATATATATATAATCTTGGCGTGTTTGTTTATCACCACAAAATGAATTACAAGACATAAAAAATATAATAAAGCAGCTTACGACCTCGATATGAGAGAGAGAGAGAGAGAGAGAGAGAGAGAGAGAGAGAGAGAGAGAGAGAGAGAGAGAGAGAGAGAGAGAGAGAGAGAGAGAAAAAAACAAATACAAGACAAAAATAAAAAAATTACAGAACTAAATAGATAAATAAAAAAACAGGTTTACAAAACAACCACAACATTAAAACCACACACACAACCATTACATTGCATAAAAAGGTTATTGCAAAGGTTATTTACATTTGCGGTTGATCTTCAGATTTGGAACATGTTCTCCAATTAACCAAGTGCTGGATCAACCGACCTAACGGCAAAGACATTAACACGAATGACCAACGACGATTCAATTAGGTTTCTCTTCAAAGACGCCTCCGAACATATTGTGCAGAATAGGGTCAAGAGTATATGTATATAATTACTTAACATTTATTTTCTTTATATATATAATACACACATACACACACGCATATATATATATATATATACATATATATATATATATATATATATATATATATATATATACACACATATATATGTATATTGTGGAAAATAAAGGCTATATTTCAGAGACCAAACTGTCTCTCTCCTCAGGCATATAATGATTCACTGTTTGTCTGAGGAGAGAGAGAGTTTGGTCTCTGAAATACAGCTTTATTTTCCCCACATTTTGGCATTTTTATTGACTCCTTATATTTGATGGAATTCTGTTTTAACAGAGTTGTTTCAGTCATATATATATTAAATATATACATATTTTACACCTCTACCAACCCCAAACCTTTAAAACCACACAACACCAATTCACTAACTAATAAAAAACGACCTCTCTCCCTTTCCTACTATCCCACTCTCCCAGCTCTGGCACTACTGCGACCTGGAGGGCCGACAGGCGTCTTTCCTCTGTCCGAACGGCACCATCTTCAACCAGGCCTTCTTCGTGTGCGACTGGTGGTACAACTTCGACTGCCCTTCGGCGCCCTACCTCTACTCGATGAATGAGAGGGTCTTTGCCCTTCCGGAGGTCGACGACACCGCCCCGCATCGAACGCTGACGCCGGAGATACTCGACACTATATTTCTGTGATTGAAAGTGATTTAAAAAGGGATTTGGATCGAACTGAATGGTGCAGGTGAGTGGCTGAGTGGATTCTGATGAGTTCAGTTATAAGATTAGAACTTTGATTTGAATGTGATAACTATATGTATGGAAAGAGATATACATTTATGTATATATATGTATTGTGCATATATATTTATATATACATATATACAATTATATATATATATATATATATATATATATATATATATATATATATATATATATATGTATAAATATAAATTTTTATACATATACAATATATATATAAATAAATAAATAAATAAATTAATTAATATATATATATATATATATATATATATATATATATATATATATATATATATTTATAGATATATAAAAATCATACTAATATATTAACCTCAAATTCAAACCAAGCATCAGTGCACCGCAGTCACTGAAGGTCTTCAATACCAATGCCACAGAATACTCCACAAGTTAAAATACCCTCTACCATGCTCTATGTTGTTTTAAAAAGCATTCATAATGAATAATTCCTTTTCTATTTGTAGTCTCACAGATATTTTTCTATTCTTCCAGATAACACCACAAGGTCATATTAAAACTAAAAAAAACCCATCTTCAAAATGCTTAGATTATCAGTCCTCCTGCATACTAGCGGATCCAGGAAAACTCCATTATATTTCTCATTCATGTTATTATCGACATCTTCAATATTATTATTTTTCCCCATTTTTATATTTCTCATTCATGTTTTATCATCTTCAATATTATTATTTCGTCCTTATTTTTCATAGGGGGGGTGTGCCCAGGTGCCCCGCCCCTGGATCTGCTAGTGCTCCTGCCGCACATGTTTCATAAATGGATTTTTAAAATGTCCTGATAACAAGTGTGCGAAAATAAACCTGGACTTGAATCATCTCTAAATATATATAAAAGTTTGGTAAGTTGAAAGCATCAGGAAACCTGCCGTTATTATTTTGATAGATCAAATAAATTATAAACTGTAATCGTTAACATATATATATAATATATATATCTATACACATATATATTATATATAATTATATCCACACATGTATATTTCAAATACATATTTTTGTAAAAAAACCGTACTGCTGTGTCTGTAAATAAGGAGATATCGTGAAATAAATTATTTATTTATGCTAAAGGTTAATTTCATTTCACACCTTCCTTCCAAGGTACAGATAAGCGTAAGTTAACAAATATAAAATTAATGTTCACGTAAGCGTCCTACCCAAAACATGCTTTGAAAGGTGTAACAGGAGGAAAACCTCTCAGTTGCACTATGAAACAATTCTTAGGAGAGGGTTAAGGAAAGCAAGATGGAAGAAAGAGAATATGAACGGAGGTACAGTGAAAGGAATGAAAGGGGTTGCAGCTAGGGGCCTAACGAAGGGACACACTCCTAAAATGGCAAACTGCAGTATCTGCAAAAATTTTCGAAATCGAGATATGCCACCTATTGGGCTCGTGAAACACTAATACACAAATGACTGCAGTTTCAGAAAGATTCTTCAATGCTTTGTTTAGGGGGTCCCATTTGCAGTATCTAAAAAATTAGCAGTAAGGCAAGGGAAAACTGCAGTATCTGCAAAATCAGTAGTAAGGCTCAAGGGAAAACTGCAATATCTACCATTTTTCTCAGATCTGTATTTTTGCACATACTGCAGTCTCCCATTTCAGGGCAGTACAGAGCACTGGTTTTGCTTGTTTAACCCACATACGCAGCGTATCAGACACGCAATTCCTTGTATCACTTTTATTTCAACTAGGAAAAAAGATACACGTACAGTACGTGTACAGTATGTCTTAATTGTGTCATTTACCAAGGCTGTACTGGGCTCTTAGATGACGCTGCATGAAACATTCCTTCCTGTACCGCTGTTGAAATTCCAACATACTTAGCATTGGTAAGGAAAGACTCAAGAATATCATTAGTTTTCTGATCATGTTACTGGGAACAGGATTTCAAGAAAACCTTGTCAGTATGACCTCTGAATTCCACAGTCCTCCTACCAGGTTTAAATTGTTGGAAAGAAGGAAGGAACATGACATTTAGGCCAAAGGCCAAGCACTGGGACTTATGAGGTCATTTCGCCCAGAAAGGGAAATTGCCTGTACGGTTTGAAAGGCGTCACAGGAGGAAAACCTCGCGATTGCACTATGAAACTTTTGTTAGAGAGGGTGGAAAGTCTGATGGAAGACAGAATATGAACGGAGGAACAGTGGGAATGAAAGAAGTTGCAGCTAGGAGCCGAAGGGACGTTGCAAAGACACTTAAGTAATGCCTACAGTGTACCACGTGAGGTGCACTGATGGCACTAACCCCCATCGAAAAAAAAAGCTATGAAAACTAATAAATTTCAGTTACACCTATTGTGTATGAATGATATGGAAAATAATTATCAGTATCTGAGATAAATATCGTGTCTTATAGAATATATTCAATTTACATTTCTTCTTGAGGAATTTTCAATCCTCACTCATTCCACTGGTTCAGTTCTTGGAAGCTAAAATTCCCAGTTGCTTCACCCAAGAGGAAAGTGAGACAGGCGTACCCTCTCATTTCAGAACTGAAGATTACAATTTCATTTCGAAAGATTTCCCTTTCAACGGTTGCATCATACGCTGAAATTTATGCTTGAAAAGCCAAAGCAAAGCATGGTCATGTTTTAGAACATTTCAAAGAAAAGAATGCCTATTATTATTATTATATTTTTATTTTTATTAAAATAGTTTAACCAGACCACTGAGCTGATTATCAGCTCTCACAGAGCTGGCCCAAGAATACAGAAATTAGGCCAAAGCCCAAGCGCTGGGACCTATGATGATGATGTCAATCAGTGCTGAAGTGGAAACTGACAATAAAAAGGTTTGAAAAGTATAACAGGAAGATGACCTCGCAGTTGCACTATGAAACAATTATTAGAAGATTAAGGATAGCAAGATGGAAGAAAAGTAACCTGAACTGACGTACAGCCACTGGAATGCAATGGGTTTGCAGCTTGGGGCCTAAGGAAGGAACGCTGTAAAGAACAGTAAGTAATGCCTGCAGTGTACCGCATGAGGAGCACTGACGGTTCTACTACACCTCCCTGCGGGACGCCGCGCGTCGTCAAATCAGAGAGCGCAACAGCGCGTTGACGATGACGTAACCCGTACCGGGAAGACGTTTCTTTCTCCATCTGACGACCCGAGAATCTCTCGCCACTGTAAACAGTGACTCCAGTGGATTCATGTCATCGTCGGCTCAGTCATGAAAGAGCAGTGAAAGTGTAAGCACGCGCGCGCGAAGACTGCGGGCTGCGTTCGTCTAATACACCTTACTCACCAGGCCCAGGGAACAAAAGGTATTATTATTATTATTATCATTATTATTATTATTATTATTACTATTATTATTATTATTACCCACAATGTGAAGAAGTTTGATTATTATTAAAATTAAACAACAGGTTATTACTATTATTATTATTATTATTATTATTATTATTCCTAAAGCAAAGAAATTCACAATCTCGTGAAAAATGGTTTTATTATTTATTATAAATTATTAAATTATAGAAGTTCAAATCTGTTTTGTATATATTTTTTCCAGTCTTTGCAGTTTTACTATATAAATTGTGGAATTTTATTACAGAAACATTATTATTATTATTATTCTTATTATTATTATTACTGGGTATCCATCTTTTACACATACCAGGACAATGGAACGAAAGATAATTATTCATCATTATTATTATTATTATTATTATTATTATTGGAGAAACAAATCCACAGTAATGTACGGATACAACTATATTTAAAAACAATTCTCTATAGAGAGCTGTCGGGAATCTGTTCGACTCCCGATTCCCCTTTTCAAAAAGGGGAATCGAACAGATTCCCGAAAGCTCTCTCTAGAGATTTATTTTTCAATATATTTGTACCCATACATAACTGTGGATTTGTTTCTCCATTTCAAGACTCACGCTACTGTGAGTATTTTTTAATTATTATTATTATTATTATTATTATTATGACCCACAATGTGAAGGTTTTAACAAGGACATTCATAAGATCGTGTAATGCACTTTATCCGAATTCGTCTTTTTCCTATGAATTACAAGGGACTGAAAGAAGTAAATGTTAACTCTACACATTGTTGTTGTATATTATCTTTTGTGATTATATATATATATATATATATATATATATATATATATATATATATATATATATATATATAAACACTCAATTTGAAAACTAACAGTCATCGAGTCTGACCGCCCATTACTCACAGCATACGTCACACGAACCATCTCTTCAGCAAGCCACTTTTTAAAATGATTTTCTAGCCCCTTTTCCTCCTGCAGCGTGAATCTTGCTCTGCGACGTTTTTCGCGTCACGCGCCGTTACCCTTAATGATCCGTCAGTTACGTCACAGAAATTCCTCCTCAAACCGTTGGACGGTGGAACGGTCTCCCCTACTACTGAGGGTGTCTTACAATTGGAACTTCTTCAGAAGTTCAGGCGAAGATGCGATGCATCACTGCCCTGATAATATTCTTGCATTTCAATACATTTTTAGATATTTTTTAATTTGTTAATTAATTTATTTTTTCAATAAGTAGGTGGGATCTTCTCTTTCTGT